>NC_056528.1:15626745-15633522 GCF_019175285.1 Sceloporus undulatus | reverse complement strand
TCATGCCAAACTATCAATCTACCCAACATTAGGCAGACTCCATTGTTAACATTTCAGTATTATCTGAAAGGCCACCCTGCAATGTCCAAGAGGGGTATTACACATCTGTGTACTATTGTCTCTATGCGTCCAAACGTGAAGCAGAATTGTGTGTACTATTCCATGGAAATAGAGAAAGAGTTCTGCTGGATGTGAAACGAAGTCGAAACACAGACCTGGAAGCTACAATAGGGCTGTGTACTATGCGAGTTCGCATAACACCGGTTCGCTTACGCAAAATACGTTCTCTCTAGGCATTTTCTAGGTCCTCCAATGGAGTTCTATTGCATGCGTCCACTGGAAAGTTGACCATAGAGTCACGCTGGAGGGCATAGCAAATGCCTAGAAGAGATGACGAATTTCTCAAAAACCCTTACCATTGCTTTAACAGGCTGAAACCAACAGGTGAAGCTTTCCCTGTATCTCCATTCTCATATTGGGGTAACAGGACGAGATCCCACCTATTGATTTCTCCTGCAATGCAAAACATACAAGGCATAAAAAGTGGACACACCGCACCCCAAGGTAAACCAATAACATCTCCAATATTACTTAAATTAACATCTTTTATACAGATATATTCCTAGAGAAAGGGGTGCGGCGGCCTAATGGGTAGTCCCAGCTAGAGTCTCAGTGAATCAATCGGAAGCACTATGTAGATACCATTGATTCAATGGGTTTACTCCAGCAGCCACTAGCAATTGCATCTAGGCTATACAAGCAATGTCCTTGTAAACGTGAAATGATCCATCTTCATCCTTCCAAAGGAAGCACAGTCTTTGGCGCAAGGCAATACAGACAAGGAAATGCATCAACAGGAGTTGTGGTTTTCAAAACCCTGATGGATCTGTAGGAGGCCTCTTGGCATCTTTTCCTTTCTTTGAGCTTTTTCCTCCTTGCAAGAGGAAGGAGTCATTTCGTCCCTTCAAAGGGAACCTTAGCTAAAGCAAACCGGCCCCACTGTGAACCCAAAGTGATGGGAGATATCTCCGTTGTGAAAGACTGCCAGATCGCGCAAGGGCAAAAGGGAGAGGTCCTCCGTGGAGAAATGGAAGATGGTGTCAATGATAGACGATTCATTGTCCAGCTGAAAACACACACAAAGAGGTTATGCGGCCAGTGGGCGCGAGTCGTGATTTAGACGGCGTTTCGGAAAGTATCCAACACCCTACCAAGCAAAACCTTTATTTTAAAACATGCACATAGACCCCAAAGAAAGGCTACATTGATCATGCTTCCTTTTGCAGAGGTGCAAAAGTGGCAAAAGACATCTGCGATTTTCCTGACAGGCGCATCTTGGCTTTAGCATGCTCTGTTAACTCTTTCCCCAGTACTCCAGCTGAATTAAACTAGAGATTCCTCCCTGTTAACTCCTTTCAAGCTCCAGGATCACCATCTTGTCTTGCACTACATTCAGCCCCTTTGACCTGCTAGGGATAGGCAGGGGCAGGGTTTCAAAAAGTTACTTTTCTGGACTGTAGATCCCTACTGTTTCCTCCAACTGGTATGGCGGGAAGATTTGGAGATGTTCCTCATAGGACTAGATATATAGACCATGGCTTTCAGAAAATCCTTTCCACTGCTGTTAACAAGGGACTTTGCCTCCCCTTCTTTCCTTACCATGCATCCTTGAAGGGTGGCTACGTAGCTCTCCTCTTGGGAGTCTGCAAGGAATCGGATCTCCTTCTCCAGCTGTGGTTTGCTGCCCTCCGCTTGGGGCCTGCAAGAATAGGACACTTTCTGGGTGGCCCGGCTGCTGTGAAGCTTCAAGAAGCGGAGCTGGACTGTGCTCAAACCTTGGTACTCCAACTGCAGTGGCAATGGGAGAGAGCAGAAGTTGGGTTATGGGAACTTGGGGACCTTAGTGATCTCCATCTTTATTTAGATCCATAAGTGTGGCAAACGAGTGTGTCAGGGACCCTTTCACACTACCCAATTATAGCGCTATAACTTTGAAAAATGTGGGTTTTTTTTGAAAATCTATTTGCAATTTGGAACTGATCCTACACAAAATTCGCTTGTGGTTGTTTCATCTGACAAATTTGCCCTTTCACCATATGCAATGACGATGTTTACCAGAAAGCCATCAGGTAAGGAACTGAACCACTGGAAAATGTCTTCCGAAGTATATTCTCTCAGCCAAGCCTTGATCGGAACCTGGGGATGTAAACAGAGTTTTATGCAACACAGTTATAGCACTACGAATCCCATTTTAACTGCAGTGGCAACATGCTATGGATCCTGGGATGAACAGTTTCAGAAAGATGGTGTGTTGGTTTGCGAGTTGGACTACAACTCTGGAAACCAGGGTTCAGAGAGGGCAAAAAGTGTGGCAAAGAGGTCTCCACACACACCCTTAGAGGGCATTTTGGAATATATTTTGACCCCACACTAGCATTAAAGCATTGCAGTATTTATAAACTCTGGTGGCACACACCTCACCATGCATTTTAATCTCCCATTGGGCATGGAGACACAACTACCCCAGGTGGAAAGTATGCCTGTTACCTGATTTTGCAGAGGAGAAATGCAGGTGTCTCCTCCAGCGGTGAAGTTGCAAAATGCCACCAAAGCATCTTGTGGGCTGCCTTGATTGGGGTCTATGTAATAATATCCTGAGATGAAAAATCAATCAATCAATCAATCAATCAATTAATCAAATCCCACTCTGAGCCATGATAGTTTCTGAGAGAGGCAGATCTGAATTGCTTTTAAAGAAATGTAAAGAACTTCCTAGCCTCAATCAGGGCCAAGATGAAATAGAAACAACAGTGTAAAGTTGTTGTTGTTGTTGCTGAATTACTGAAGTGAGGAGAGTGAAAACGGTCTCCAGGCCAGTTTATGTGCCTTCAGTAGCTGCTACCAGATATCTCACCCACCAAAGTATCTTCCTAGTCATGCCATTTGGGGTCATTTGAAGAGGGCACTCTACCCCTTCAGCCAACATGAATGGGAGAGCAATGGCAGCATCCTTATCAACCATAAGCACCACCATTATTACTATTGTTGTCTGGGAGCCTACATCAGAGTCTACATTTCATAACTTTACAACCTTAGCTGCATGGAGAAAGGCAATGGAATCCTATTAGTGAATTGAGAAGATACACAATTATTATTATTATGGTGGCATTGTTGACTGAGAGCATCACAAGTCTACACTTCATAACTTTACAATTACTTTGCTACGCTGGAGAAATGCAATGAAACCCTGTTAGTGAATTGAGAAGAGGCACATCCAAGTACTAGCAAGAGTGCTCCACTGAGCATCAGGCAGATGATGGGCATCAAGCACCTCCGATGCGCATGGGTGCTCCTGTTCTGCTCCAGCAAATTGGGATGGTCAGAAGGTGTGTGAATGCTGTCTTGAGCTCACTGGAGCAAAACATGGGATATAAATGTAACTTTAAAAGAAGCAAACAAACAAACAAGCCCTGGAGCTTGACTGGAATGGGCATCCATCCCTAAAATGGACATCCTTTCATCGGTGACATGGGGCAGATAATGCAGGTTGCACCAGGAGGAGAGAAGCAGGTCAATCTTACCATCTGAGAGGTGGGGCCGTGCCAGCAAAAGCTCTGTGCAAGTGGTGGCCGGTCGATCTTTGGTGCCATTCGGAGTGTCCACCAAGAGTTTCAGTTCCTGGCCTAAACTGTCCATGAGGGTCCACACCATGCTGTAGTTCAGCTTGTTTGCCGAGTAAATCAAATTCTAGCAAAGGAGAAAGAAGACCTGGATGGACGGATGGATAGATAGATGATAGATGGACCATCTGTGATACATGATGTCATGGGCAGTACATAAGGAGAACACATCTATATGCTTCAGGATTCATAGTTCTGCAACCCTGACCAGCGGTCAGGCATTTCAACTCAGAAAATCACAGCCTCCTTGACTTGTCTCTTGTTTGGTATTGAAGCATCATCACCTTCAGGCATTTTGGATGAAAAGGAGAATTTTTGGATCGATAGTATAATCTGGACTGTTTCGGAGAAAGTGATGTGTGTTCACTTTTAATATAATATATATATATTTATGCAATTCTACAATCTGTCATATGGAGTAAATTGTCTTCTTCTTTCCTTCAACATCTTAATTCCAAAAGATGTTTTATCTACTCCATGCGTAGTCAGACAAGAATTATAAACATGGCCACTTTTCTCTCCCATGTTAATGCCAATCAAGACTACAATATATTTCTTTAGTTGGGATTTTATTCCAGTGAGATTCCACAGTTGGCTTTCCTCACATTCTTTACCATTCCTGTTTACGATTATCACTGTACAGATGGCGACCAGATGCTACGTGAGAATATATCTTCGATAGCACATCTTTGACTCCCTGCGCTCTTCCTTCCCTCCTAAGCCATTTGAACGTAACAAAATGCACGATTATGATCCTTAATGCATTATGGTAGTCTTTCCATTTCAAATACACATAGCTGAAGGTTTTTAAATACTCGTGGCTGAGCTCTAGCAGGAGAATTTGGAAAGGTTTCCTGATTTCCCCCCATCTTGCTTCTTTTGGGCATGACTAATTGGCACTGCCATGGTGGTGGTCCCATAAGCAGCCATGGGACATACTGTTGGGTTGCCTTCTGCTCCACAGTTTTTCAGAGTAAAGTTGGAAAGCACTGCCTGAGGTTCCTACCTTCGCTCAGAGTTTCCTTTGTCATACTCACCTTCAGGTCTTCCCTGGAGATATTCAGTGATGGACCCCGGGGCCCAGGAGCACCAGGTATGCCCTAGAAATAACAAGTGGGATTGACAATCTTGCTTTTGAACAGTTGCGCATGCGTTTCATGGACTGATGCTGGTCTGCAGGACATTGACTGCTGGTTCGCAACAAGTGTCCAAGACAGGAAGAAAGACATGTAGCCAATGGGCACAAATATGACACCAGTCCTTTGCACACTGTTAAAAATAACCTTACTCTTCTACCACATCAGATAGCATAAGAAGCATTGTCTTAGAGGTCCCTTATTCTTAGCATCACCCGTCTCAGACAACTATCTGACAAGATTTCTGAGGCAGAATAATATATATCTCACATGTCTATGGGTTCACTGAACAAGCTCTGATAGGGAAAATGGAGAGGCAGCTTAACTTACAGGCAGGCCTGGTTTGCCTTTTGGTCCTGGAACGCCTTGCAAGCCTTTGAGACCCTGGCAAAACAAATGGGAGAAAGGACAGACGAATGAGCAGCATTTGGAGATTCTTTGGATTATCAAATGAGAGGCAACATTTGGTCCTCCAGATGGATGTCACCTCCCATAACTCCTGACTCCTGGCCAAGTTGTTTGGGGCTTCTGGGAGCTGAGGTCCAAAGGAAATGGAGGACCAAAGGTTGGGAAGCACTGTCCTAGAACACTGCACCACTGTGTGCTCCAGAAATTTAAAATGGCAGCCAAGGACCCATAGATGTGGGAACGGGGCCTTGCTTTGCCAACATCTGGAGCTAGCCCTGAAAAAAGACAAGGATATACAATGGTGTGTGGTTTTGGAGAGGACTACATGTGTAAACAGAAGGAGAATAACCTAGTACTAGTATGGCATCTGCAGAAAAGGTAATTACTTACTTTTTGTCCATATGAGCCCTGGAGAGAAAAAGCAGGAAATAATGTTTCTTGTAGCTATGCAAAACTAGCATTTATTATGCACAGTATTAAAAACAATGGGAGCCATGGGAAAATAAGAACATGCAAACTGGGCACCATTTTGATAAATGACATAGGCAACAGAACGGTTAGACCCCTAGAAAAGTGATTCTTAGGGACTACAGCTCCCAGTTTCCTCCAAAAGCATGGGCAATGGCAATGGTATCTGGAAGACACTGGGAGCTGTAATCCAAACATGCACCTATCCTAAACTCTGAGAGTCGCATAGCTCTTTTGATTCCCTTGGTAGGAAATTTTGAGATGATGTCCATATATGCCTCCAAATCAACAAAAGCAAGAGGCAAAGCACATCACATTGATCCCATGTAGTTTTTTTTATTCCCAAAATCCTTGCACCAAAAAGAAAAAGCCTACCGGAAGGCCAGGATATCCAGCGTAACCTCGGCCGCCATGCGGTCCAGTTGCACCCTGAAAAGAAATGAGAGGTGGATGGTGAATAAAGGCCAACTTTGTTATGCTAGGGCAGCAACTGTTCATTTGGATCCCACACATGTGTTCTGATGGCACTTAAACCCTGATTTACAGGACGGAGATGTGGAAAGAGAATTTAAAGGCTTTACCTGTTCTCCCTTTGGTCCTGTCCTCCCAGGGACACCCATAGAACCGGGTTTGCCCTAGAAGAGATAAAAAATAAGTCACTTGGGGCTTCATTTATGCATAGCTGTATCTGTGTTGAAATCTATACCTGTATCCATAGACTTAAGATCTTAACAGTGCATGGTTTTAACCTAGCAGATAATATGCAACGCCTTCATCCACTGAAGAACATTGGCAATAGAGTGTTAAGAACTGCCATCTTGGATGCACCTTTGAGCCTCTAAAAAAGGGAGGAACGGAAACATTTTGCTAATGTATAAAAAGTCCTCTTCATTAATCACTCCAATAAATATATATCCATACATATCAGTATCCCCCTCCCCACACACAGACACAGACACTCTCTTCAGTGATAAATTTAATACAACTGCGCTTCTCTTATGCACCTTAAAGCCATTGTCTCCTTGTGGACCGAGGTACCCCATGCTGCCTTTGTCACCCTGGAAGAAGGCACAAAAAAGGGAAAT
>NC_056528.1:15626528-15626735 GCF_019175285.1 Sceloporus undulatus | reverse complement strand
GATGATGATGATGATGATGATGATGATGATGATGATGATGATGATGATGATGGCAGCTGGAATTCACTATCACAGTTATGGATGTATATGTATTTGTATGATCCCTAAATAGTCACAATCAAGCCACTATTGCTATGATTATAAATGCCCCCAACTCCTACTTTACTGGGCAGCAGCTGCTGTGAGTGACAGAGGTTTGATCATTGA
>NC_056528.1:15585455-15626428 GCF_019175285.1 Sceloporus undulatus | reverse complement strand
AGATGGGAAAGAATATATGAAAATATTTGAAAAACCACTGAAATAAAAGGTTTATTTCAAGTATTGAAAAATCCTGATGAGAAGCATCCTGGACCAATAATTTTTCACTAAGTTTCTTCTAAAAGGAAGCAACAAGTTGTTTTAATGATTTTTCATTTGGATGTGAAAAATTCATAGAAAACCACTCAGTTTTCAAAGGCTATTCGCACTTCAGATCTTACTCTGTGAAAAATTCACGCACGGCTGATCTTGCAGAGAAAACAGCCCTTCCTACCCAGAAAAACAGCTTTCTGCATGCTTGATTGTATTAAAGATATGTCCTCTGTTTCCTTTTAGGGGCTTCCAGGCAAGAAAGGCGATCCAGGACCAACAGGTGCACAAGGCCCAAAGGTGAAACGTTGGGATCTAGATGGTTAATCTTTCCATTCTCAGCTTTTTTCATCTGTTCCCCACTTTCCTTCCACTGTTCAAGAATCCTTGCATGTCCTGAAAAGAGAGAGAAATGTTATTCCAATACTTTATGACAATACTAATAATCATATTGTAAGTTCCGTTATAAATGGGGCAGAGTGCTTTTCTGGAAGACTGGATATCATCTCTCTTACGAAGCATCACACCTATTTTTTCCTCTCTTGTCTCTTGGAAACCTGTCCTCCTAACAGCCCAGTCTTGGGCATACCTACTCAGAAATAAATCCCATTGAGTTCTATAGAAAGGACAGTTCCAGGTAACTCTGTATAGGACTGCAAACTTTTCACCATTTGTTTGGTGGTAATAAAGGAATGTGCAACACAAAGATGTAATGGTTTTAGAAGGCAAGGAAGAAAAGAATCATCATACTGAGCAGATACTAATGGTTCATCTAGTTCATAACTCTTTGTCTGGTATTTCAGCCATCATCTTGAATACTCAGCTGAGTTTCTGAACCTCAATATGTTTCAGGGTCCTCAAGGGCTACACGGTCTAGATGGTCAAAAAGGCCATAAAGGAGAAAAGGTATGTATCCACAAACATTTTTTTAAAAGAAATCTAAAATGCATTGCAAATATTTTCAATCCTTGGATGGCTGAATGTGTGGATGCAGAATCCATGGATATGGAGGGCTGCATACATACACTTTCTGCTCTGTTCTATTGGCATGGCATTTTCAACTGACGTCCCATGCTCATTTCTCTTACAGGTTTATCCCATACTGGTTTATTTTACTGGTTTGCCATGTTCTCCCAGTATGCTTGATCAGGGTGACAGTATAAGCTTGCCTCCCATGTACAGTCCAGTCTTGAGCTGGCTCTGTAATAGAGATGGGTGTCTCATACCGCTCTCCAGAAAACCTGTCAACCCAAAGTGATAATATATTGAATATTTTAAAATTTGGGGTGATAGGGAAAAGGAAGGAGAGGCAAATGGACCAGATGCACAACACTGACTTACCATGGGGAAAGGAAAAGTTGACATTTGGATTAAATTTGATGAAATTGATTCCAGGACCTGCCACGTTTCACCCTTTGCCTTTCTCTTAGGGGCAATGTGGGTTCGATGGGAGTCCGGGTTTCCCTGGCAATCCTGGCAGAAGGGTAAGAAAACATACTGTCGTCTCCTGCTTTTGCATAACAAAAAACACAAGCTCCCCAAAGAAGTGGCAAAGAGCCTTTGCTCGAAAGAGGTTTGCCATTGCCTTCCTCTGAGGCTGTGACTTGCCCAAGGTTTCCCAGTGGATTTCCTTGGCTGAGCAGAGATTCGAACCTTGGTCTCCCAGAATCTTAGTCCGGCATTCATACCATATACCACTGGCTTTCTCTCCTTACTTAGTATTTTTTTAATCTGCAAAATGGGACAGGAAAATGAATGGTGATGGTTTGGCCTCACCCTACAAGGAAACAAAAAGTCTTCGCTTATCTGAGATCTTTGTTGATCCACTTGAGACCCCAAGGAAGAGGTGAAGCACCCGCAATGGGGACTCTGAGCCCTGGCAACCCACCAACCAAGTTAGTTTTATTTTTTATTCCCCAAAGGGCAAGCGAGGCAAAGCTGGGTCCAGACCTCCGAGAGGGTCTACAGGTCCTAAGGTAAGCTAAGTTGGCAGTTTTGTCCTGGTGTGCCATCAAACCACAAATGATCAGGTTTTCTCAGGTAACATGGTTTGGATCACCGCTAGAGATGTCTGGAAAATGGGTGTGCAAAGTGGATTGTGCAGCCCCTTTGAGACTTAGTCTCAAGGGTGCTACAAGAGCCTTTTGTACAGTGGGCCCTCGCCTTACGCGGGGATCTGTTCTGGATCCCTCCGCGTAAGGCGAATTCTGCCTATGCTTAAGCCCCATTGTAAACAATGGGGCTTGTGCATGGCGGCGCGGCGCGCAGCAGCATGCGGGGCGCAACGGGCACACGCGCCCATGCAATTGAATGGGACACACCGCCCCTTCCGCCCCGCGCGTGCCCCGTGGCTTGAGCGCATATGCTCAAGCTGTGTAAAGCGTGCCCACATATGGCGCGGGTGCGCTGTACTAATAATTTTACCATTTTCTCTTGGCTGTGCAAAAGTCGCTTAAATCTAGCTGCTTCCAGTTGTAGATTTCAGTGTCACTTGGAAATATGGTGCTTTAGGCAAGAGACAGGTTGGTTATTAAGTTTAAGAGAATGTTTCCATCTTTCCTTTCCTTTCCAGGGTTCTCCAGGTAAACAAGGTCTGAAGGGACCCCGGGGACTCCAAGGTCCTTATGTGAGTACTGCTTCCAAGAATAGGCTCAGTAGAAGAAATTAAAACCCTTCTTTGCCATATTAAAATTTAGCTGGTTCTATGGATAAAGAATTTTATAACATTACACATGGGAACTACAACAAAACACTGCAGCATAGAGAATGCCTAGTCAGTGTGCCAGCCAGCATCTTCCAGGATCTTGTTGTTATTGTTGTGTGCTTTTAGGGTTGCCATAAGTCAGAAACAAATTGAAGACATACAACAGCAACAATAACAACAAGATCCTGGAAGATGCTGGCTGGCACACTGTGTGAAGGTTGCAGTTTATATAATTGCCTATAAGGGAAACCTGTCTTCCTTTTGCAATTTTGTCTGGTGTGCAACAAAATTGCAGTGGGTTATGTCCTTTGTGTTTTCTGTTCCCAGGGCATTCCAGGACTCAAAGGGCCAAAGGGATTCAAGGGCCCCAAAGGTCAAAAGGTAGGTGTAGACTGCTAATGCTTCTCCCCAGGGCTTGGACTACTACCCCCATAATCCTCCAACCACCATCACTACTGGCACTGAACTTGTTTTGGGAACTTCTGCTTAGCTTGAGCTGTCCATTGACTCTAATTATATACATTACCAATTGGCTATTATTTTTGGCTGAGATTGTAGATCAGCTACTTAGTTAAGCCTTACGTATTCCCAGATAAGTGGAATAATATTCAGAATCCACAAAACACAGGCATCTTTTTTGGGCCAACCAAAATGCACAAAACACATGTTGCAATCTTTCGAAGCTCAACTGGTCGCTTCCTCAATTAAAGGTGATCAATGTCATTTTGGTTGGCCCAACAGAGAGGTCACTGTTTTGTGGATTTGGGAATATTATTGCACATTGCTATATGGCCAACATGGCTAACCATAGATATACATAACTAAGTTGCATCTCCAGGCCTGACCCTCCAACAGCTTTACTGGGCAGCAGCAGCTGTGAGTGATAGAGATCCATTTTCCTTTCAGTTGATGCACACTAGACTGATGTTTCCATCCACTCCTCTTAGAAATCTTTGGTGGAACAATCTGACTCAGGGTCCCTGTCCTAATTCCTTCTCGCATGGGAGATATTTGGAGTGAGAAAGGTGGAAGCATCAACCTGCTGTGACCTGATCAATCAATGATCAAACCTCTGTCACTCACGGCCACAGCTGCTGCCCAGTAAAGTAGGAGTGGGGGCATTTATAATCATAGCAATAGTGGCTTGATTGTGACTATTTAGGGATCATTACAAATACATATACATCCATAACTGTGATAGTGAATTCCAGCTGCCATCATCATCCTCATCATCCTATCATCTCATCCTCATCATCATCATCATCATTCATCATCATCATCATTTCCCTTTTTGTGCCTTCTTCCAGGGTGACAAAGGCAGCATGGGTACCTCGGTCCACAAGGAGACAATGGCTTTAAGGTGCATAGAGAAGCGCAGTTGTATTAAATTATCACTGAGAGAGTGTCTGTGTCTGTGTGTGGGGAGTGGATCTGATATGTATGGATATTATTCTTGGAGTGATTAATGAAGAGGACTTTTTATACCATTGCAAATGTTTCCGTCCTCCCTTTTTAGGGCTCAAGGTGCATCCAAGATGGAGTTCTTAACACTCTATTGCCAATGTTCTTCCGTGGATGAAGGCGTTGCATATATCTGCTAGGTTAAACCATGCACTGTTAAGTCTTAGTCTTGGATACAGGTACAGATTTCAACACAGATACAGCTATGCAAAATGAAGCCCAGTGATTATTTTTATCTCTTCTAGGGCAACCCGGTTTAGGTGTCCCTGGGGGACAGACCAAGGGAGAACAGGTAAAGCCTTTAATTCTCTTTCCACATCTCCGTCCTGTAAATCAGGGTTTAAGTGCCTCAGAACACTGTGGGATCCAAATGAACAGTTGCTGCCCTAGCATAACAAAGTTGGCCTTTATTCACCATCCACCTCTCATTCTTTTCAGGGTGCAACTGGACCGCATGGCGGCCGAGGTTACGCGGATCCTGGCTCCGTTGGCTTTTTCTTTTTGGTGCAAGGTTTTGGGAATTAAAAAAATACATGGGTCAATGTGATGTGCTTTGCCTCTGCTTTTGTTGATTTGGGGCATAATGGACATCATCTCAAAATTCCTACCAAGGGAATCAAAGAGCTTGCGACTCCAGAGTTTAGGATAGGTGCATGTTTGGATTACAGCCCCAGTGTCTTCCAGATACCATTGCCATTGCCCATGCTTTTGGAGGATACGGGAGCTGTAGTCCCTAAAATCACTTTTTTAGGGGCTACCGTTCTGTTGCCTATGTCTTTATCAAAACGGTGCCCAATTTGCATGTTCTTTTTTCCCATGGCTCCCATTGTTTTTATACGTGCATAATAATGCTAGTTTTGCATAGCTACAAGAAACATTATTCCTGCTTTTTCTCTCCAGGGCTTAATATGGACAAAAAGTAAGTAATTACCTTTTCTGCAGATGCCATACTAGTACTAGGTTATTCTCCTTCTGTTTACACATGTAGTCTCTCCAAAACCACACACCATTGTATATCCTTGTCTTTTTTAGGGCTAGCTCCAGATGTTGGCAAAGCAAGGCCCCGTTCCCACATCTATGGGTCCTTGGCTGCCATTTTAAATTTCTGGAGCACACAGTGGTGCGTGTTTAGGACAGTGCTTCCCAACCTTTGGTCCTCCATTTCCTTTGGACCTCAGCTCCCAGAAGCCCAAAACAACTTGGCCAGGAGTCAGGATTATGGGATGGTGACATCCATCTGGAGGACCAAATGTTGCTCTCATTTGATAATCCAAAGAATCTCCAAATGCTGCTCATTTGTCTGTCCTTTCTCCCATTTGTTTTGCCAGGGTCTCAAAGGCTTGCAGGCGTTCCAGGACCAAAAGGCAAACCAGGCCTGCCTGTAAGTTAAGCTGCCTCTCCATTTTCCCTATCAGAGCTTGTTCAGTGAACCCATAGACATGTGAGTATATATTATTCTGCCTCAGAATCTTGTCAGATGTTGTCTGAGACGGGTGATGCTAAGAATAAGGGACCTCTAAGACAATGCTTCTTATGCTATCTGATGTGGTAGAAGAGTAAAGAGTAGGTATTTTTACATTGTGCAAAGGACTGGTGTCATATTTGTGCCCATTGGCTACATGTCTTTCTTCCTGTCTTGGACACTTGTTGCGAACCAGCAGTCAATGTCCTGCAGACCAGCATCAGTCCATGAAACGCATGCGCAACTGTTCAAAAGCCGATTGTCAATCCCACTTGTTATTCTAGGCATACCTGGTGCTCCTGGGCCCCGGGTCCATCACTGAATATCTCCAGGGAAGACCTGAAGGTGAGTATGACAAAGGAAACTCTGGGAAAGGTAGGAACCTCAGGCAGTGCTTTCCAACTTTACTCTGAAAACTGTGAGCAGAAGGCAACCCAACAGTATGTCCCCTGGCTGCTTATGGGACCACCACCATGGCAGTGCCAATAAGTCATGCCCAAAAGAAGCAAGATGGGGGGAAATCAGGAAACCTTTCCCCATTCTGCTGAGGCTCAGCCACGAGTATTTAAAACCTTCAGCTATGTGTATTGAAATGGAAAGACTCCATAATGCCTTAAGGATCATAACCGTGCATTTTGCTACGTTCAAATGGCTTAGGAGGGAAGGAAGAGCGCAGGGAGTCAAAGATGTGCTATCGAAGATATATTCTCACGTAGCATCTGGTCGCCATCTGTACGGTGATAATCGTAAACAGGAATGGTTAAGAATGTGAGGAAAGCCAACTGTGGAATCTCACTGGAATAACATCCCAACCAAGAAATATATTGTAGTCTTGTTGGCATTAACATGGGAGAGAAAGTGGCCATGTTTATAATTCCTGTCTGACTACGCATGGAGTAGATAAAACATCTTTTGGAATTAAGATGTTGCAGGATAGAGAAGACAATTTACTCCCATATGACAGATTGTAGAATTTGCATATATATATATTATATTAACGTGAACACACATCACTTCTTCCGAAACAGTCCAGATTATACTATCGATCCAAAAATTCTCCTTTTCATCAAAATGCCTGAAGGTGATGATGCCTTATACCAAACAAGAGACAGTCAAGGAGGCTGTGATTTTCTGAGTTGAAATGCCTGACCGCTGGTCAGGGTGCAGAACTATGAATCCTGAAGCATATAGTTTGTTCTCTTCATGTACTGCCCAGACATCATGTATCAAAGATGGTCCATCTATCATCTATCTATCCCTCCGTCCATCCAGGGTCTTCTTTCTCCTTTGCTAGAATTTGATTTACTCGGAAAACAGCTGAACTAACAGCATGGTGTGGACCCTCATGGACAGTTTAGGCCAGGAACTGAAGCTCTTGGTGGACCCTCCGAATGGCACCAAAGATCGACGGCCACCACTTGCACAGAGCTTTTGCTGGCCCGGCCCCACCTCTCAGATGGTAAGATTGACCGCTTCTCTTCCTGGTGCAACCTGCATTATCCGCCCCATGTCACCGATGAAGGATGTCATTTTAGGGATGGATGCCCATTCCAGTCAAGCTCCAGGGCTTGTTTGTTTGTTTGCTTCTTTTAAGTTACATTTTATCCCATGTTTTGCTCCAGTGAGCTCAAGACAGCATTCACACCCTTCTGACCATCCCAATTTGCTGGAGCAGAACAGGAGCACCCATGCGCATCGGGTGCTTGTGCCCATCATCTGCCTGATGCTCATGGAGCACTCTTGCTAGTACTTGGATGTGCCTCTTCTCCATTCACTAACGGGTTTCATTGCATTTCTCCAGCGTAGCAAAGTAATTGTAAAGTTATGAAGTGCAGACTTGTGATGCTCTCAGTCAACAATGCCACCATAATATAATAATGTGTATCTTCTCAATTCACTAATAGGATTCCATTGCCTTTCTCCATGCAGCTAAGGTTGTAAAGTTATGAAATGTAGACTCTGATGTAGGCTCCCAGACAACATAGTATAATTGGTGGTGCTTATGGTTGATAAGGATGCTGCCATTGCTCTCCCATTCATGTTGGCTGAAGGGGAGAGTGCCCTCTTCAAATGACCCCAAATGGCATGACTAGGAAGATACTTGGTGGGTGAGATATCTGGTAGCAGCTACTGAAGGCACATAAACTGGTCTGGAGACCGTTTTCACTCTCCTCACTTCAGTAATTCAGCAACAACAACAACAACAACTTTACACTGTTGTTTCTATTTCATCTTGGCCCTGATTGAGCTAGGAAGTTCTTTACATTTCTTTAAAAGCATTCATCTCTGCTCTCTCAGAAACTATCATGGCTCAGAGTGGGATTTGATTAATTGATTGATTGATTGATTGATTTTTCATCTCAGGATATTATTACATAGACCCCAATCAAGGCAAGCCACACAAGATGCTTTGGTGGCATTTTGCAACTTCACCGCTGGAGGAGACACCTGCATTTCTCCTCTGCAAAATCAGGTAACAGGCTACTTTCCACCTGGGGTAGTTGTGTCCCATGCCCAATGGAGATTAAATGCATGGTGAGGTGTGTGCCACCAGAGTTTATAAATACTGCAATGCTTTAAGCTAGTGTGGTCAAAATATATTCCAAAATGCCCTCTAAGGGTGTGTGTGAGACCTCTTTGCCACACTTTTGCCTCTCTCTGAACCCTGGTTTCCAGAGTTGTAGTCCAACTCGCAACCAACCACACCATCTTTCTGAAACTGTTCATCCCAGATCCATAGCATGTTCCACTGCAGTTAAAATGGATTCGTAGTGCTATAACTGTGTTGCAAAAACTCTGTTACATCCCAGGTTCCGATCAAGGCTTGGCTGAGAGAATATACTTCGGAAGACATTTTCCAGTGGTTCAGTTCCTTACCTGATGGCTTTCTGGAAACATCGTCATTGCATATGGAGAAAGGCAAATTTGTCAGAGAAACAACCACAAGCGAATTTTGTTAGGATCAGTCCCAAATTGCAATGGTTTAAAAAACCCCGCAGTTTTCAAAGTTATAGTGCTATAATGGGTAGTGTGAAAGGGTCCCGACACACTAGTTTGCTACACTTATGGATCAAATAAAGATGGAGATCACTAAGTCCCCAGTTCTAGCACCTTAGGCAACCCTAACCCAATTCTGCTCTCTCCCCTTGCCACTGCAGTTGGATACCAAGGTTTGAGCCAGTCCAGCTCCGCTCTTGAAGCTTCACAGCAGCCGGGCCACCCAGAAAGTGTCCTATTCTTGCAGGCCCCAAGCGGAGGGCAGCAACCACAGCTGGAGAAGGAGATCCGATTCCTTGCAGACTCCCGGGAGGAGGCGTACTAGCCACCTTCAAGGTGCATGGTAAGGAAAGAAGGGGAGGCAAAGTCCCTTGTTAACAGCATGGAAAGGATTTCTGAAAGCCATGGTCATAGATCTAGTCCTATGAGGACATCTCCAAATCTTCCGCCATACCAGTTGGGGAAACAGTAGGGATCTACAGTGAGAAAAGTAACTTTTTGAAACCCTGCCCCTGCCTATCCCTAGCAGATCAAAGGGGCTGATGTAGTGCAAGACAAGTGTGTGATCTGGAGCTTGAAGGAGTTAACAGGGAGGAATCTCTGTTTAATTCAGCTGGAGTACTGGGGAAAGAGTTAACAGAGCATGCTAAAGCCAAGATGCGCCTGTCAGGAAATCGCAAACAGATGTCTTTTGCCACTTTTGCACCTCTGCAAAAGGAAGCATGATCAATGTAGCCTTTCTTTGGGGTCTATGTGCATGTTTTAAAATAAAGGTTTGCTTGGTAGGTGTTTGGATACTTTCCGAACGCCGTCTAAATCACGATACGCGCCCACGGCCGCGTAACCTCTTTGTGTGTGTTTTCAGCTGGACAATGATCGTCTATAATGACACATCTTCCATTTCTCCACGGAGGACCTCTCCCTTTTGCCTTGCGCGATCTGGCCGTCTTTCACAACGGAGATATCTCCCATCACTTTGGGTTCACGTGGGGCCGGTTTGCTTAGCTAAGGTTCCCTTGAAGGGACGAAATGACTCCTTCTCTTGCAGGAGGGAAAGCTCAAGAAGGAGAAGATGCCAAGAGCCTCCTACAGAGCCATCAGGGTTTAGAAAACCACGACTCTATTGATGCGTTTCCTTGTCTGTTTGCCTTGCGCCAAAGACTGTGCTTCCTTTGGAAGGATAAGATGGATCATTTCACGTTTACAAGGACATTGCTTGTATAGCCTAGATGCAATGCTGTGGCTGCTGGTAAAACCAGCTTCCAATTGATTCACTGAGCTTCCGATTGATTCACTGGACTCTAGCTGGGACTAACATTAGGCCGCCGCACCCCTTTCTCTGGAATATATCTGTATAAGATGTTAATTAATAATATTGGAGATGTTATTGGTTTACCTTGGGTTGCGGTGTGTCCATTTTTATGCCTGTTGTTTTACATTGCAGGAGAAATCAATGGTGGATCCTTTCTGTTACCCCAATATGAGAATGGGCTACAGAGGAAAGCTTCACCTGTTGGTTTCAGCCTGTTAAGCATGGTAAGGGTTTTTGAGAAATTCGTCATCTCTTCTAGGCATTTGCTAGGCCCTCCAGCTTGACTCTATGGTCAACTTTCCAGTGGAATCATGCCATAGAACTCCATTGGAGGACCTAGAAAATGCCTAGAGAGAACGTATTTTGTGTAAGCGAACCGGTGTTATGCGACTCGCATAGTACACCGCCCTATTGTAGCTTCCAGGTCTGTGTTTCGACTTCGTTTCACATCCAGCAGAACAGAGACTCTTTCTCTATTTCCATGGAGAGTACACATCTGCTTCACGTTTGGACACAAGAGACAATAGTACAGAGACGTGTATACCCCTCTTGGAAATTGCAGGGTGGCCTTTCAGATAATACTGAAATTAACAATGGAGTCTGCCTAATGTTGGGTAGATTGATAGTTTGGCATGACAATGGTGTGCAAAACAGGAGAGTTATCTATTTGAGTTGCCGTCCTCCCCCCTGACCAACAGTCTCCCAAAATATTTCACTACAGCACCCATTGTCTCCAATGGCCATGTTGGGCAGGGTGGATGGGAGTTGTAGTCCAACACATCTTATGGTCATCCAGTTTGAGCTCTTCTCCCCCCACACCGATAAAAGCCAGATTGTATTGTGATGTGACATTTCCCACTACTTAGACAATTGGAAAGGACTGAAGATTTGGTGGTGACTCTCCTTAATCCAAAGATGACAAGGCTCCCAGGAGAACCACAAAAATGCAAAAGCAAGCTACCCAGGAGTTGGGAAGGTACAGTTGGACTGCAAGTCCCATCAGTCCTAAGCCAACATAACCAATAGCTAAGGTTTCTGGGTGTCCAAGAGCGACTGCAAGGCCAGGCATTCATCCATTGGTCAGGAGGGGAATTTGTTTAAATCACAGCCACTAGAGAGCAGCCAAGAATCATGATTCTTTCCAAAGGAGACGCAATGGTGTTGAGAGAAGAGAAGTCAGGGAGGCCAAGGAGAAAAAGTTGGAAGTCCTCCAGTCCAGGTTTCATAGTGTTTGCTGCAATCTGCTTGTTTTAGGGAAGCGTTTAATAAATGGAATTTTAATGGGAGAAACAATGTCAGTCATTCTCATTCTCCTGTTTATATTTGTGATGGGAAAATTGGTTGAGAAGATCTATTTATTTTATTTGTTGCACTTATATCCTGTCTTTCTCCCAAAATGGGATCCAAGGCAGCTTTGCCTATTCATGGAGACAAAAATTGTGGAGTTCCTTTCCATTATTTTCTTTTTCTTTCTGTGGATAGCCTTGGCAGGAGTAAGGTTTTAAAATCTAAAACTCGTTCCATATGAGCTGTTAATGTAATTTTAATTATTTTTTAGGGAGCATTGAAGCTAAGTCCAAGCTAAGCTCATAGCTCAGTCCAAAAAGGAAGGAAAATCGTAATGCGCTCAGAACAGTCACATAGATTCAGGTGCATTTTTTTAAAACTCAGAAATGGTTGGAAGTTAATTTTGACACGAGGAAGAAATCCTCCCAGCCAAAGGCTGGCACAGTCTTAGGAATATTCCACTGCTCTATCTGCCAAGGAAAGCAATGCCATGCAGGAGAAAAAGGGTACCTTGTGTCCAGGACAGTCAGGCATTCGACCACAGTATCCCACTCTCTCAAGCTGATACTGCAGCAAATACTCCAACTAAGTAGAAAGAAAGGCCTTCAGAGCGTCTCAGGCTGCATCCGCATAGCAGAAATAATCCAGTTTGACACCACTTTGGCATGGCTCAATGCTATTGAATCCTGGCAATTGCAGTTTGTTGGGGCAACCAGAGCGCTCCGACAGAGAAGGCTAAATGTCTCACAAAACTATAAAATTCCATAGCATTGAGTCATGGCAGTTAAAGTGGTGTCAAACTGGATTAATTCTGATACAGATGCTCTGGAGACGTTTTCACACTCCTTTCTTTTGCTCTTTGGCCATGGTCATAGACAACGTCAAAGTCTTATGTTGGAGTGGGGTGCATGTTTTTCTATGGTTGGGTTACAAACCTTTCCGTATTTGGAGATGATCGCCTTGCCTTTCCTCCCAGTTTCCCATTCTTTGCAAAGTACAAGAGAATACGAATCAGGTATGGGATGCCAAGATTGGGCACGTGATGCCTCCGGACTGGGCACGAAGGTGGGTGATAACACACAGATTGAATATTGCTGCATTTCAGAGATGAGCGTGGTGAGCATCTAGGTAAAATAGACATTTGCATCTCAACTACCTTCAAATTAGGTGTCAAATTAGTCCAGCCCTATATTAGTCCTTTAGGCTGGGCCTATAGAGTGAAGTCCAAAGTGTCTTCCCACTGGGAGGAATGTCCCTGGAATAGATCTCTGCTCATGGGATGCTCCTGCTAGTGAGCGGAGGGAGAAGTGCTTTTCTCCAGTCTTTTACTTCCTACTCCAAGCTCTGCTTTGCTTTCATGGCAATTTGCATTCATTCACCACCTACCTTTGGGCCGTTGGAGGAGACAGAGCTATAAACCGTCTGCCTAGACCCCGGAAGTGCGTTCCCAAAGCAAAGGCGGAGCAAAATGGAACAGGCCTTAAGCGAAAAATCTCTCTACACTTCCCACCCCGGATCATCCTTCCCCTAGATCTTTGCTGGGGCCTAGGTTCCCACACCTCCTCTCTTTCGTTCTCTCTCTTCCTCTCTCTGCCCATATCCTATCCCAGCAAGACACACCTGGAGATTAAGCCGGGACAAAGCCAAGCTTGCACTACGAGTTTCCTGAGGAGAATGACTCCAGGCGAAATGCAATACATGGGCGTATCTTGCAATCGCAACCGAAGTCATGTCGGTCTCAGTGCCAGAGGAGCTACCAACTGTGTGGATGGGGGAGTGGGCATAGGGCACACATTGCCACCAAAAGGGGAAAGCTCCTAAGATTCCCAACCCTCTGCAAACTTTGAAGCAGAGGAAAAGTGAGGACTATGGGTAGTGAATGAGAAGAGGTCTGCTTTGTCTTGTTTTTACTTTTATATTTTTTATATTTTTACTTTGGATGTCTCATTTTCGTGGTGTTCAGGAGCGGTTTCTTTCTGTGCCATGTTTGCTATGGTGCCCCTGTGTTGATGTGTTGAGTTTGCACAAGTCAGAAACGACTTGAAGGCCCACAGCGACAACAAAGTTTTGCAACCTCCACATTCACCTTGGAGTTTCTGTGATATTACAATATATAGGCATCTATTGTGCAAGGATGAATGTGCCATGTCCAGACGCACCATTGTCACTGATGTGCATCATGGCACACTCCCATAAGCATGCAAACGCCTACTAGGAGATGCTGGAGCACCAAAGGCAGTAAGCCATAGCACTGAGCCACGGCAGTCAAAGTGGTCTCAAAACTGCATTATTTCTGCAGTGCAGATGCAGCCAATCTCTCTCCTCCAGCAAAACTCACGCTTTATGTTGGCTACATCCCAACCATCTTTCCTCACCCATCCCCTGCATCCAAGCAAGTTCAATGTTTGCACAAGGTAGTAGCCACCAGCCATCAATAAAGCCAGCGTCAGTCAGCCAGGAATAGCCCTGAAAGAAACGCTAAGCGATATTTGTTTTTGAAAACTCCCTTTGAGGTTGGCCTAAAGGTAATCTATACCCGGTTTAAGCAGAGCAAACAAACAATATAATTCTACACATGCCAATCCCCATCGGAAGAAAGGCCATATCCTGTTATTATCCTTTGATTATTATTATTTTATTGACGGGGTTTATCATCTGCTTCATGTGAGCAGCATACTTCATGGAAACACATAGTGTAAATACTTATTTACACAGGGAATCATAGAAGAGTACTTGCCCCTACAGAAACCATACTTGCCCATAGGGAATCATGGGTGAACGCTTGCCCATAGGGAACCATGGGGGAATACTTGCCCATAGAGAAACCATACTTGCCCATAGGGAACCATGGGGGAATGCTTGCCCATAAGAAACCATATTTGCCCATAGGGAATCATGGGGGAATGCTTGCCCATAAGAAGCCATACTTGCCCATAGGGAATCATGGGGGAATGCTTGCCCATAAGAAACCATACTTGCCCATAGGGAATCATGGGGGAATGTTTGCCCATAGGGAACCATGGGGGAATGCTTGCCCATAAGAAACCATACTTGCCCATAGGGAATCATGGGGGAATGTTTGCCCATAGGGAACCATGGGGGAATGCTTGCCCATAGACTAGAGGAACCATACTTGCCCATAGAGAATCATGGGGGAATGCTTGCCCATAGAGGATCCATACTTGCCATAGGGAATCCTTGGGGTCTACATTGGGAAATCCTGGGGGCAGTATCTCCCAATGCTTCCCTCTGGGCCAGTCCTGTCCTCTGCTTTGGTACCTCCTGGGGGTGGATACCAAAAAAGAAGGAGGGGAGTCCGAATTAAGAAGAAGAGAGGCAGGAGGAGGAGGAGGAGAAAGGCGTGTCCTGGAGAAGGCAAAGACGAGGAGGAGAAGAAGAAGGAAGAAAGGAAAGGGCAAGAACAGGGAAGGAGGCGTCGCTGGAGCTCCGGGGGAGCCTTGCGGAGGGCTTGGGCGACCTTCTCCTTCTTGGCCAGTGGCCCATGGAGCCAGGCTCGCCTCCTCTTCGTCCCTAGGCAGCCTCTTCGTCCTTTTCCCAGCGCCATCTGGCTCCTTCCCTGCTGCAGCCATCATGGGAGACGTCATCTCAGCACACCTGGACGAGAGCCGCCGGCAGTTCATCGCAGGTAAGGCGCCCCACCTGAGTCCGCACGGCCAGGGAATCCGAACTCGACCCGCTTTGGAGCCTCTTCCTTCCTTCTCCTGGGCTTGGCTGCCTCCAAGCCCTTTTTTTGGACTCCTGGCCAGCCCTATAGTCTTGGGTTTTCTTGGCAAGGCTCTTCTTCTGCACTTGGCCCTGGCCATCATCCTCTGAGGCGGAGAGAGTGTGACCTGGCCAAAGTCACCCTAGTGGGTTTCTATGGCTGAGCCAGGAGCCGAACCCTGGGCTCTAGAGTTCCAGTCCAATGCTCAAAGCACTAAGCCATGTTGGCTCTCTAGACAATGCATTTATTGCATTGCTGACTTGGGTTGACCCTACCATAGGATTTCCTTGGCAAGGTTCTTCAGTTTGCCCTGGCCCTCCTCTGAGGCTGAGAGAGTGTGACTTGGAACCAGGGTGGCATCACAGATGCCATTAATAATATCGAATTTGTTATTATTTGTCCCTTGATAGCTCAGATTCTGTCCAGGGATCTTGGAGGTATCATTGACAGCATTGATAACATCAGAGATGTATTATTATTATTATTATTATTATTATTATTATTTGTCTCTCGGTGGTTCGGACTTGGTCCAAGAATTTAGGAATCAGGGCGGCAACAGTGATATAAGTGATAATATCAGCAACATATTATAATTATTTGGCTCTTAGTGGTTCGGATTTGGTCCAAGAATCTAGGAATCGGGGCGGCATCGCTGATGCCAGTGATAATATCAGAAGTTCATTATTATTATTAATATTTGTTATTTATCATCGCTGTCGTTATTAAGCATTGCACACCATCCTGGATGCTGCAGAGTCGGAGATGACTTTTTAAAAGTATGCAGGATATTTCATTTGAAGAAACCAAGCCAAAGGAAACAGAAAAAGTCTTCTCCAGTTTCTAATGGGACCTTTCCAGGTTTCCTATGGTTGCAACAGAGAGGATTTCTCCTCCACCCCTTCCTTCTTTCCTTTCTCCACGTTGCACACTCTTCTTAAATAAAGTCTCAACCCCCCTTTTTCCCTCCTCCGCCTTGCCTTTTTTTTTCTGCTTTTGGAACAGAGAAGGAAGAAGGAGGCAGGGAAGGAAGGGGCTTAACCATGGCAGAAGCAAGTCTGGGCAGAAAGTGCTTTCATGGAAAGGGAGGAAATGTTGGAGAGAGCTCTCTCTGTGTTTGTCTGTGCAAGAGAGATCAAGTTTTCCATCTTTGGCACCGTGCCCCTCAACACCTACTTAAAGCAGACTCTTGGCACCCATAATCTTTCAGGCATCATGATTCCGACCATTTCCCTCCTTACTTCTTTGGGTACATCCAAATTGCAGAATTAAATCAGCTTGGCATCACTTTTAACTGCCACGACTCTATCGTGCAGCAGCTTGGGATGTGTAGTTTGGTCAGGGATCCAACTCTGGTGCATCTACTGCACCTCTCAGGATTTCTGTGAGAGAGAGTCATGGCAGTTCGAGGTTGTGCCAACCTGCTTTAATGCTGCAATGCGGATGCCCCCTTTGCCTCCTTTTTGTATACAGTTGGCCCTCCACGTTTGTGGCATTGACCTTTTTGCAGATTTGATTATGCACGGATTTGGTTAATATGTTTTCTCTAGGGATTTCTATGGTGACTCTTATGTCTCTGGCGCGACTCTATGGTCAGTGTCCGCCAAAAAGTCATGTTGGAGGACCTAGAGATTCCTAGGAAGGACACTGCTCTAGGCATTTGTTGGCCATAGCATTGCACTGAAGGATCTAAAGATCTCTAGAAAGGGGTTCTCTCCAGTTAATAATCCCAGCACTGCATTACTATTCATATTGGCCATTAATAATAATTAATGGTGATTATTATTATTATTAATTTAAATTCTATAATGCATCTTTTTATCTTGGCTTTTCTCCAATGAGTTCTCCTCATTCTGGCTTTCTGGCTGTTAAAGGTGGAAGGGCTCTAACCCCAGGTACAGCCGGGCACCGTTTGTGTTTCTTTAAAGGCTTGCAGGGAAACATAGGAATCTGTGTGGAGGCCCTTTGGTTGTAAAACCGGGGAGTGGCGTTCCTTTTGGACTTCTGAACGTGGCGCAGCAGGAAGGTGTGACAGTATGTTTCTCTGCGTTGGCAGCCAGTAAAGTCATAATAAACTTCAGCAATTAGCCGATGAATTTGCTACCGAGTCCTGTTTGGTTTCTCACACAGTCGGCTGTGTGTGTGCATTTTTATTAAATGACACTTTGTTGCCTCTGTGAAAGAATGACACTTGACTCTCCTTATCCACGGATTCAACCATCCACGGCTGGAAAACATTAAAAAATAGCAAGTCTTGTTTTTGCCATTTTATATAAGGGACACCATTTTATTATGCCATTGTAGTTAATGAGACTTGAGCATCCACGGATTTTGGTATCCACAGGGGGTCCTGGAACTAAACCCCAGCAGATACCAAGGACCTGCTGTAATGTCCAGGAACACATCTCCTTCTTTAAGTGAGGTAGACTTGCATTACGTATGGAGCGACTATGAATCCCAGAGTCACTGAAGGATTGCTGAGGATTCTGGGTGTTTGTCGTCTTTCCAAAATAACTCCTTCACCTAGAAGTCTCACAACAACCCTGCAAAGTGGGTTGTACCCAGAGATATACCTCAACTCAGGAAACGCTGCATCGGAGGAAAGGTTTGAGCCCGGCCAAAGTCCCGCACACTTTTGCTAGGATGCTGCTGTGCTGTTTCCAAATGGTGTTGAGTTTACTTTTCCTAGTCTGGTTTTGTTGGCAAACAGATCTTGGCGCTTTCTGCAGTTGGATGTATGGCTCCTTGTTGGACGGGCCTCTCTCTCCTTCCCCCATTGCTGCCCAGCCATGGACAGGACTGTGCTTCTATACAATGGCTCTTTTGCCTTACGGCATCATCCCAGCTGAATTACAGGCTGGGAATCCAGGAGTGGGAGGGCTGGCTAATGGTTGCCTGCAGATACTTGATGGATCCTAATAAGAAGGGAGGAGGAAAGGTCAGTTTGATGCTGTCTGGGCTTTGTCCCTCTCCCTCTTCCACCTCCCTAGTTAGTCGGTCATTGGCCCTGCCTCCGGGGACCCTGTCCATTGCTCTGTCTTGACCTCTTGCCTTCATCAGCCTGACTTCCCCGTTCTTAATGTTGAAGCAGAAGTCGGTGGAGGGTCATTGCAGCTCAGCAAGGCTTGAACAAATGAGCACTGAAGGATGGAAATGTGGTCTTTGATGGAAATCCCCAAGCTCTACTCCAGGGACGTAGCTAGGATTTTAGGAAGGGGGGGGGTCCAGACTAAGTGCCACCATTATAATGGGGCTTGGGTGTGGTGGCGGCGGTGCAGCAGCACACACCATTCATTTTTCTAATGGAAGGGGGGGTCCGGACTCCAAGAACCCCCCCCCCTTGGCTACGTCCCTGTCTACTCATCTGGTTCCTTCCCTCCCAGTTGAAACATGTCCCTGTATTAAATGTGTCAAATGTATATTAAATGTAAATGTAGGACCAAACGCAACTGAAGAAGTAGACCAAAGTCTATGAAAGCTCATGCTGCCACCTTCCTTCCTTCTGTTAGTCTCAAAGGTGCTACAAAATCCCTTTGCATACTGCTTTCCCAGACTAGCACAGCCATGTCTTTGAATTAAATGCATTCAATGCTGTAACATCTGTCCCCAGTGCAACTTGAGTGTGCTCTTATTTTGCCTCTGAGCATGTTCAAAGTGCATTGCTTTACTCCACAAAACACCCTAAGCCAGCTGGTGCCTTTTGTGTTTTGGTGGGTGTTTCCTCTGCCAAGCAACCAGTCTGTTGCAGCTGGGTGGATTACCAGAAGGATCATTCCTCCTCTTATGACTCAAACTACTCCTCGGTGTGACTGAGTGGAACAGATGAGTCGCCGTCTTAGTGGGAAAGGGCAAGTCATTTTATTTCGGCAACTTCCAGATCCCTTCCCCCTTGCAGAGGGTTGACTCATCCTTCATTGGAAGCTGGACATCTTGAGAGTCTCAATCAGTGGTTCCCAAGCTTTGGTCCTCCAGATGTTTGAGGCTTCAGCAGCCAGAATTCCTGACCATTGGCCAAGCGTTCTGGGAGCTGAAGTCTAAAACACCCGGAGGACCAAAGTTTGGGAATCGCTGGTCTAAATGGCATTGCAGAAATGGAAGCCCAAAGTAACTATTGCTAGTGTGTGTGTCATCATTGCTATGATTTATTTATTAAAACATATGTATCCTATGTCATGGTGGCTCCCAGACCCTCTGTAACGTTGGTTTGTCACTTCAGATATTGTGTTGTGCTTTTGCTTGTGAAGCCATGGTTTTAGCCTGCTAGCTCTTTGCAAACCACAGTTAGTTAACTTGGATGTCACACCAGACTATGGTTAATGTTCTTTCACTATGGATTTGCAAACCATAGTTTGTTTGTTTTGCCTTCTTGAAATGTCTTATCTGAGGCATTATGTCTACATAGTCAATGAGATTGTATTGATAAGAGGACCATTCATAGAAAACCGCTCCTTTCAGGATGATCATTTTCACCTATTCTGGAGGTTGGCTTGCACTGGGCCTGTTGCTTTTTTAGTTGATCTTCCTCCATTCCCTGAATTATTTTAACCTACTTGGATGTTAATATTGTGTTGATTTCAGTCTGCCGCTATGTATCCAGTGAGCTGATTCCAGCAGTACGCTTCCTCTTCCAAGGAGAAATACCGATGGAGGAATGTGATGAAATGGTTCTGCTTTTAATTTTATTAAGTTGGGCCACGGTGCCAAATTCACGTTGATAGGAAAATCTCAGGGTGAGAAAGGAATGAATCAGAGACTGATCTTTCCTGCAAGATCAACACAAAATACAGAAAGCCACCTTAGTGGAGGTCAAAACTTTCCCAATTTAGTCCAATGATCTTTATTTTATCAAGTCGAGGTCTTTCTCATCTGCAGTCAGTCACTTTTCACTGCGAATGCTGGAAATAGGCTATGAAACTGGTTAACACCTTGTATCCAACTGGGTTTGGCAAAACATGTTTTTGAAACCCTTGATAGAGTGATGGTTTGGTTCAATTTCTAACACCGATGGTACAGTTCTTCATGAAATGGCGATATATTCACTGCGCATCAATCTTTATTTTGGAACTGGTCCTGATTATTCATTTGCACATGGCAGGAAAAACCCTCCAAACCATGGTTTGTACTAACTGTAGTTCAGAACCTCGATTGTGGTTTCAGTTTCAAACAAGAGTTGCATGTCTGCCTCCCCTATTTTCATCTTCTCTGGAGTCACAACATCATGGGATTCAAAGTTTGTTGGTTTGAGCAGAGTGACGAACTGTGGTTGTCACCGACAACGCTTTGCAAGCTTACTTACTTCAGGCCATGTTTTCTGATCTTGGTTTGCAAGCCAGTCACAAACCATAGTTTGACCATTTAGCCATAACGTTAAACTAAGCCTTCATCATAGTAGTTTGGCTCAATGGCAGATTTACGTCTCTAATGGAAATAAACTTATCATTGAAAAGAAGTAATGGTTCATCATGTTTGGCTGTTTCCTTCTAGGCTTCTGTTTTTGTAATTTTTGGTATCTGCACCATATCCGCCATCCACTCCTTTTTCTTCTCCTTGGCCTCTTCTCCAAGGGACTTGCATCGTTCTTCACATGTGGTGCCCAGAAATGGACAGAAGACACCAGCTGTGGTTAAAAACCATGCTAAATAGAGCAGAACTGCTTTTCTGTGCCTGGACAGAAAGCACTTCTTCTTCTTAAAATCCCAACATAATCCTTATTTGCATGTCCCAGTCTGACCTTCAGATCCATTACAATGACATCAGGATGTTGGGGGTAGACAATATTCTGAATTCAAGCAGCAATTCTAGACAAATTGTGGAATATTGGAATTTTTTTTTCCTGTGTAAAAAATGAATCTAGTGTAGGGGCAGAGAGTTCGATAATCATGTGCTTGCTTGCTTCTGCCCTTTTTTTGCTCCAAAGCTGTTTCCTCCAGCGGCTGTTTCACTGCTGGTGATTATATTGTTTTAAACAGTAGATTCAGTCCCCTTGTATCTTTTCCTCCTGAAGAAGAGAAGACAAGATGGCTCCTCCAGCTAAAAAGATACCCCACTGGGAAATAAATCTTCTCCATCTCTATCAAGTGTGGTCCTGGAAGCCTCACCTAAACCTTGGGGATGGGGACAAGGTCAGTGGGATACTCCGTCACTTCATCTTAGTTGTCCTCCTGAACTTCAGTCCTACTTTCCTAAGGGTTCCTCTCATTTGCACATTCATCATCACTGAGATCCCCAGTCCTCAAAAATCAGGTTGTGGTTTCCACAATATCCTCTCTTCTCTTTCTCCCATCTGAAAGCCTACAGGCATCCTCCAGAGACTATTGGACTATCCTTGACTGCTTGCCATGCTGACCATGCCTAATGGGAGTTGTCATACCAAACATCTAGAGTAGTGATTCCCAAATTCTGGTCCTCCAGGTGATATGGACTTCAGTTCCCAGAAGCCCCAACCAGCTTGGCCAATAGTCAGAAATTCTGGAAGCTGAAGTCCAAAACCTCTGGAGTACCAAAGTTTGGGAACCACTGTTCTAGATGATGCCTGATTGTCTCCCATGATGTCAATACCTTGGACTCTTCAAAAGTTGTTGAACATCAAATCCACCATGCTCCAACCAGCATGCCCAGTGGTGAAGTTATTTGGGAACTGAAAACCAAAACATCTGGAGCTAAGGCTGAGAAGTACTCTAATATGGTACATTTGTGGAGTCTTTGAGCCTTGAAAGGGGCCACAAGGGCCATCTCTTCTAACCTCCTTCAATTCAGGAACATACAATTGAAACACTTTTGGAGAGATGTCCACCCAACATCTGTTGAAGGACCTCCAAAGAAGGAGAACCCACACCACCATAACTGAGCACTGGTGGAATCATGTTCTCTGACTCAGCATACCATCCTACCCCTAGTATCTCTTCATATCTATTTTATCTCAACAGTAACTTTCCAGGTTTTAGCTGGGGGCCGGCGTTGGCTTGAAGGGTTAATTAAGACCCGTAGGTTTTACAAAAAAACTGCGGGTGATGACACTGAAAAAACGTCTCAAATGGGTCTGTTAATAATGGGTCCACATAGCTGCCTGCATATTTTTGGATCCTCCTTGCAGGCATCTCTAGAGGGGTGTGTTTGCATCTCAGAAGGTGCCACGCCATCGTTGTTTCCGCTTCCAAGAGGGGACTCCCTTTTTCCTTTAGGTCTTGCCTGTTTTGTGTTTGCCGTGAGCACTGCTGGCGGGGAGTGGAATTCTCCACCAGAAACACTCTGTCTTTTGTCCCCGGCAAGGAGAGCTGAGATGCCAGGAGCGTTGCCCTTTGCGTGCAGCCAGACTATTTGCACTCTTTCCTCCCTCCCACATGCCCTCCAGTCTGGATAGGAGGAGAATCAGCCCCATTCTTTCCTTTCTTTCCTTGTCTGTTTTCGGGAATGGCTCAGGAGGTGGGCTGTTTTTCTCTTTGTGGCTTCAGATCAGCTCTTCCCTCACCTGCTGGTTTTGGATGATCTGCCCTCTCCAGCCTGGCATCAGATGTCGGTTTCTTGTGCCAGCAGCTGCAAACTGCTGGTTGCCTGCCCAGATTCTCTTGAGTCCTCCCCAAGTACTTTGGGCCTTGGGAGGTGCCACAAGGGTCATGTAGTCTAACCACCTGCATTCTGAAAAAACAGCACACACAATCCCATATCCTTCTGCATTTATCAGTTAAGGCTGACATCCTGCAGAGAGTCTTTGCCTGCTTGCAAAAAGACAGCAGATAGAGGAGAAACTGAACTTCATTTAAGAGGGAGTTCCAAAGCCTAACTTTTGCTCCTAAAGTATAGTTGTCCAGAGCCAAGCAGACATCTCCCTTGAAAGTAAGGAAAACATTTTCTCTTTAGAAGAGAAAGCAGTGGGGTGTGTAATGAATGTGACCTCCAGATGTGCTCCTCTTCAGACATTCCAGTCGGATAAAGCCCTTAATCCTGTTGCAGCAAAACCGGCCAAGTCTTGTGACACCTGAGAGATGGACAGATTTATTGTGACAGCAGCTTTTGTTGGGGCCGCAAAGCCTGATTTGCCATGAGAAGGGTGATCCTCAGCTGGCAGGTAGAAGTAGATGGGTGCGGAGGCAAAAGTCCCAACAATAATGGTAGGGCCAAAAGACCATCCAATGCAAGGTTTAAAATCTGGTGCCATTCCACAGCAAAGTTCACATGTACATAGAGAACAGCACTGCATCCATTCGCAGCATCAGGGATTAGTGATAAGACTCTCTTCCATACTGTCTTTTACAATGGGCCCTCCACATTCACTGGGGTTAGGGACATAGGTTTGGGGTTAGGGAAATCCAGAAATAACGAGATCCACAGAAAAGCCACAAATGTGGAATATCTACTGAAGTTGCAATTGAAGCGAAAGAGTACCTTAGTCTTGACCAAGTCTTAAAGAAATAGAACAAATGTACAGCAACTCGCCTGGCTACATATGTCTTCTTTGAAAGCTGGACTGAAACAAAATTCTTTCCTAACCCCTACCTATCCATCCTATCCATCATCAAAGGGGTCTTGGTTCAATCTTGGGCTTCCTTACCTTATACCAGGGGTGTGCCCATTTTAAAAAATCAAGCCCTGCAACTATATCCGTCCCATCAGGTATGTCAAGGATGTTCTCTCTCTTGCCACAACTTCACCCGACATGGTGTGCTTCTGGTTTTGGCAGCACAGACTTGTTTGAGAAGTATGGATTTGGGCCAATGCTGTGCAAAGATAGACCAAGGCATGTGACTGAATGAAAACTCACCTGGTTTCCAGCTTGCACACCTATTACCCATAGGATGACAAGTGCTGATGTGCCAGTTCTTCAGACTGGCCTCTCCCCCAAAGAGGTCAAAATCAGGGGTTGGAATATAGTTTCCTCAATGCCACTCATTACAAAAAGAAAGGAACTTTCCCAAGCTCTAGTCCTAGCTCTCTTGGAGTTGGGATGGAGGCAGCTACAACAGAACTTCATGTTCTGAATGGAGTTGCATTTCAAGGATTTATTTCAACCTGAGGTTCAAATTCAATTTGAAAGAAGGTCTCCCTCCAGAAGGCTTTTCGGGGCCACATGAGTCCCATTTTTGCACTAGTAGGTTTCCCATGGCTCTGTGTGCTGTGCTTGCAGTCCCACTATCCTTGCTGGCATGGTTGGTGAGGATCTGAGAGAGAGCTTTCTCTGTGGCTACTTATGGTGACCCTATCATGGGGTTTTCTTGGCAAGATCTGTTCAGAGGAGGTTTGCCATTGCCTTCTCCTGAGGCTGAGAGAGTGTGATGTGCCCAGGGTCATCCAGTGGGTTTCATGGGTGAATATAATATTATTGTTGTTCTTGTAAACTGACCTCAAGTCTCCCCCGACTCATGGTGACTCTGTCGATGAGACATCTCCAAGACCCCCTGCTCCCCACTGCTTTGCTTTCAGTGGTTCTCAAACTTTGGTCCTCCAGATGTTTTGGATTTCAGCTCCCAGTATTCCTGATTGCTGGCCAGGCTTCTTGGAGCTTCTGGGAGTTTTAAGTCCAAAACACATGGAGGGTCAAAGTTCGGGAATCGCTGGCTTAGGTCTTGCAAATTCATACTTCTGACCTCCCTCTATGATTCTAAGATTCCTTAATTGAGTCTATCTATATATGAAGCTGCATTTAAAATATGTTCTAAGTGTAATGTTGACATTCAGTTCCGTTTTAACTTTTGTAAATCAATGCTTTAGTTGGACCTTCTTGAAATTATGGTAAGCTGCCTTGGATCCCATTGAAGGAGGAAGGTGGGATACAAGTGCAATCAATCAATCAATCAATCAATCATAGTTTAAAAGAAACACAAGCAAGCATATACACAAATGGAGAGAATTGCATCTCTTCCCGTCTTTCTGGGCCTGGTCACCAAGAGGCAAATGGTGCTCTCCAAAAGTCACCATGCAAGAAGCTTACAAACAGACAGTATCATTTTGAACTTGATCTTCAGGTGCCAAACTCAACATGGGAAGAGCCAGGAGGATGCCAGTGTGGGTGAAGCTGCTCCTATGCTAGTTATATGTGATGGATGTTTGTTTACCCTGCAGGAGAGAAGCAGTTTCATTTCCTTGATAATCGCTTCCTGGAGATTTGTGCATAGCTGTGGTCTGCTAGAAGGCTCCTCGCTTTTGACATTGCCCACAGGGGTGCCATGCTAGAACCAGCATTCTTCTTTGCTCTGGCTTTGCTTGCAACGCCCTGTTCTGCTTGCATTCAGCTGGTCGCTATGTGAAGGAACCAGTTTTGTTTCCACCCTTGCTTCATTTTTTTCCTTTCTGCCCCAGCTGTGGTTCGTTGGCAGGCTCGAAGTATGCGCTATGTTTCCCAGCCAAAATCTCTGGGGTTTGGCAGCCGTGCCAAGTTTTACCGCAACAGTAGGAGACTGAAGCCCCCCAGTAGGTTGGCAGGGACACATGTAGCCTCAACCCTGGGAAATCACTCATCCTTGTTTTCAAGGATATTGAAAAAAAATATTGTCATGGTTTCCTGTTTGCGCAGGAAGTGCATAGATGTAGGTTTTTTTCTTTTTTTAAAATGACCAGTGGAGAAAGAAATTCCAAAAGATGAATGGCTCCCTTCTCGGTGAGAGATACGAGAGCAATCTGCGTAACGGTTAAGCCCTTGCAGATAGCGCTTCAGGATTTGTGTGGTTTGTGCAAAGGCGTTGCCAGACCTTGGAAAATAATGGGCCTCTGCTTTGGCTTGGGTTGTTTGCTTCCGGATGTTTTGGCATGTTTGCGGGCTGGGAAACAGTTGGAACCTGTCCGGAGACTGACAGGGAGGTATCGCTCAGTACAAGGACCAGGAAGAGACCTGCTGGAACTCTGTGGGCAACATACGGGGGCGGATTCATGTTTTCTTGACTGACCCATGATGCATTACGGGTGGCGTTGACTCAGGAATGTTCTGCCTTCATCTGAAAGCTCTCCTTTTGTGTTTCACAACTTTCTGAACATGGGATGTTGTCCCCACCTTCAAAGGGACATGATGGAGTTGGGAGCTATGTCCTGATGGAGATGGAAGATAGAGATGGAAAGCTATGTTTGACTTTTAGCGTAACTGAAGTTCAGACATTTTCCCCCATGTTATTTTTTTGTGTGTGTGGGAGGAACCTTTCCAATGAACAAGTCCAATATTTGCTTAGTTGAAAGTGTCCTGGGTAGCAGATTTTGGCACACAGCTAGGAGTTTAATGGTGGAACCATTAAAGTTGGAGAGGTGGCTGCCATCTTGGTTGGTTTCAACAGTGGAGAAATTCATGGAAGATGAAGCTATCGGTGGCTATTGCTCATGATGGCTGTATATTCCCTTCAGTACCAGAGGTGTTAGAGCCAGCATGGTGTAGTGGTTTGAATATTGACTTAAGGCCCTGGAGATCAGGGTTCGATTCCCTGCTCAGCCATGGAAATCTACTGGGTGTCCTTGGGTGAGTCACACACTCTCAGCCCCAGAAAACCCTGTGATAGGTTCACTTTAGGGTCACCACAAGTCAGAGATGACTTGAAGGCACACAGCCAACACCACCAAAGGTATTATACCTGGCATTTACCTGCAGCTAGGAATAGAGTTCCCTGGTCTCAGGGTTTGGGCTGGCATCTCAGTGGTTAGGGTTGAGACCAATGCTTTGAAAAATTGCATACAAAAGAGAGCTGGAGAAAGTGTTGTGTCCCCCCCAACTCCAATATTAATACAGTTTGAAAGACTTAATTTGAAACCAGACATATATCTTCTCATTTTTTAAGACTTGGGTTTGTTATTTGAATTACATGATCTGAGAAACTGTGGTTGCCACTCTTGATGGCATCACCAAAGCTCACTCCCTGTGACCTCAGTGGAGGATTCTTCGTCCACTATTTTGTTCCCCCAGTAACATCAATAGGGAACATCCCTCGGGCTAAGGTTTGGGTCCAGAGATTATAAATCTTTCGATTTTCAGTATTGGCCCTGGATCGCTCCCAATCTGTCAAGTCTAGTTGGAGAACAGGAGTAGGAAGAAGTTCCCAGAAGCAACCGGTGGCCGATGTCGGAAGAAAATAGTGGCCTAAGTGTTCTGGCTGGTTTGATCCAGCATGGGCTGGTCTTATGTTTTTCTCCAGTACACCATTAACCTTCGTCCTTCAAAGAACTGGAACACAAAGTATTTGGAAGAATTTTCATATATGGTTTTGCAGTATGTAAAAAGTGACTTCCATATCAGACCTGAGGGAGAAGCTTTTTGAGCCAGTTTTTGTCTTTGCGTGTGGTAAATCCCGGGGCGGGAATACTATGGCTGGCAGGCTGCTTGCAATTTGTGTCTGTTGTGCAACTCTGTGCCCTTCTCCCCCATTGCAGTTGGGGTGTGTATGTGTGTTAAAATGGAAAACCACACCCCCAGAGGCCTCCTGAAGGCATAGTTGTCTCTTGAATCACTCAGAGGCTCACGTGAGAAAGGCAGAAACAGCAACGTTTGAAAACTTGACCTGACTGGAATGCCAACTCTGGTTTTGGAAAAATGGTGAGGTGTGCCACTCCCAAGGTTCTGGGATGACTGAAAAGATGGCATGTGTGGCCTTTGGAGACTCTCTGGTTACTCAACTCGGTGGTACAGAGCCCAGCAAAGCAAAACGGTGCATTCTTTGAAGATGCCAGCCACAGATGCTGGCGAAACGTCAGGAATAAACTCTTCTAGAACATGGCCACATAACCCGAAAAACCCACAAAAATCTATGGATGCCAGCATTGAAAGCCTTTGACTTCACATCAAAACTGTGCTGTATTAGGATGCATCTGCACTGTAGAAATAATGCAGTTTGACACCACTTAACCTGCCACAGTCCCATCCTACAGTATCCTGGGATTTGGGGTTTGAAGAGGCACCGGCACTGTTTGGCAGAGAAAGATAAAGACCTTGTAAAATTGCAAATCCCAGGAATCTGTAAGATGGCGATAAACTGCCTTACTTATACTAGCTGCGCTGCTTGTTGCAAGGTCACCCAAAGGGTTTTATGGCTGAGTGGGGAATTGAACCCTGGTCACTCACCCCACCTTAAAAGCAGTTCTGGGGCCTCTGCATGCTGTGTATTACAGTCATATCACGGCATTGCTGGACCCCTTGAAGTTTTTGACTGAAGTGGCAAATTAAAACGTTCCTTTAATGTTAAATGCATCAGAACTTTTGGAGAATGATTCTGCTCCCACATGAAGTCTCCTCCTGTGTGTCCCTTCTCTGCGGTGGGCTGTATAACTTGGCCGCCTATGCTATAGGATGCTTGCAGGAAATACCCCCAAAGGATCCTGTTTGGCAGGAAATGCCAAACATTCCAGTGCCGAAGTCGCCTTAATCTTGGCAAATGGTTGCAGGCTTGCAGAGGGCCCCAGTGGGTCTGGTCCAGTGACTCTAACAAACGTGCATAATCCAATTGACTTGTAAAACGCCTGACCCCAAATATAGCATGCTTTCCGTTTACCCGGAAGTTTGCTTTTTTGCTGTTTGCTTTTCCCCAACAAGAAATGATATCTCTTTTCTCTTAGGAGTTTATCACACTGGGGCTCATTTTGGCATTAAAGAAAGATTAAAGAGCATTTAAAGCATCCCGCAAATAAAGCAAAAATGGCATGTAATTGCACAAATGATTATCATTTGTAAAGATTTGTGCAAGTAAAGTGATACCGGAAATGCATCGTCATTGAAATCCCGAAAGTAAAAAGATGCACATTAGTGCTTCTTTGTGACCACTTTAATGGTGGGTGTTGTGCGACATTGTGTGAAATTGTTTCGCGTAACTACACAATTTTTCCGGAATATTCACGTGTGATGAACTCTTTTGTCACAATGTATATCTCTTTCTCTCTATCTGTCTCTCTTTCTCTTCCATTCTGTAGCTTTCTGTAGCTGTATATTTTTGCACAAACCATGCATGCCTGCTCCTGTTTTCAAATGCAGCTCTTTGAAAGCTGCATGGAGAATTTTAAACGGCTTCTATGTTACTTTAAGCAAGAGAAGACAGGGCGAAGAAACGCAGCGGTAAAGATTGTTGGCTTGTGATTCCCTGGCAAGTTGAGCGGTGTGAAATTCCAGGGTTGTTTTCTTGTGAGACAGCCGTATTGTGTGTTCTTTTGGCACCGGGATATTCGGTTTGCACAACGGGTGGGAACAGCCATAGCTTGGAGGCAGACCACATTTTCTGCTGGAGAAACAAAAAAATTATGTAGTTCCCAAAGGGAACTTTTCCAAACTCTGCACTTGATATACAGGAGATCCTGGATTCAAATTCTGTGATGCCCAATTGGCAGGCGTTTGGATAAACATCTGAGATGTCTTAAGACTACTTGCTGTCTTGCTCTATAGTTCATAATCTCCACTTCCATTCATGCTGGGAGTGACAGTGTAGCCCTCATAGAGGAATGGTCCGGTTTGCATGTGTCCGTTCCTCTGCTGGAGTCTCCAAGGAGCTACATAAATTCTCCAAATTTGATGTGGGATTTTTTGCTGTGTGTGTTTATTTCTGCATTGGCCCTAAGCCATCATAGAAGTAGAAGAGCATGCCCAAAATATAGATATGTGGATGCAGTGGGTAAAACACTCCCTCATTCCAAATCAGTTCTGATAGCACTTTGCAACATGTTATCCAAGAAAAGCAACATGAGGTTTAGACAATGTGGATGGTGAAGATGTTGATTTTATTCCTGCTCCTCCAAATAGATTGGACTTGACATTTTGGAGAGCTCAATTTTCACTGTTCCTGGCTAATGTTAATGTTGTCTTGTACATGGGAAAGCCTGCCAGCCATGTGTACGATGTTGTGGAAAGAAATACTCTGCAATTTAGGATCCTTCCCAACTGCTGGGGTTTGGTTCCGTCTCTTCCTCCACAGATGGCATGAAATGTGGATTGTATGTACAGCGCTGTGTAAATTTACAGCGCTTCATAAATAAAGGTTAATAATAATAATAATAATAATAATAATAATAATGGCCGTTTCTCATATTATTGAATGGTGGCACGGATGTGTCAATGAATAATATGGAGCACGGCGATCTATGAATGGTCAAATCCGTGAATCACCAGCCCACTGATACAAAGGATCTGCTGTATTGTTAATGATCAGAGTGAGGAAATGCTACATAAAAAAGAATTAGAGTTTCTAGGACCCAAAGGGTCCTTGTTATCTGCTGGGGTTTGGTTCCAGGACCCTCTGTGAATAACAAAATCCGTGGATGCTTAAGTCTCATTAAATGCAATGTCATAGCAAAATGGCATCCCTTACATAAAAAGCAACATCGAGGTCTGCTCTTTGGAATTTATACTTTTTAAAAAATATTTTCAAGCTTTCATTTCCCATTATTTTAAAACAACTGAATCGCATTAGATGCTCTGTAAGAGAAACTGAAATGCTTACAAGCTGCTAGTCTGTGGCTCGAAACACACCCAACTGGCAAGGCCACTCTCATGTCTATATTTGCAAAAGCTGAACAGTTATCCATCCTGAATTAATTGCTTTGTGTAATTCTGCCTTTGCTGTGGCGAAAAGAAACTCATGGCAGGTATCTGGGTATTTGTATCCCGTTGCTTCCAAGTTTGGGTTTTACTCCCAACTGACTAGCAAGCATCAGTCAAGCATGTGATCGGCACCTTGATCAACAGCGATCCTGTATCTTACTCTGCAGATGGCTTAGACAGGTTTTCAACGGAGAGGTTAGGGTTGGGACATTGGGCATTATCCCAATTTCTTCTCAGTGAGTCACAACGGGTGTGTCAGCCGAGAGGAAGACAGGCTGGTTGTGCCACTGTCAAACTGGTTCTGGTGCCCTTATCTGGTCTTGTTGCCCCATGGCATTCGTCTGCTTGTGTGAGAAGAGAGGGGGGAATCCCATTTTCTTGCTTCAAAATGAGTCTTGATGGGGTCCCCACGCTAGGCATTTGGTTGAGAAATGGCCAGGATCATATCTTCTGGAGAAGCAGGGTGGACCGTGGAGATAACCAGGGTTGAACTTTGGCCCACCTCAGCCATAAAACCGACAGGGGCAAAGGGCTTTGCACCTAGTTTTCCTTTCTCTTCCCCTTTGCATGTGAAACAGCACTAATACGCTCATGCATTCTGCAGTTAAATGTGGCACAAGATATTTATGGGCCAAATTATCTTTTTTGGAATACAAGCATTTTCTTTTCCAGCCGAGAGTTCTGGTGCCCCACCAAACAACATAGCATTCAGCGTCGGCAGCTAAAAGTGGTGTCAAACTGCATTATTTCTGCAGTGCAGATGCAGTTCCTTGAAGTCACACACACACACACACACAGACACACAAATAGTTTCATCGTAGAAACTAGAGGAAAGTTTGAGAAATTGATGTGAAATTTCTGTTGGCCACGTAGAAGCAGGCTATTAGAACCATGCATGTAACCTTTTCCTTTTGCCCAAGGCCATCGGAAGAAGGGAAGGATGAAGTATACAAAACAAGAAAATGTGTACAACAATTATTTGGATAACCTACTTAAGGTCATGTCTTAGTTCCGGTTGCAAGACGGGGATTATCATTTTTCTTTCTTAAGAATTGTTGGGGTAGGGGAAAGACATAAGCCACCTGCCTTTTTCACGGTGCCTCCAATTGACATTTACGCATTACGAAACGTTCCGATTTCGAAGTAGTCAAGGACAAACAAGCTTATAATTCAATGAACAAAAGCTATTACTTGTTGCTGTTTCCCTTTGGAGCATCCTTAATATCCTCTTCAATTGCTAATACAGCATTGTGAGTCCAAATTAAATGGAGGTGCCCTTTACTTGTGGTCTGTTTGAAAATTGGACTTGCATAGATTCATCAACTCCCTCCACATTATATGAAGCAAGTAAAGGTTTTTAAGTAAGGTTTTAACATCTCTCCTCATTGCAATTCCCATTCTTGGTCTCTTTCCCCCCCAGTTCTTTTTATGGGAATTGGTGCAACGGCCGCGTCATAAGCGGCACCATCTCCGGAGCTCTGTGTGTGTGTAAAATAAGTAAAAGGGCTTGCCAGCTTTTGTTGGGCCGTGTTTGCTCTGAGATGGCAATCTGCTTCCATCTATTCATAAAGCCGGCAGTGTGTGTAAACTGATGGAGAGTAGTGGCTTTCGTCTACAGAAATGGGCGGCAGAATTGACGGTTGGAGACTTGGCTGGGTGCATATTTTGCAAATGCTTGGTCCGTCCTCTTTCTCGGCTGCTATTACTCAGTCTGGGCCGGCTGCAGAGATTGGAGCTCGGCTAAACATTTACTAAATTATAGATTAACCGTGTTTCAACGGGGGCTGCTTGCAAGGCTTCACCTTGCTCTTTGGTCACCTGAGCCAGCTGCTTTTCCCCTTCTCTGCTTCACCTTTGCCATTTTCGTAAGCATGCCCTGCAAAGGTGCCCTTGCAGCTGAGTTCGATTTTGGCTTATTAAGAAGCCAGTGCCATTAAAATCAGAAGAACCAGGGATGCCTTCTCGATGAAGCGAAACAGAACCAAATGTGCCAAGTTGGCTCACTGGCATGTCAACTGACATCAGATGCACAAAGTGTTGGCGACATGCATGTTTAAATACAGGCGTAGCTCAGTTAATGCAATGTGGGCCCTTGGTATCCGCATGGATTTGGTTCCAGGTCCTTCTATGGATACCAAAATCTGTAGATGCTCAAGTCCCATTAAATACAACAGCGTAGTAAAATGGTGCCCCTTATATAAAATGAAACCCATCTCTGTCATGTAATGTATGAATGTGAACAATATGCTTTTTAAAAACATCAACAGAGAAATACATGGCGCAGTTAACTGGAATCAATACTTTCTTTTGGCATTTAGGTAAAACATAAACTTATTAAAAGCTACTCCTCGGTTATCAATCCTTCATGTCATTCATTTTGACAGTCCTTTATTGCTATTTTGAAAACCTGGTGGTTTTAGTGATTCTTCTAGTGTGCGCTGTATTCTTCTAGTTAATAAGAAAAACATTTGCATCTAGGAGCATTTTGCTCTTGTAATCTGAAACTCCCAGCTCAGGGCCTTCCACCTGTCCAGTAGTTTCAGGAGTGATGCAAATAGGTTTCTACCCCTAAGCAAATATGTACCTTTTGAAATGATATATGTATGTACGTATGTATTTTTCTCCAGCCATAGATGGAGGTTGTCGTAAACAGCCTTGCCCCTATTTCTGGCGCTCTCTGAATGGAGACATTCCTCGGCAGGCAGAGGGAAAAGAAGCCGGAAATTCTGTAAATAGCTGAAGTCTGAACCAGGCCGAAAGTCTTTTTATCGCTAGTTTCCACTTCTTCTCCCCCCTTTGCCTTGATGGAGTCCAACATATGTGTGTGCATGTGTGTGTTTGGTTCTTTCCGTTGGAGTAAAACAAAAAAGGTCAGAAAGGTTTGGAAGGAGATTAGTTTTTGTTTAATTTGGAAATGCATTTAGAAATGCTTTGCTGGATGACAAAATCGAAAGCTCAACATGTGGCTGGCTCTTGTCTCCATTGGTGTTTCCAGGGGTTCGGTGCATGGCCATAGCAGATCTTTGTGCAAGGATAAAACGGTGGGCTTTGGATTGATTTAGTTCAATGATTTGGTCCTCCAGATGTTTTAGATGTCACCTCCTAGAAGCCCCAGCCATCTTGGCCAACAGAGTTGAAGTCCGAAACACCTGGAAGATCAAAGTTTGGGAACTGTCAGTGTAGCAGAACGAGAAGCTAGCATGGCGAAGTGGCTTGAGTGTTGGACTATGACTAGAGACCAGGGTTCAAATCCCACCTCGGCCACTGAGTGACCTTCGGCAAGTTGAATGCTCTCAGCCTCAGGGAAGGCAATGGCAAACCTCCTCTGAGCAAATCGTGCCTTGACAGCACTATGATAGGTTCACTGTAAGTCAGAAATGACTTGAAGGTGCACAGCAACAACAACATTCCTCTCTAGAAAATATGGGAAGGAAGGAAGTTAAGGGGGAGTTTGTTTTCCCCCTCCAGGAGGAAGAAACCAACCTTGTTTTGCCAGCAGCTGGGCTTAATCTCTACCTGAGCAATGCCAGATGACCTGAGGAGCAGTATCGACAGCTCTCATGTCAACAGCGGGGATACCTGAGCTGTTTGAACTCTCATTCTCTCCTTCTGTTTCCTCTTTCTCGTGTCTCCTTTAGCCCCCAGATAGGCATCCGGTCCTACCAAGAGGCGATCATGCTCAGGTGGCAGAGAATGGGAGGCGAAAGCTGTGTGCCACAAGGCTTTCCTCATTTCTCTTTACCATGCCTTTTGATTTATTGAAGGAACTTGTCTCACAATCAGGGCAAAAGAACATTATGGGGCAGGCAGTCCAGTTGAGTTTTGTAGAGGATAGCATGTTGGGCTTTTAATAAGGACATGGCAGGGGGTTGGACTGGATAGCCCTTGTGGTCTCTTCCAACTCTATGATTCTATGTTTCTAAGGGAAGTTTCCTCTCCTCGTCTCTTTTTGCTGGGTCCGTCGGAAGCTGGATGCTAGGCATGTGAACTATTTTCAGCTTCAGTCTGGAACCAGCCGAAAATAGGTTAGCAAAAAGGACACCATGTTTTTTTGTTTGTGTCTGGAAAATGGGTAGATTTGCCCTATTTTTGACATGGGAGAATCAGGGGAGGGCAATCTGGTCCTTCCCAGATATTTACTACATGTCCCAGAATTACTGGCCAAAGGCCATGCTTACCAGAGCTGATGGGACCTGCAGTTGAAAATGCAATTGGTTGGAACACGATGGATAGCATTTTTACAAGTCAAGATGTTGTGTGTGTGTGTTTGTCAAAGGTTTGACATAGTTAACGGAATGTATTTACAGCTGAATTTCTTTTTAATGCCTTGTATAAACTGGGCTGGATCAAAGATCAGTCATGCTTACAGTAGGCGCATTGAAATCCATGGGTCTTAGGTTAGCCACAGTTAATGGGTCCCATGGATTTCAGCAGGTCTCTTTGAAACATGGCTAGGTTTGGAACCAATCCAGTGGATTGTCTTTCTTTCTTTCTTTCTTTCTTTCTTTCTTTCTTTCTGACTTTGATTGTCGCATGGGACTTGGGGTCATTCAATGAAATTGGCAGTGGATTCAGGACAGAGGAGAGGATTATGTTTTTCAGGACTCACTGCCAGAAGATGTGTGATGATGGCTTTGGGTTTAAGAAGGCTATAAAAGGCAATTAGATCAAACTGTAGAGGAGGCAGAAGGGGAAAAGTCTGTGCAGAACTATTAGCCACAGCTCTGATTGATTAGCCATGTGCAGTTTGACACCGCTTTATCTGTTATGAATCCTGGGAGTTGTAGTTTGTTGGGGCATCAGAGCTCTCTGACAGAAACGCTTACAAAAACGCTCGCAAAAATATCTCACAAAACTACAAATCCCAGAACTTCATTGCACTGAGCCATGGATGGCAGTTAAAGCAGTGCCAAACTGCATTACTTCTGCAGTGGAGATGCAGCCTTGGTCTCCAGGCCTGCGGTTCTTCAAAGGACTCTGCTTGTGCACAATTCGAGCCTGGCAAGGTTGAACTCCTCCTCCAGACAGACAAGCAGCTGTTGGAGGCCAGGAGTCCCAGAGTTATACACAAGGAAAACAAGATCATTACCTGCCTCAGTGACTTGGTTGTAGGATTGCAAAAGCAGCCCGGCCTGCCTTGCTAGCGAGTGATCGCGTCATGGTTGTGGCTTGGTTTGCTGCAATGGAAACCCTTCGCCCATTTTGGGGGGACCTCAGTTGAAAGCAAACCAAGGGAGAGGCATCTTGCCAGAACGTTTCTGGGAGTGCTTTCGTGAGTGAAGGAGGGCTGCAAAAACCCTTCCATTATTTAGTAGTTATATCTCTAGTCTGATGTTCATATAGGTCTCCTTCTCGTGGCAACTGTGGATTGCGATGGCACGGGGGTGATGAATCTGTTGCGGCTTTTAGCCTGAATTTAAGGAGTCTTCCAAGAGTATTCTCAGTGGTGTTCTATCAGGAAACAAACGCTTTGGCTGGATTTGGATGGGTCCAAAGCCATTAGTTCAGAACCTATATGGGTCCCATTTTCTCTCCTTTTCTACCACCTCCTTTTCTCTCTCTCTTTTCTTCCCAAGTGTGACCAAGCAACATCCAAGCGTGGTCAAGATGTCAGTGTTTGCAAATAAGCAAGAACAAACACACTTGGAGAGGCTGCAGCGGTTTGCTTTTGCCTGAGCTTACTGGGAAGCACTTCATTCTGTCCCTTCCTCTCCTCTCCTTCTCACTGAATTAATTGAATGCAAACTACTATTGCATTTTGAATCCAGTTTGCAGCCATTGAAGCCATTGAAGAGGGGACATGGAAGGAGAAGAGAGAAACTGGGACATTTTAAAACCAGCTGAAGAAGTGACCACATGAAGTTGCATGGCCACATGTTAGCTAGCTTTCATCTATGGAATTTTAACCACCCTCTCCAAGCAAATAAAACTAGGCAAAGTGGGGGGGTTCCTGGATCCATGCCGGTCCAGAAACCACCCCAACTTGAGAATAGGCTTTTTTCTCTGGTTGTCTACCCATGGGCCTCCAACATTTGGCTCACGTGGCTGCCAAACCCAGCAACCAGACTGTCAGGTTTGGAAGCAAGGGAGAGCAGCCAACAGAAGGGAAAAGAAATAGCAGCCACCCCCCCTTTTTTTTCTAGCTTTGAAAAAGAAATCATGTGAAAATGAACATGCTCTTTAAATAGCCTCAAAAGTGGCGGAGTGCAGTCAGCTGATCCAGCAGCAACAAGAAAGTCAGAGAATAGGACTTTGGCTGGTTGCAAAATTTGCTGCGATGCCTAGGATGTCCTACTGCTATAAATGAATTTCAAGTTGCAAGTCACTTTCTATTAGGGATGGAAATGATATTTAAAATATTTGATGGGGAAGAAGAAGTTACTTCTTTGAAAGAAATAAGTGTTTTTTGAGTATCGGGAAACCTTTGCAAGAAGAATCCTGGACCGATGCGAATCTTTTTCCAGTTTGGGACTTCCCTGCATGAAATTCACATATGGTGGCTTTGCACAGAAAACAGCATTTCCTTGGCAAGAAGCAACTTTTTCTGTCCAGAAAACAATATTCATGCATGGAAATAGTTTCTGAATGGAAAGAAATGCGGTTTCCGTCACAGAAAATGCTGTATTTGGGGCCATTTTGGGCAAAATTCGCAAGCAATTGATTTGTATTGCAAGCAGCTTTTTCTGCAACAAAAACAGCTTTTTCTGCACAGAAAATATTTGCTCACAAAAATAATATTCTCTGCAGAAAAACAAGCTGTTTCCTGCCCAGAAAGTGCTATTTTCTGTGCAAAATACCCTTTTGCGAATTTTGTGCGGGATAGGTCCTGAATTCCGAATAGCCTTCGAAAAGGATGTGAAACAAATTAGTGATGTGATGCATGAAGGTGAATCCAAAAGGAAAGCAACACTTTTTCCTGCAACGGGATAAAAGAGTTTGGAATAGGTGATGGAATAATGCATAGAGCTGAATCCAGCTTGAAATAGAAGGAGAGAAGATGGGAGGAGTTCTCTTTCCTTTTCTGTTCCAAATTTAGCAGCAACTAAGAGGTGGCTTCCCAAAGATCCTCCAACATCTGTGTCCTCCATCTTTCCAGAATATGGATTGTATATTGTTCACTGCAAACATTTAGTACTGTATTTTCCCTATGGGCTATCTGCATTTCCTTTGAGATAAAAAATAATCCAACCTACACATTGGTCGAGAGTATGGTGTAGTGGTTTGAGCATTGGACTATGACTCTGGAGAGCAGTGTTTGAATCTTGGTACAGCCATGGAAACGCACTGGCTGAACATGGGCATGTCACACTCTCTCAGCCTCAGAGGATGGCAATAACAAACCCTTTCTGAAGAAAGGTGCAACTCCCCCCCCCATAAGTCAGAAATGACTTGAAGACACACAACAACAATAAACCTGTTGGTCATGGAACACACATAGGTATGACTGTGGATTTCAGAGCCCATGATGCAGTGAAACTGATCTGTGTGGTATAGTGACGATATAGGAGTTGGGGAACCTCATTTTGATGAATCTGATCGAAGGATCCAAACTATGATTTGGACATATTTCAGAAGTGCTTTAGTTGTATTTTTCCTGTATGGCAGGGCGTTGGGCTATATGGCATTTATGGTCCTTTCCAAGTCTCAGATTCTGTGATCCTAATGGTCTGTGGACCCATTGAAATCGATGTGTGAAATTGGTCAGGGCCAAGTTAAGTCCTGTTGATTTCTATGGGGCTGTTCCAACAATGTGTGCAGTGACTGGTTCGATGGGGACGTTTTCACCCAACTCATGGTGTTGTTTTGCCTAACCAGCCCTGGAGAAGGATCAAGGTTTTCCTCTGGCCTTTTTCATAGCCTGCGTGGTTTGCAGTTTTGGGCTATGAATCATCCTCCTGCTTTGAGGAGAAAAGGCATTGCTGTCCTGCAACCACCCACCAGCCCAGTGAGCTCAGTTAGAAAAGTCATCCAGTGACTAAACCAGTAAGGAGCTGGGATCCCCTTTGAGATGAAGACATGGCTGCCAGGGTCATGGGTTCAGGATGACTTCATGTGGAGTTGTGGGTGCCTGGTGTTTCATTATTATTATTTGTCTTTCTATCTACATTATTTCTACAGTGTAGATGCAGTGGGTTTCCATAGTGGAGAGGGAATTTGAACCCTGGTCTGCCAGAGTCCTAGTGAAACCACTACACCATGCTGCCTCTCATTTCTGTCCTTACCAACTCATGTGTCTTTCATTGTCTTTCAGAGAAAACAAGCAAGGTCCTTGCCGACTTCTGCCAGTTCTACGAAGAGCAGTACGGCGTTGCGCTTTTCAACAGTGTCCGCTATGAAATTGAAGGCGGAGGGGGACCCCAACCTCAGCTCTTGCACCGCAAGGTAAGGAAGGCAGCGGGTGAATTGGAGAGCATAACTCAATTGTCAGTGGGGTTGAGGTTCAACAAGATGCCAGTTTGGGAAGCTGGATGAGATCCCATGTTGTGCTTTTGGCCTGTCTGAGACAACGTGGCTCCACAACTCTTCCTACATTCCTCTTGGGCAATGCCAGTGATGGGGTGTAGTGGTGAGATTTGAGAAGTTCTCCGTTCACATCAGCTTGTGTAGTGGTTTGAGTGTTCAGCGCTTTTATGCATATTTGCATTGGTATGGGTGCTGCTACCAAGGACGTGTCTGCTGTCTTGGCACACCACTGAATTCAAATCTAAAAAGACGATGTTGGCTGGGGGGTGTTGTCATCTTCCCAGCTACTTGGCTGGCATTCTTCAGGGAGATGGGTGGGTGTGTTTTTCTGTTAGCGATTTGTTTTTGTCTCTGTCTGGGACATGTAGGAGCCTTATACTAGGGAATATCTGGCCATTCAGGCCTTGGACTCTAATTCCCATCATCCCCAGTGGTGAGTCCTGATGGGCATTGTCATTCAGGAACCTCTGAAACAAACCCAGTCCTGTCGTACCAGGTCAAATTATTTGCCCATTGTGCACCGTCTTAACATCTTAGGGAGCCCTGGTGGCGCAGCGGGTAAATGCCTGTACTGCAGCCATTCACTCGAAACCACAAGGTTCAAGACCAGCAAAAGGGCCCAAGCTCGACTCAGGCTTGCATCCTTCCGATGAGGGAGCTAAAATGAGTACCCAGACTGTTGGGGGCAAATTAGCTTACTTGCTGTTCAACGCTATGATCTTTGGAATAGCGGTATATAAATAAAACAAATTATTATTATTATTATTATTATTATTATTATTATTATTATTATTATTATTATTATTATTATTATTTAAACTATACCATCAATTGCTCTCCAGAATCTCAGACAGGGAAAGGTTTCCCCTGGTTCCTGATCTTGTCCTAACTGGCAACTCCAGGAACTGAACTCAGGATCTAATATTCCTTTCAGCCTTTCTGGAGACACTTTGCTGTGAAAACCTCTCTAACCTCACCCTAAACAAAAGTTCAGGAGCAAGACATGAATCCTCTTCCTGTCTTGCTGTGCATGTCTTTATACTGTGGCACCAAAGTGAGCACCTGTCTGGTTTTTAAGATGTGTATCTTTCAAGGTGTGTCTGCAGGTTTCTTTGGCTTCTCTTTCTTTCTTTTCTCTCCTCCAGCTTAGCTACTGTTGACTACATCCTGGCCCACATCCTGGTTGTGGTTAAAATGGGGGTCTGCTGGGGAGATTTTTCATGGGGGTATACTTTCCATGGAGAGCCAGTGTGATGTAGGGGTTTGAGTGTAGGACTAGGACTCTGGAGATCGGGGTTTGATTCCCTGCTGAGCCATGGAAACCCACTGGGTGACCTGGAGTGAATGGCACTCTCTCTTTCTCTCTCTCCCAGAAAACCTTATGATAGGTCCCACCTTAAGTCAGAAACCAATTGAAGGCACACAGCAACATGCCTTCCACGACCTTCCAAACTGGTGACCCAAAAGCCAAAAAAGTGTCCCACCTAGACTCTCCTTAAGTCAGAAACTACTTGAAGCCACATTACAACAACATGTCTTCTTTGACCTCCTAAACTGGTGACCCAAAAGCCAAAAAAGCATCCCACCTAGAGTCTCCTTAACTCAGAAATGACTTAAAGGCACATAACAACAATGTGCCTTCCATGACCTCCCAAACTGGGGACCCGAAAACCAAGAAAGCTTCCTACCTTGGATATTATTGTCCAGGTGTGGGGAGAGAGAACACCCCAAAACTGAGAGAAAAAGATTTGCTCATTCAGAGTGAAGGCAGAAGATATTGCTCTCACTCCACTTTGACTTTGTGACATTACCGAATGGACTTGAAACTGGGGGGAAAGCCCTCATTTTTGAAGGGAAGAATCTAGCAGCACCTTTGAGACTTTGTCTTCCCTTTTGTTTTTCATTGTCATCACTTTCTTTCTTTTCTTCCATCCTTGTCCACTCAGTACAATGGACTGTTGGAGATGGAACCCATATCTCTTGCAGAGA
>NC_056528.1:15533432-15585445 GCF_019175285.1 Sceloporus undulatus | reverse complement strand
GCATGTTCATTCAATAAAAGAGCCCTGGTGGTGCAGTGGTTAAATGCCAGTACTGCGGCCACAAGGTTGTGAGTTTGATCCCAGGGCTCCAAGGTTGACTCAGCCTTCCATCCTTTCCTCATGAATAACCAGCCTGTTGAGGGTAATTAGCTTACAGATTGTAAATGCTTAGAGAGTGCTAAGTTCACTGATAAGTGGTATAGGAATGTAAATGCTATTGCTATTGCTTAGTGTTTCAGGTATCTCAGGCACAGTGGCATAACCAGCCACAACCATTGCAGCATTGCCTCCAAGTGCAATGCCAGCTCTCAGGAACATTGAGAGGATACATCTTGACTTCTTGGGCCTATGGTCCTCCTGCTGGTTCGCCTTTGATCTTCGTCTTCATCTCCTTCTCCTTCCTTTTTCTCTCCCCGAAACCTGGCAGACGGCCGGAGTGCTTAATGAGGCATTGTGTACCAAAGTGTCCTCGAGTTTAATTTTATGCACAGGCCTCTCTAGAGACCACTCGGGCAGGAAAAGAGGTTGTGTGTGTGTGTATGGCGAGACCTGAACAAATCTGAGCTGTCACGTCCTCAGCACACTTTGTGAGAATTGAGAAGATGGTGGTGGTAGTTGAACAGAGCATTGGGGAGGGAGTAGGAAGAGCATGGTTTTATCCCGACACGACTCCTGCTAGGCTCCTGGGAAATAGGTAGCGTGTGTGTGTGCATTGTGTGTGTCGCTTGCTTTTTTCTTCCCTCTGATTTATCCTCAGAGAGAGATTGTGCACGATTTGGAGAGAAGGGTTTGGAACGGATCCCATTTTTGCAAGAAGGAGGAGGCGACAGCGTGCTCCAGATAAGCATCGGAGGTGTCCTCGGTGGGAAAGCTTCCTTTTGAGACATAGGCAGCTGTGCAGATGCACCATTTAGTGGGGGGTAGCTATTTTGTATCTTGGGGCTGAGGAGGGACAGAGTTTAGTGATGGGAAGGGAGGATTGCTCAGTAAAGTTCAAAGGCCTAGTGTTGGCTGTAATTTGTGCCGAACAGTTGTGGTGAAACAGTTTTCCTCCCACCCCGCTTAGGTTTTCGGTGTGCCATTCTCAGTTGCTGCTGTTGCCTGGCTTGTTTTCCCCCACCTTGCAAAAGGAATCATGGACTGACAGGAATCTTGTTCATGTGGCACTCCTTCTGCACAAAACTCGCCCATGGGTAGGATTTTTGTGTGTGCAAAAAACTACATTTTCTACACAGAAAATAGTATAATATAATATAATATTTCGGCACAGAAATATTATTTTTTTGTGCAGGAAATGCATTTTCGTACACTGAATAGGCTATTTCCTGTGTGAATTTTGTGCAGAATAAACCCCAAATTGCACTACTAACTGTAGTTTTAGCAGCGTTTTTCTCCCGTTCTGTGAATGCGATACTTTTTTTCCTAAGGTGATTCCCACCTTGTATTTTACAAAGCCAAATAAAAGTGAAGGCAGTACTTTCATGCCATTGCTCTGAATGTGCTTAACTTTCTAATGGCTAGTAGAGCCTGACATTAATGCCTCCTCGACTAAACTGCCTGGGAATCTCATTTTTGTCATTTGGATTCCAGTCTCTCTCCTTGGGGGTCTTTCTGCAACATCCAAGTTAACATTCACCATTGAAAATAAGCAGTTGTATCCATTTGGAAGCCCAGTCTAAATGGAGCCGCATCCATGTACGTACAGTATATGGGAAGGCATTTTTTGAACTGGGAACTGGAGGCACATTGAGAAAGTTCCCGAAGTTTTTATGCAGGTTGCTTATGTACAGCACATACCTGGCACTGGTGCCTTTAGAGAAGGTGACCTATTTAAACACACATTGTGGACTAGTAACTTGGGAAGCCGGCTGGATCTGTCCATCCACTCTAAACTCTGCTGCAGGAACAGTAGCTCTGTTGTGTCAGTGTCTGAGACTGAAACCGGAGAGGCTTCCAAACACACTCTTGTTCTGTGGTTTGCATTGTTGGACTTTTTTTCCCTCCCCGCCCCATCTTTTAAAGAGAGCCGGGAATGTTTCTCTCCAGCTGATCTTCCATCCTTTTCCCAGTGTAAACACACTAAGTGCTTAATTGCAATGCTGTCTGTCTGCCCAAGGGAAAGCGACAACACCCAGACGCAGATGCAGACAGGCCTTGTGTGTGTGTCATCTCCTCTGAGCCATTGATCCGGTGGGATCTTGGAGTATTCCCTTGCGACAAGATGGAGAGGGGAGCAGCCAGTGGATAGCCCTAGAGGTCTTTTCCTTTTCCCTTTTCTTCTCTTATTGCCCCTCCTTCCTTCCTTCCTTCCTTCCTTCCTTCCTTCCTTCCTTCCTTCCTTCCTTCCTTTCCTCAAATACTGTAACTACATCACACTGACTTAGGGAATTGTGGAGATGGAATAAGGAATATTTAAGCTAGCCTACATGCATTTGGTTTGAGTGTTGGACTACATGGAGACTAGGGTTCAAGTCTCACCTTGGGCAAGTCACACTCTCTCAGTCTCAGGGGAATGCAATGGCAAACCTCTTCTGAACCAGTCTTGTCAAGAAATCCTTGGGGTCTCCAGAAGTTGGAAATGTTGTGAAGGCATGCAACAACAGCAACATGCTTTTAAGAGAGCCAGTGTGGAGTAATAGTTTGAGTGAATAGTATGACTCTGAAGACCAGGGTTCAAATCTCCGCTCGGCCATGGAAGCCCATTGGTTGCTCTTGGACAAGCCACACACTCTCAGCTTCAGGAAACCCCATGACAGGCTCACTGTAGAGTTGCCAAATTGGAAACACTTTGAAGGCACACAACAGCAAGAAACAAATTCTCTCATAACCCTTTCATTTCGCCTTGATCTGGAAACAGACCCTTTGGGTAAGATTTCTGTCTTCATTCCCAAACAAGAAAATGTGGTGTGTTTGTGCATTAATGACAAAGTGTGAACAACTGAGGTTGGTGCTTAAGACAATGGTGTCACCAGAGGCTGTCTCTCGGCATCAATTTTTGTTCTGCAAATCTCAGGGCCTGGGATGATTTTGAACTGGATCCTGGACCCAAACTACTCCACATTCAAACAACAACATTCAACTGCCTGGGATTGTGGGGGTACAGTGACTATGACTGTGGAGACCAGGGTTCGAGTCCCCGCTCAGCCATGGAAACCTATTAGGTTACCTTGGGTAAGTCATACTCTCTCAGTCTCAGCGGAAGGCAATGGCAAACCTCCAAGAAAACCCATGGTAGGTTTGCCGTAGGGTTGCCATAAATTGAAACCGACTTCAAGGCACACAACAAACAAACAAACACTTCAACCTTTTGAAAACCTCCAAGCGGTTTGTAATGATGCAGCAACAAAACCCACAATAGACAATGGAACCTAGTAATCCAGCATGAGAACAGCAATAAAACATTTCATTAAGATTGTTTAGGATAACTGGTTAGGTTGGTCATCAGGAAAACATCTTATTCCAAATACCATTATGGGTGCCGTAATGGAAAACATCTTCCTTTATATCATCATAATTTTCATCATCCATCATCATCTATCATTTATATCCTGTCCTTTCCCCAATAATGGGACTCAAGTTGGTTGACAGCATATAGAAAGATGATACAAATTAAAAAACTTCAATAAGCATATAAACATAAAGATTATTCAAAAGACATTTAAAATTAAAATTCATTAATAACGGCATGCAAACCACCCAAAAAACACACTACTATCTTCCCTGCCTCCTGTTTTCAATGGACAGCTGGAGGATTTTTAAGTGGTCACTGTTTACATGCTGTGCTCCTGCTATTCCGATTAAATCGATGTCTGTGTTTGTTTTATGTTTTTCTGTTGCGTTGTGACTTAAAAGAACCTTGTTGGCTTTATTTGACTGCTTCCAGATGGTAGTTGTTAGCATTGTTGATACACCACATTAAAAGCAGGTTAATTTTCGAGGGGAAGAAACATGCAAGGCTACAAAGGATGGCCACATCATCAGGTTTCCTCCATTTGCTATTTGAAGATATAGTCATGTCAGTCTGTAGAATCAGTATGTAGAGAGATTTTGCAACACCTTTGAGACTCACTGAAAGAAAGCTAACAGCATGAGATACTACGGTCTTAGTGTGGTTTTAATGCCTGCAATTTTATACTATTTTAATTGTTTAATTGTGTGTTTTTAGATTTTATTTGTGAGTTGCCTTCGGTCCCTTTGAGCTTTCATAGACTAAAGTCTACTTCCTCAGATGCACATAGACCGCTTTAGTCTATGAAAGTTCATGCTGCCAACTTCATTCTTTCAGTTTGCTATTACTGTTAGCTATGATTACAATGGCATTACCTGTTGAAGGCTTAGTGTGGAAGCAAATTCATGGCCGGTGACCTTTCAAGAGGTACATGAGACCACCACCACAATGACATCCAAAATAAAATAAATAGAATAAACTAATAATAATAATAATAATAATAATAATCTGACACAATTCCCCCTATTTGTAGAACATGGGTGGACAACTGAAAAAAGGTCAGGAGACCTTGGGGGCCACATACCTCTCCGCATACTGTACTCATTCCTGTAATATATATACGTAGTATTTTTCATGTTGTCTCCAACTTATGGCAACCCTAAAGCAACCCCATCACAGTGTTTTCTTGGTAAGTTTGATTTCTGATGAATCAATAATTCATGCTGAATCAAGCATCAAATCAAGTAGCGGAGTTGTAAGCTGGAGCGGGGAAATGGGTGCCTTGGAGAGTCATGAAGTCTCCTCCTTTGGAGGTTTTCAAACAGAAGCTGGATGGCCATCTCTCCGCAGTGCTTTGATGGTGTATTCCTGCATGGCAGAATGGGGTTGGATGGATTGGATGGCCCTTGGGGTCCCTTCCAAGTCTATGATGCTGTGACAAGGGAAAGGGGAAGCATTAGCTGGGCACTCTGGAACATCGAGGGCGTAGTGCTTTGCATAGCCACACACTAAGGTCATGGAAAAATGGTATAAACCAGACGTTCACCTTGACTCTTAAATCCCTCTGCTGCTTTCTGCAAATGTCTCTGTCCTAGTCTGTTTGCTGTCTTAATCCTGTGTTGCAAATGATTTCTGTTTTGCCCGGAGTCCTGTCCCTTGAAAGGAGAAGATGCCTTTTAAAGAAATTCTTAGGTGTGTAAAGAGCCAAGGTTCAATCTGAAGTCCTATCCTTTGGTTTGCATGCCCTGGTTTCCTGTTTACCATGGGGCACCCAATGCAAATAAACATCTGGGGTGTAATAAGCACCCTCTGAATGCCCAACCCTTGTGGTTAAGCCTGACTTTGGTAAATGAAGGAGGCCATTGGCCATGCCTGACTCCTTACTAGGTCATCTTCTGTATGTGAAATGCAAGCATACAGGGCTTTTCATGCAGGTGATAAATCTCTAGGGAAGGAGAGGGCCTGTCCCATGATTAGTTTGTTTTATTTATTTGCAGTCTCTATAAACAGCAATTTTTTTTTGCAACCCAAAGACCATATAAAGAGGAATGATGCAGATTTATGTAGGAAGGGAAATAACCCTTCAGTCTGGAGGAAAGACTAGTAAAGAAGTGTCTGTGCTGAAAGGACTAAGTGTCGGTCGACCATATGGCAATTCCAAAGCAGGTGGGACACCACCAAGAAGACCCTGTTTATAGTGGTTGCCAACCATAACATATTAGTAGGGATTTGAACCAAGGTCTTTTGCAGTCCTAATGCAACACTTATTACTATACAGTGGGTCCTTGATATCTGCTGGGGTTTGGTTCCAGAACTCCCAGTAGATGTCAAAATCTGTGGATACTCAAGTCCAGTTATATACAACAGCATAGTAAAATGGTGTATTTTATATAAAGGATTTCTCTGTGGGGAAAAATATTGGAATATTTTCAAGCCATGGATGCTGGATTCCCTGGATGCAGAATCAATGGATATGGAAGGCCTAGAGATTCCTAGAGAGAATGTATTAATCCAATCCGCATTTGTAGAAAACACTTCTCTAGGCATTTGAAGGTCCTACAGCATGGGCCTATGATCAACCTCTGACACATGTTGTCTATAGTGTTGTGCTGGAGGTCCTAGAGATCCCTAGAGAGGTTTTCTCACCAGTAATAAACAATGTGGGTTTTTTTTATTTGTGTTTTTTCACTTTCACGGGGGTCTTGCATCCCTAATCCCTAGCGACACACACACACACACACACACACACACACAAAACGCTTTTCTTTTTGGATGGTATGTCACAATGTTTGCACGCAAGATGATATGTCTGGAGTGAGGAGGGAGAGTGTGTTTGTTCCTGTTTGTGGGCCTTGGTGACATAAACCAGCTGAGAAAGCAAGCGCCTTTGACTCATGAGGAGGCCTGGCCTGGGAGACTCCCAGAATTGCTAAAGACTGTCTCAACCAGAAAGGACGGGAAGACTGCTGAGAAAAGCCCAGGAGGGACTGAGATCTGGTGTCACTGGAATGCACAAGCGCAGCAGCATCTGTGCAAATTAATGGGTGGCAGAGGTGGAGGCTCAAACCGCCATTTTGTGCCTCACAGAGCCTGTGGAACTCATTGCCCCTGGATATTTTGATGGTGCTTATTGGCAATGTAATTGTCTGTTGCATTTGTATTGTTCCCTGTGCACCATCCCAACAGCTCTGAAGAGGAATGCAAACCATCTTCCTCTCTGTTTTTATGCTGACAACATGTGGGGGAAAGTCAGTCTGACAGCAAGTGATATGCGTCATCATCATCATAATCATCATCATCATCTTGATCTTTCCATAGCTACTTCATCTTTCCCCCCCAGCTTATGGTCTTTCTCTTTTTCTCTAGGTCCCACTGGAGGAGCGCACCATTTTCTCGGGGAACGTCTTCCAATACTTGGAGGAGAACAAGAAGTGGAGGAACCGCTTCAGCCTCGTGCCCCACAACTATGGGTTGGTGCTCTACGAGAACAAGCTGGTGAGGAGGTCCTCCTTGTTGGACAAAAGGAGGGATGGTTGTGCTTGGCTGAAGGGGAGGAGGAGAAGGCATGATAGCTTTTTTTCTGTCCTAAATCATTGGGCAAAAAAGAAATGTCTAGCTGCACTGGTTCCTCCTCAGTGCCTTCTTCTCCACCTTTCCCAGTGGAAGGCAGAGAGATGAGTAACCCAGTGTAAATCCACTTTTCCCTTTCTTCCTCCTGGAGAAGAAAGAAACCCGTCTGTGTGCCAAGTAGCCAAAAGCACTCTGAGGCTTAACAGAAAGTTCAAGAAAGTGTCACTCTATGTACTCTAGATTCAGTCAGGTTTCTGGGAATCATACCTTGGAGCCTCTTTCTCCAAGCATAGCTTAGAAAGTTCCAAAGTTGCAGAAACAGGTTATATTCCACCTTGGAACCGAGAACTAGCATAACGAAAATCCCTGATGGCCCCTAACTAAAATAGTCCCTTGCCACTTACAGATTGGCAAGGGGTATCTTCTCCATCTTGCATTGCCTTCTGCCATCTGAAATGGTCAATGAATCCTTTGATATCTGGATGTAGATTCATTCATAGCCATTAGATTATACATGACTGCATTATTACAAAAGGGCATCTGATGGGCGTGGGAGAGATCTAGTCCTCTAGGATCTCTCCAGGTTGAGCACCTTTCAAGATCTCTTCTGCACCGGATCTGGCTGTGAGTCTTGCTACTCAGAGACGTCGGCCGAGTAGTACTTAGTGTTGCAAAGCAAATGTCTCTCTGGGAACACTTTGTACCTGCTACCTGTTGAGCCCTCCTTATCTGAAATGCTTGGGACTAGTAGTGTTTTGGATTTTGCAGGGTTTTTTGGGGGATTTTGGAACAGTTGCATATACATAATGAAGAAATCTTGGAGAAGGGACCCAAGTCTAAACATAAAATACATTTATGTTTTGCACACGCCTTATACACATTGCCTGAAGGTAATTTTGTTACCTTTATGCCATGTTTTTAAGATTTTTGTGCATGAAACCGGAAAGCAAAACCATCACTATCTCAGCCATTCTGGATAAGTGAGACTCAATTTGCACATACATTATAAGCCAAAGTTCTATTTAAATAAAAAGACCTTGTTTGCTAGTGAAAGGAAAAGAGACAAGTGGCCAATTGAGCCTCCCATGGGAGGGAATTCCACAATCTAAGAGCAACCACCAAGTAGCCTCTCTCCTGTTTCTTCAGGAATCATGTCTGTGATGGTGGTAGAACCAAGAGAAAGACTTCCTCCAAAGATCTTAAAAACCCAGGCAGGGAGATGTGGTCTTTTAGTATGTTGGATCTGCTGAAGTTTCTGAACACCTTCCAAGGCAGCCCCCCACTAGAGTGGCATTGGCACGTGTTGCCATGGTCAGATGTAACATCTCAAGGAACTCCCATTATCCCTTACTGTTTGCAAGGGCTGATGGAAGCTGTGATCCAAGACTGGAGAGCCCACATGTTCCTCACCTCTGATGTGAAATATTTAGGGGCTCATCTTTTGCTGAAACTTCATGGCAGTGCTGACAGATTTGTATTGCCTTTGGATCTGTTGACTGGATATCTCTCTTCATGTTGCCCTTCCACAGGCGTATGAAAGGGGACTGCAGCCTCGAATCCTTATCAATAGTGCCGGCTACAAGATCCTCACCTCCCTGGAACAGTACTTGGAATTGCTCAACAGTAACTTACCAGGTGAGTCTCCATATTTTGTCAACATCTTCCAGGACAGGGACCAGCAGGGGTTGGGCACCTTCTTTCCTGGAGATGAATCAGGCCAACTCACAGGTAGTAAGAGCTTTGAGCTAAAAGATGCTAGGATTTTTGGTCCCACTTTTTTTGATACCTCCTTCCTCAAGGGAACGTGGCCTCCAAGAAATTAAATGTAACCCTTGAGGTTGAAGAGGTTCTCCACCCTTGCGCTAAAGGAGCTATTCTCATCCTTGAGACACTGAGGAGGGAAAACCAGTTTAGGGAGCCAGGAACAGATGCCTATCATTAGTTCCCAGGAGCTGCATTCTCATGGTGGGTAGGCCAAAGACAAAAGAGTTGGGGTCAAGAAGTGCTAGAATTTTAAAATAGATGAAAAACTGGGAAACACTGAAGGATAGTATTGTGTAAAGAGAGGTCTGGCCATCTTGGGGACACCAGGAGAGTTGGATTGGGTTTTAGGTGCTGAGGTTCTCTTGCCTTACTTTAGTGATTGAAGCAGAAAGGGATGTGAGAGGGGGCAGGTCGATATTGCTCCAGGTATTGCTCCTTGGAAGAGGCCTAAATAAGCAACAGATCCTGTCTGATCTTGGAAGCTAAGTAGGATCAGGCTTGGTGAGGACTTGGATGGGGGACTCCTAAAGTATCCCAGGTGCTGGAGGCTATATTTCAGAGGAAGGCAATGGCAAACCACCTCTTCATCCAAGAAAATCCTTTCAAATGCATAAGATCTCCATAAGCTAACAGGTGTCTTGACATCCCACAGACACCTTGGCCTGAACCCTATTGTTAGCCCTAACTAGAGCAGTCATCGAATCAACTGAATTTGCCTATGCATTGACCCACCATTCAAAATGGATTCAGAGGGTCTGCTCTAATTAGGACTAGGATTCCAGACATTGTCTTGCATAAGACTTGCAAGGCATCCTTTCACACTCTTTTGTGGAATGAGGATGAAAAAGAGTTGTGCCACCTGCTTTCCGATTCCCCTGGAGCTTGGATGGAGGAAAACAGACCCGCTGCCTTGCCTGGCATGCATCACCAAGTTTTGGAGACAGAAACGGTGTGCGTCCGGCTTGTAAAACAGTGCAGTCAGGGAATGTGTTTGGTGGGTGGAGTGGAGTGGAAGGAGTGGAAGTCCTTTCCAGCAGGAGTCCAAGAGGTCTGAAAAGGCTTTTGTTCAGAGAGGAGCTGGCTGGGCCCAGCAGGTTCTCACTTGGTGAAGTCACCTCTTCAGGGAGTGGCTGATGTTACTTTTAACCGGACCAGCAGTTACAGAGTCCGCTGCACTGCGGAAAAGCCAGAAAGCTTCTAGAGTTGTTATTATTTTTAAGTAATCTGTCCCTTTACTCCTTGAGGCCTCATTGCTTAGAAGGTTAGGGCCTTTTGTAATGTGCTGTATTGTCTCCATTTGTGGAGTTTTCCCACCCGTTGTAATGGTTTTAACTGCTTTAAAGCCCTCCGTATGCATGGATTCTCCATGCACGGATTCCACCATCCTTGGCTTGATAATATTCCTTGCCAAAAATAAATTCCAAAATGCAAACCTTGATTTTACCATTTTAATAAGGGACATCATTTTACCACCCCATTGCATATAAGGGGACTTGAGCATCCATGGATTTTGGTATCCACAGAGGGGTCCTGGAATCAAACCCCAGCAGATACAAAGCCATAACCACGGATCTGCAGGAGTGGTTGAGGATGGGGTTACTTGGAGGTCTCTCATTCATAGGGCTGCTATGGGTTGAGGTTGACTCAAAGGCAATGAACAACAATAGATTGTGGCACAGCATGAGTGGATACAGTTCCAGTTGCTTGTACACATTGGGGACAGACCTGACATGACAACTTGGCACCATGCATCTTAAATAGAGGAATACGGTAACTTGGGATGGCTGCCTGCTTTTCTCTGCTTTCATTGTGAAGGATTATGAGCCTTCCAGATGTTCTGGCTTCCTATTTCTCCTGACCTCTGGAGAATTTGCCATCAGCGATTGAATCCAGAAGTGACAGATGGGCTACAGATTTCTTCAGCCTCAAGGGACAAATCCAGGCTTTTGACATCCTGATGCAGAGATATTGTCCCAGTCAAGCTTGCATCTCGGTTCAGTTTGCAGAATTTGAACTAAGACTTTGGTGTGTGTGTGAATATATGATAATATACAATTTCTCTTAAATATTTTATTCCCTTTCAATGACAGCAACAAATTAGTAGCTGCAGTTGACCACTTGGAATTAAAGGCTGCCTCTGCACTGCAGAAATAATGCAGTTTGACACCACATTAAGTGCTTTCACTTCATGCTATGGAATCCTGGGATTTGTAGTTTGTTGAAGCACCAGAGATCTCTGACTGAGCAGGCTGTCTCTCCCACAAAATTACAAACCCTAGAATTCTATAGTATTGAGCCATGGCAGGTAAACCTGTCCATGATTTTGGCCCCCAAATCTTCCCTCAACTTATACATCAGGTCAACTAATAGATAAATAAAATTAATTCTTCCTTTTTGTTTGTTTTAGGCCCTACACCCAAGTCGGGCAACGCCTCCATCTTGAAATGTCCCACCCAGTTCCCCCTCATCCTTTGGCACCCTTACGCTCGGCATTACTACTTCTGTGTGATGACCGGCAAGGAGCAAGAGAAGTGGCGAGCTGTCTTCCAGGATTGTGTGCGACACTGTAACAACGGTAAGCCTGTGTATGCTTTTTGGTGTGTGATCCGTGGTAGGTTTATATGTGCATACAACCACCACTTCAGCTCTAGAGTGCTCCTCTAGATCTCTGAGGTTTCCCCATGCGCTGGAAGAGGTAAACTGTCTTCACCATCACAAGGACTAGAAGTTTCAGCATTGGACCTGAGCATTGGACCATGACTCTGGAGACCAGGGTGCAATTCTCCGCTCAGCCATGAAACCCATGTTGGGTTGCCTTAGGATGGGCATAAGTAGGAAATGACTTGAACGCACACAACAACAGCATTTAGAGTTCTCATCCAGAGACCTCCCAAATTGCAAACCCCAAGATTCCATAGGAGGGAAAAGAAAATATTAATAATAAAAAAAGAATTGTATTAAAAAATATAACAAATGTATTAAACCATCCATCATTCAAGCCTAGAATGTGGCCATGGCTGTTAAAGTGGAATCATAATGCTGTACTTGTGCAGCATGAAATGGCCCCAGGTGAAGCAACGTAGTGTTTTTCCATGGCGGAGTCCCAAGTTGCAATTCCTCTGAATACATGCCAGTTTGCTGGGAAGAAAGATGGAGTGAAATTACCAAATGGGCATGCGGTGGCTTGCAATCGTGACTCTGCCTTAGTTAGCTATCAGTTTTGATTTAGGAGAAGTAGTAGTCATCATCCCGCAGCCCTCCAAATGGGATTGGATTCCAACTCTCAACATTCTTCACCATTGCCAATGCTGGCAGTGTGGTGCAGTGGTTTTAGTGTTGGAATACAACTCTGGAGCCCAGGGCTCAATTCCCAGCTTGACCATGAAATCCACTGGGTGACCCTGGGTGCAAGTCACTTGCCCTCAGCCTCAAAGGAAGGCAATGGGAAACCTCCTCTGAACCAATCTTGCAAAAAACAAAAAAAAAAAAAAAAAAACAAAAAAAAAAAAAAAAAACCAAAAAAAACAACAACAAAAAACAACCATGATAGCTTCTCCTTACGATCACCATAAGTCAGAAATGACTTGGAGGCACACAACAACAACAACAACAACAACAACAACAACAAGATGCACCCATAGTCTTTGGTGGTGTCACCTTGCCTGAGCTTCTGATATAACCTGCTTGAAGGTCAAGGCTGCTCCCAGCAACATCTGTCTTTCCCTTTCAATCTGGCAGCCCAGATGTGTGCCAACTTCTATGTGCCACCTTTTGCCGCCTCCTTTACAGAGGGCCCCCTGGCATATTTAGACAGGTACCGGCAAGGTCAAGACAGCCCCCCTTCCCACCCTCTTGCTTTCTAGGCTGGGAAGTTAACCCTAACTTAGATGAGGCCTTGTTGGCAGAGAGTGGCAGTTCTATTATAAATTTTGGTATGCGGTGGTCCCCACCCATCCTGCCCCATCCCTTGGCTTGGCCGCTTTCCTGCTTTTGGGCTGGTTGTGTGTGTGTGTGCAGAATGTACTATATGGGTGGGAGAGAGTGAAAAAGAAAAGGAAAACAACTCGGGGAAGGAGGAAAAAGGTGATTTATCACCACCTACCCACCCTGCCAGACTCCCATGGGTGGTACCCTCCCTCCTGGCATTCTGAACTGGGCACAGCCCACTGCCTGGTGCACAATAGCTGCCCTTGTCTTCCCCTCCTCTCTCTCTCTTTCCTTCCTCCCTTTTCTTTCTTTTTGAGCTGTCATGTTTGGGAGTTAGCTCTTTGACTTTTGCTGCAGTGTGTGTGTGTGTGTCTGCTTGCCTGGGTGTGTGTTTTATGTCACCGCCATCAAGGTTAATTTATTGCTTGGCACCAGATGGCGAAATGCCACCTTCCTCAGTGAAAGTCCTCTGTGGTTCAGGCTGGCTGTTCTATCTTTGGCTGCATAAGGGCAGATGGAAAGGGGTGGAGGGAGGTATGCAGGTGAGACCCCAAGATTGAGGTGAATGTAATGGTTAGAGTGTTGGACTAGCACACGGGTGACCAGGGTTCAAATCCCGGCTTGGCCATGGAAACCCATTGGGTGGCCTTGAGCAAGTCACATTCTCTCAGCCTCAGAGGATGGCGCTGGTGAACTTCCTCTGAAGAAACTTGCCCAGAAAACTGCATGATAGGTTCACCTTAGGGTCACCATAAGTCGGAGATGACTTGAAGGCACATAACAAACTTGGATGGCACTGTGTGTTTGTGTGTATGCATGCATGCCACTTTTCACCCAAAGCAAGATTCAAGGTGGCTCACAAAACGAATCTGCTAAAACCTAGCAATAAAATTAGCAATTAAAAAAGCCCATCATATTGCTGCTTCAGTGAGACCAACCACCTGATCTCTTGCAGTTTTATTCAGTGAAGTGATCCACAAAATATCATTGATATCAGAAACATTGGGAAACACAGGACTGACAAAGAAGCAGCTGACACCTTGTTTTCCTTCAGCACTGGACTCCTATCAGTGTGGAAGAACTGCTCCAACTGAACCATTGATAATCCATCCCTGCATGCATGTGCATGGATACACAAACACAGCTCAGCTGTGTCATTTGATGTCTCCAAATCCAGCTGCTTTTTGCAACCTTGTGAGACGATGCACTTATGTCCTGTGTCCATCTTCCTCTTCCAGAGGATGCAAGAAATATGCTCTTGCATGTCCTAGGCATCTAGTACATCCCTTTGTGTTGCACCCCCTTCATCTCCTTCATGAAATCTTACCAGCATTTCCCCGTCTTTCATTCCCACTTCCATGGAAAGAAGCAAATGTTGCTCAAGGAGGCTGTTCTCCGCTGCCTCCTGTGCAACATTTTTCCTCTGGTGCTTGCTGACAGTTCTGGGTCATGGAGACAACACACACTGGAATGGTTAGCTCATGGTTTTGTGTCTTCTTTCTTCCACCCAATGCAGAGTGGTTTGCACCACTGCTTTTTATTCTTGCACCCGCAACCTTGCGGCCTTTCCTTGTTGCAGCCAGGCCCCAAAGCTGCTTGCTTTGTTTCAAGCAAAATCGGAAACAGGGTAAAAGAAGAGATATTGAGCATTCCCCCCTTTCTTTTCCCATTCTCTTCCCATGAATTACAGAGAGAGAATCTTTGGCAGCTGCAAAAGCAGCTTCAGGGAACCCTTGCCTCTCCATGGGAGTTTCTTTTCTCTCTCCCCCCATTTCCTTAAATTTTTGGAAGTCATGTGCTGTCTGTGATTCATCCTCTTGTCGGACTATTTTTAGCCCCTTGCTCTCCTCTTGTTCCTTCTCTCCCCTCCTCACCATCCCTCCCTGGACTGCCCAAATGTGGCAATTTCCTTTTGGAAGGCTCCACTTCCGCCAGCGTGGCCCCTCTGGACATAAGTTGTCCTTTGGTGGATTTAACCCTGATTTCCTGAGCCGCCAAAGACTCAACTCCAGGCTCATGTTTTGAACTTTTGTTTTGCTTTTGCTTTTCCAGAGCCCAGTTTTAGCCCTCATTTCAAAGGCTTCCTCCTTGGCTTGGTCCTTTAAAGCCAGTGAAACATAGGGATCGGAAGCAAATCGTGCCCTGTGTGTAGAATAGGGAGATGGGATTCCCTGGTCACCACTATATTGTTGGAGACAAGGCTCTGCAGAGTGCATGGCTGCAGGTGTCTCGATGCAAGTGAGTCAAGTTGCATTCATGTTGACAGGGGAGAGAAAAGCCTTTCAGTCTCACAAGCTTGCCTGATCTTAGGTCAGGTCCCTTCATAACTAGAAATATCTCTGTCAGTAAAATACTAACCTATATGAATAGTTTTTTGTGGGGTGCAACCGGGGTTCCCTTTCTCTCATCTTCTAATCATAGCGTAATATTTCTTGGTTGCTTTCTTGGTTGACAGCTCCCAGAATCCACTTGCATGCATGGCCACTGGCCTTTTTGGACATGAGGATTGTCCAGAAAGCAACTTTCTTTCGTGTTTCAGATTTAAACAACCCCACAGACTTGTTGTGAGGATAAAAATGGAGAAGATGATCATATATGGGGCTGTGAGCTCCTTGAAGGAAAAGTGGGTTACAAATCTAGCAAATAAATATATTTGTATTTTTATTTTGCACTTGTAATTTTATCATCACACAGTGGAGAGAAATGGATGCAAAAGAGCTTCATCTTTTTAGCTCTGGGAAGCATAATATTTCCTTAGTACAAGAGTTTTCTTGATGCTTGGATTTAAATCAAACCAAGAGCTATCAAGGTGGGTTTTTTCCCGAGGGGCAGATTAATTTCTGTTGCTTTGTTGCCTTGATGAACTAAATGAATTTACCTGCCTTTTCCCCTCCTTTCATCCCCACCATCCATTTCCAGGAATCCCAGAGGACTCCAAAGTGGAAGCTCCTGCCTTCACAGATGCCGTCCGCATGTACCGTCAGTCGAAGGAACAGTATGGCACTTGGGACATGCTCTGTGGCAATGAGGCACAGGTGAGTCTTGGGGGGGGGAGCATTCCCTGAAAGCAGAAGCCCCCATAGAGATCTGGGGAGAGGGACAGAGAGATACAATGCAATATCTAGGGGAGCCACTGAATGAAAGAACTCTTGGCCAGTCTCACTGTAAGAATCCAGCTATTGCTTTGAAACAGAAGCAGACATGTCTCTTCTCAACGGTGGCAAAAATATGAGGGAATGCCTCTTCTCAGCCGTGGTAAACATAAGAGAGAATGCCTCTTCTCAGCCATAGCAAACATAAGCAAGAGCACCTCTTCTCAGCAGTGATAATAATATAAGGGAATGCCTCTTCTCAACAGTGGTGAACCAAAGGGAGAATGCTTCTCCTCACCAGGGGCAAAATACAAAGGAATGGCCCTGCAGCTTGCCTTGAACTCATTGCAGGAAAGGTGGGGTTCAAACAAATTCACAAATAAAGAACTGCTGCATTTCTTTTATCTTTCCAGGTCTTGAGCAATTTGGTGATGGAGGAGCTCCTTCCCGAACTGAAGAACATGATTGGCCCCCGGCTGAAGGGCAAAGCCCAGGAGAGGCACAGGGTGTGGATCCAGGTGAGCAAATGATGAGCACAGTGTTCCCAAAGTCCCTTTGAGTATGGTTATGTATGCATTGAACTTCTGGAACTCTGTGCCAAGGACACTTTGGGGTTATTTGTACCACCGAGTTATAGCATTCTTCGTATCTCTCCAACTATCAAGGCCAGCGCACACCCCAAGAGCACTCTCATGCTGCAGCATTTCATTGCATCTAGAGATCTCCCCAAGTGGGCAAAGGTTTGTGGTAGCAAAGCTGAATTTAAGTGTGTCTGCATGTGCTTTCAAGTCAGCCGCTGACTTATGGCGACCCCCATGAATTTCATATGGTTTTCTTATGGGGAGAAAAATACTCAGAGGTGGTTTATCCAGTTTCTTCCTCTGAAATATAGCCTACAGCATCTGGGATTCATTGGCAGTCTCCCAACCAAGTACTAGCCAGGGCTGATGATGCTTAGCTTCTAAGATCAGATGGGATCTGGTGCCTTGCTGTTGTTGTTGTTGTTGTTGTGTCCTCAAGTGTTTTTGACTTTACATTGTTGTTATTGTGTGCCTTCAAGTGTTTCTGATTTATGGCAGCCTTAAGAGGAACCTATGAATGGGTTTTTCTGGGGCTGAATGTGTGTGACTCACACAACGTCATCCCATGGGTTTCCACCACTAAGCAAGGAATTGAACCCTGATCTCCAGAGTCATAGTCCAATACTCAACCACTACACCACACTAGTTTTTAGTGTGACCATACCGCCTGTGATGTGTACAAGTTGAATTGAAACCTCCCCATCAAGAATGGGGATTGCTTACTAAGATGTACAAAAAAGTAAGATGTGTTCTTTCCCCATCTCTTCTTCTCCTTCCATACCTCCCCATCCTTTTCCGTTTCTTTTTCCAGGTCTCTGATGCTGTGTACAGGATGGTCTATGACCAGACGAAAGCCCGTTACGATGCGGCTGTGACAGAATGTGACCTTCAGGCTCCTAAGTTGAAGAGCACCATCCGCACAGATATGGACCAGATCATCCAATCCAAAGAGCACTTGGCCAGCAAGATACGAGGTGGGCAACTGGGCGCTTCTCTTCAATTGCCTGGCCCTTTTTATTTGGATGCCTAAACTGTATTTCTAATGGCTTTGCTGAAGTTTTCAGTTACTGCAATGCTACATATTTGGGGACTGAAAGAAAATTTCCAGGTGGGGGACTAGGATTCTAATTTGTGGGGCAATGCCTTCATTTCCCCACCCCATAGATGTATTCCTGTCACAGCACTCCCTCAGGAAAGGACCAGTGACTGTCCCACTGTATCTTGTTGGACTGTGGCTCCTATAATTCCCAGCCGGTGTAGCTAATAGTGTAGGATTTATAGTAACGAGAGTCCAAAAATACTCATAGAAGGCCACAACTGTCCGCCAATGGCCTAGCAGAACCAGTGCCCTCTTTCCCAATTTGGACAAGATGGTGCCCATTCTCCGCATTCGCTGTTGGAAACCCAATTGGACTGCCTGTTGAAAATTGACAATAGAATCAATTCTTCCACCACAACTGAAGACAGCAGGCCAGATTAGGGGAATACTGCTCCCACAATCCCCAACAACGATGGGATTCTGAAGGTGTTAGTCCAAAAATCATTCCCTTGCCCCTCCAAAGCTCGGATGATATCTTGCAAGCTGACATCTTGCCTGCTGCTTCAGTCTTGACCTTGCTGTTGCTTTCTTTACTCCCCAACAGCTTCCGTCTTCTCCAAAGCTGAGATCTGCGTCCGGAACCATGTCCAACCATACATCCCTTCCATCCTGGAAGCCCTGATGATCCCCACCAGCCAGGGCTTTGCCGAGGTACGGGAGGTCTTCTTCAAGGAAGTCACCGACATGAACTTGAATATCGTCAACGAAGGGGGAACAGAGAAGCTGGGGGAGGTAAGATGGAAGCTTGGGGGTCTTGGTACTGGAAAGTGTTTCAGGAAGGGGAGATGATCATGGGTGGGAGGAAAGGGAAAGGCGTGTTTTGACATGAAGGTACATGAATTAAAAACCTAATGATGAAAAACAGTATGAGTGTACTTCAGTGAGCAAAGTAAATATGTTCCTGGACATTGCTCCCTTCACAGAAAATTTGGTATCAAGCTGTTATAATTGTGTAGAGTAGATATGGCCCTGTTGCTCCTTGGAAGACAGTCATATTTTTGGGGTTTTTGATATCTAGATACCTCTTGGTGCTCAAGCCTAGAGATGCCATGGTTTTATACAGTACATTATTTTGGCTTTCTTTCTCTTACCTCTCCAAAAGTACATGGAGAAACTTTCTCAGCTGGCTTTCCACCCCGTCAAGATGCAATCCTGTTATGAGAAGATGGACCAGCTGAAGTTGGAGGGCCTCCAGCAGAGGTTTGATGTGTCCAGTGCCTCAGTGTTCAAGCAAAGGGCCCAGATCCTGATGAGGCAGGTAAGGAAGTACCAGAAGATTGTAAATGATGTTTTATTCTTTTAATACCTATCTGCTTTATTACCGTAATAATTTAATTCCTTTTTAATGTTTTGAATTGTACGTACGTAAAAGCCATTGACTCATCTAGTCCTTTTCTGAAAGCCTTCTCAGCCTCCTTATCCATTATCATGTCATGCAACCAAGAGCCTATCTAGTTCTGTATAGTCCAGCCTACTCTTCCAGATTGCTAATGCATGGACTGATGTTTCTGTGGCCTGGCAGGGAATGGGCCACCAGCGCCTTCTAGTGGATGGGAGAGTCTTTGTGCACAATCCATGCCTCTTCTCTTGTGCCGCATTTTCTCCCTCTAGACTTACTACATGTTTGGACTAGTTGTAATGTTTTAATATTTAATAAACATTTGCATATGACAAATTTTCAACTACGCTTTGGTAAGAAAACTTGTCGTAAGCTGCTTTGAGTTCTGAACTGGGGAAAAGTCCTGAATATGATTATGACGATGTGTTTTTTGTTTGTTTTTACCATCTCGCAATATAGCAAATGGACGATACGGTCTACACTTTTGAGACACTCCTCCATCAGGAGCTGGGGAAGTCGCTCAGCAAAGACGAACTGTGCAAAGCTATCCAGCGCATCCAGGAGCGTGTGCTCAAGGTAAGGCTCAATGCTGCCTGGGTTTCCTCCGACAACCAACTTAGGTCCCACACAAACAATACATCTGCATACACAGAACCTTTCCATCTTTAGCTTCTATTTTTGTTGCCTCATTTTTTTCTTCTTCTCTCTTTCCTCTCAAAGATAGTTATGGTGCTGGTGATTCCTCTCCCCAGTCTTGGGAAGACTTCTGAGCACCTATCCTAGTTTCGATTTGATTTTCTTTTCAGTGCTTTTAGTCTAAGTTATATTTTCTTGGGGTGGTAGGCACTGTCTTTGTTTCTGCTGAACAAAAAAATTCTGGTGCTTCAACCCTGCAAGTCCTGGATCCATGACATCAAAGGATACCCAGATGCATCCTTTTATTTCCTTCCTGAAAATTGGGTTTCCCCTTCAACAGTATGACTCTGTTTCTCCTTTCTCCTCTTTCCCCATTAGAAATATGACTATGACAGCAGCACGGTGAGGAAGAAGTTCTTCCGGGAAGCCCTCTTGCAAATCACCATTCCCTTCCTACTGAAGAAGTTGGCACCCACATGCAAAGGGGTAAGGATGGCTCCATGGCAAGAAGTAGGTGCTGCTGGGGTGAAGGAAGTCCTGCCATCCCAGTCATACATGACAAGCAAAGAGTATCGCACCCCCCAGAGCTTGAACATGGTTATCTTCTTTGACTGTGACTACCAAAATCTCCAAGCAGCCATGCTAGCAAGACAGTTGTGGGAGTTGTTGTTGTGTGCCTTCAAGTCATTTCTGACTTATAGTGACCCCCCAACGCAGACCTATTGTGGGGTTTTCTTGGCAAGATTTATTCAGAGCAGGTTTGCTATTGACTTTCCCTGAGACGAGTCACACACTCTCAGCCTCAGAGTAAGGCCAGGGCAAGCCTTTGCTGGACAATTTTTTCCAAGTAAAACCTAGATGGGATTTCTGTGAGTCAGAGCTGACTTGAAAGTACATAGCATGGAAAAGCTGGGGACCATGTGGCCCTGGAGGTGTTGTTGGACTGTATGTCTAACCAGCCTGAGCCAGCACAGGAGGGCAGGCAAGTTTTCATTCCTGGGTCCCCATAACAGTCCTGGAGCCACACTGTGCCCACCCCTACCGTAATCCCTGACTTTTCTGGTGACATCCTTTCTCTCGACAGGACCTGGCAAGGTTCCAGGAGCTGATTTTCGAGGACTTTGCCCGCTTCATCCTGGTGGAGAACACGTATGAAGAAGTGGTCCTCCAGTCGGTCATGAAAGACATTATGATGGGTAAGAAAAAGTCATCTGTGCATGCATAGAGGAAGTACAATATTACCAGTCTGGTGGGATGGAGGGTATTTGGTCCTCTTTATGGTCTTCTTAACCCCAGGCCCTGCACATTACAAAAGGAAATTCATCTGGAAAGCTTTGTCTAATTCTGGTTGGTACCTTTTAGTTTAGAAGGACACTAATAAGCTGAAGTACATTCAGGATGGAATAGAGGTCCAAAAACCCAAGTCCTGTAGGGCACAGTTGAAAGAGCATCTTAGATTTCGATTTAGAAAACAAGATAGCAGTCTTCAAATACCAGATGAACTGTCAGTGCAGACGATAGAGCAGATGTGCTCCAGAGGTTTGAAAACCAATGAGTGGGAAATAGAGAGGAGCATATTTCAACAAAGTAAGAGGAGAAACATCCCAATGAGAATTGCTGTTCATCAGTGGAATAAATATCTGCTACGTAATACTCTTTGACATAATACTTAAGCAGAGTCTGGCTGGCTGGCTGGACATTGGGAGGAATGCTGTCGTTGCAAAGCATGTGTAAGTCATGCTATGCACACAGGGTGAAAAAGTCACCATTGCTCAACTGACGTATTCTGCTGATAGCAGTGGAGGTGGAGTTGCAGAGACAGCATGTTCATTTCTGCCTTGCCTTTGCAAGTTGGACCTTCTGCATTGTGGTTATGCATCCTATAATTTGCTGTTGTTGCACATTGTGGCTGCGCACATCCTATATTGTGCATTGTACAATTGCCCTGAGTCCCAATTTTATGGAAAAAGTAGAAATTAAAAAAACACCTTAATAATTAGAAAAATAAAGCAAAGAGCATTTGGTTTAATATTCTGATGCTTTTTCAACACCCTAAATGATCTAGTTTGCTAATGGGAATATTGAAACATTGGGTCAGCTTTGCAGTGTTGATCCCCATCCTGAATGAGTTTCTTGTTTTTGCTTGAACCCTTTCAGCTGTGAAGGAGGCAGCCGTGCAGCGGAAACACAACCTGTATCGTGACAGCATTGTGATGCACAACAGTGACCCCAACCTGCACTTGCTGGGCGAGGGGACACCCATCAACTGGGGGGAGGAATTTGGCAGCCAGGAAGAATCCGATCCAGCGGATGAGAAGCAGCGCAGGGCTAAGCAAGTGGTGTCAGTCATCCACACAGACGAAGGGACCCCATCCTATGATGTCACTTCCTTGGAGGCATCACCAGATGCGACAGAGCCAGAGGAATCTGAAGGTGGCCCAACACCGACGCAGGGTTCCCCCAGCAGCCTGAAAGAGTTGCGTACAATGTTGGTGAAGGAATTCCACGTGGAATCCCCGGTTGCTGTTGGTGGAAAGGCCGAGGAACCCCTAAGCAATGGCACCATTATCCAAGAGAGCAAAGGAATTGCAGAGCATAGGGAGGAGGAGAAAGAAAAGGAAGCTGCTCCGGTGATAGAAGAACATCTGCCAGAAGATTCTGCTGAATGCCAGAGAAATGTACAAGAAGCCAAGGATGCCACACCGGCAGATGAATCACCTTCCCCAGCTGTTGACAGGGGATCCCAAGGGAACCACCGTGAACCCGGTGATAAGGAGACGGGAGAGGTGGCAACTCAGGTCCAGGAGGTGAAAGCAGAGCCATCCTTGGAGAACAGCCCTGGAGTCACAGACAACAGCGAGGGGACGCAGACTCAGTTCTAGGAATCGTGACCCTTGCTGGCTTACAAGAGAGGTTTTCTCTCGACCACGTAAACACCAAAGGAGGCAGGAACTCTGCAAAACAGGGGTGGGAGGTGGAGAGGATATAGAGACCACCTAGGCTGGTCCAGTAACACCCTTACCTTTGTATGTGCTCAATCCCAATGGAAGAGGTTGCCTCTTTTATTTGATGGGGGGGGGGGGAGAGAATGAACCGGATGCCTCTCAGAAGCAGGGTTGAGCTTTCTGGGCCACGTAGCCGCAACGTGGATTCGTTCCCCCAATCCCTTCTTTGCACCTTTTCTCTCTGTCTGTCTTTCACAATGGGAGTGTTTGGGATGTGGGTGTTGGCTCTCCTCCACCTGTTTCTACTGAAAAGACACTTTATCGGGGATGCTAAGAAATGCCTGGAGCAGCGGAACAAAGAATGGCAGCTGGAATCTGTATGGCAAATGCTTTCCCCATATCTGTTCTGAGCTGTCCCCTAACTTGGTTATTTGTCGAAGCTCCCCTAGATGCCTTCTCCCTCCTCCAAGACGTTTTCTTTACCCCATAGATGTGAGAGTCTGACTTCTTTTTTTGTTTTTGTTAATCTGTTGGGTGTCTCCTTCCCCCATCTCCACTTTAACAATTACAGGGTGGCTGATTTTGTCCGGTCTACCCTTCCTTGGGCTTGTGGCAAGATGTGTTCCCATCTCAGATCCCCACCAAGTCTTAACATTGCTTCAATGGGTTTGACATGGCAAGGAGAGCAGCTGTTCTTTCCCTGTCTCCTGGTCCTCTTCCAGAATTGTGGAGTGAGTCCATGAGTTCCAATTGCAGGATCCTGTAGGTGAAGCATGAGCATGAGTCTTGGCTTGAGAATGGAAGTGTATAAGAACTAGTTTTGGAAGGTCTATCTAGAAGCTGTTTTGGAGCAGAGCAATATTTGTATCTGTCTGGAAGCAAGTGGACAAATAGTTTCTATCACTGTTGTAGTTGCAGCATAGATAACACTCTCAGTGAGCTAGGATGGGAATCAAGGCCCTCCAAAGTTGTTGGACTGAAACTCCCTACCTAGCATAGCCCCTGGGGAGGAATGCTGGGAGTTGCAGTCCAGAAACATCTGGAAGGCCTTCAGGCATCCAGGCCTTGTGTTACTGTCCACCAACATGTGCCTGTTTTTAATGGCTGAAAAGGTTAACAGACTGGAAAACCTAAATGCCATGTATGTGTGTGTATGGACATCCATATGTATGTAGAGTTAAGTAAAGAGCTATGGTCATGGTGGGATTGAGTATCTTTCATGATGCATGTTGCGGGGACATTTTTGATTTGGGAACAGACCCTGTTAGACAGGAAAATCCTATAGATGGGTGTTACGTACCTGAGGAAGACTTGATAAGGGAAATGGCCAATGATCTCGACTCCACACTTCTTCCTACCTGGAGTTGTAACATTCCAATTTCCATGTCCGTGTTCCATATTTTTTGATAGTTTCTGTTAAATGATGGGGGGAAATTTGCCCTTTTGGGCTCATCGTGTTTGTTTCAAAAGTGCCTTATTGTTTTGGATCCAAAGCCTGCCTTTTCCTGTCTCTCTCCGAGATAGTTTATTGCAGATCTTATACCAAATGTTTAAGAAAGAAATGTGCTTATATATATATATTAATAATAAAATCCAGCTTTATTTAATGCCAGCACGACCCGTCTCATCCTTAGCACAATGTGGACTCTCTTGAACACGTTGGTTGACGTGTCTCCCACGGAGAAGGTGGTGTGAAGATCACCTGTTGTTGTTGTTGTTGTGTACCTCCAAGTCAACCATGCAACCTCTCAGTTCTCCAAGTGAATTACAACAGCACCAAGGTGGGAGACAACCACTACCCCTCTGCACTCCTCTGGTGGGTCACACTGTCACATTTCAACATGTCACTTCTGGTGGCCATTTGGGGCAATTTTTTGGACTTCTAGGGGGTTTGAAGAAGGTAAACCTCCTGTCTGGGGTCATTTGGGATAAAAAATAACCTGAAAATTGGTGTAAAAGATTAAAATTTGGGGTTTAAGGCTTGCAGTTTGGGGAGCTTTGGGCACTGCACCTTAGAGTCCCAAAGCGACACTTTGTCCAAGCCTGGTATTCATGACGGCTAACCTTGGAAACAGTTGGTTAAGAATTAATGCACTGGGCCCTGGTTTTCTTTATATTTTTCAGCCACTCTTTAAAATTGCCTCATTTCAATAATTTACATAATTAGTAAATGTTTTAAAATTTAAGAGTGGTTCTGTTGTTGTTGTTGCATGCTCTCAAGTCATTTCTGATTTATGGTGACCCCATCATCAGGTTTTCTTAGCAAGTTTCTTCAGAGGGGGTTTGCCATTGCCAACCTCTGAGGCTGAGAGAGCGTGACTTGCCCAAGGTCACCCAGTAGTTTTCATGGATTCGAACGCTGATCTCCAGAGTCGTAGTCCAGTGTTCAAACCACTACACCACACTGGCTCCAATGTTTAAAACAAGACATTTTGTAAATTTCCTGCATCCAGTTAACATTAGTAAACTGGTTGTCTTAAGGGTTTAACACTTAAGCTGTGGCTGGAACAGGCTGTGGGTAGGAGTTGTAGTTTAAGACCCAGCACACAACAACAGCAACCACACATAGACATGGACAGATACATTGCCTGAGATCTTGGAGATTTGCAGCTGGTCACACCAGACAATGTGTGGTTCGGTGGACCTGTGATCTGACTTGGTGTGCAAACCAGCTTCCCTGACAACTACAAACACATAGAGACAGACTTTAGAAATCTGTTCGAAGGCACTTGAGGATCTTTTGAAAACAAATCTGGAAGCAAATAACGCTGTTTGAAAACAGGGCAAAAAACCAGACATCGGCAGTCTTATGCAGGTGGAGCTCAGAAATCAAATTAGGTGGAAAGAAAGACTTGCAACCACCATTGAGATGACTTCTGGCCTGTCCTTGTTGGATCAGTGCCTGATACACCCAGTTGAGTTTTCACCAGAGTAGACCATGGCGCTGCTATCGGACTCTGAGCAGCGGATATGCGACATAGTACCCGACGGCCGAGCCTACTATCACACCCAGGAAGATCCACGAGTTGTAGGACATCACAGCCAACATCACCAGGTATCCAAGGACCACCTGCACCACATGGATGAAGGTCTGGGCCACATGCCAAGGCAATTGGCTTTTGCAAAAAGAAAAAGAAGGTTAGACCAAATGATGGGGATCTGATTTGGAAACATACATATCACATTTGCTAGTTTAACAGCTTTAGGCTCCAAACCTAGAAATGCTGGAATGGGCAAGTCTCCCTCTCTTTCTGTTTCTAGCCCTTGGCTTCTTTCTTTCTTGCATTCCATCCTTCCAGATTTCCACATCAAAATTAGTTTAACTTCTAAAGTTAATAAGCAAGGTCTGAAAATCAATGGCAGAGTGTGGCACGGTTCTCATCCATGATTCTGGCAAACCAATCTAAAAAAAATCTAGACTGCAATAAGAAATCCCAATGGAGTCCTGCTTCTGATTGTCACAGTTTCATTTGCTGCCAGGAGAAGTGGAAATGTCATCTTCCTTGCACCTTGATAGGTGGCTCATTGCGCCTGCTAGTGTTTAGATAGGCTTTAGCCCAAAGATGCTCCCTTTTTGCACATTCATAACTAAATTGTTGATATCAGGGAACAACTTTTTTCATCAAGGAGAAACTGAACAGGCCAAGTAAAACTCTTTTAGGAAGGAATTCTGCAGTATGGGAGCTACTACTTAGAAGACGGTTACTGAATTTGCTAATGAGTCTTTGGAGAGATGAAGGACAGTCCCTCCTCCCCCCGTCATTCTGCCCCCCTTTTCTTACATTTTTGGAATGCTGGTTAGGTGGGTTGTGCCCATGTTAATAGATCCCCTCTCTGGTTCTCCTAAAGTCTCCTGGCTGATGCTGGGGGGGATGATAGGCATTGTGCGCTGAATCAGTTTCACCTTGCCCACCTTGATGGCTTCATACAACACTGCGAGCAGCATGATGACCACAACCGAGAGGACCATCCCTGTCAAAAGAAGGAGAGTTACATTCATGGAAGAGTATGGCTGTTATCTCTTACCTCCCTGACTGAGTATGGTCTGTTGAGAATTTCAGCCTGCAATGGGATTCCTACAAGTCTTAGCTTTGGGGTGTGGGAAGCGGTTTTCAAAAGGTACCTGCTAAAATCAAAGCCTGGAACCCCTATGGAGTATTACACTAGGAGTTGCACCAGTGTAGTGCCCCAAGCAGATTCCACCCTAAAAGACTACTAGTTTTGTTGGCGGTTTCGAGATTGGTGGGATGGCAATCCCCAGGGATACAAACTTGAGTCAACTAACTCAGATTCAAGTCACTTCTATGACTTGACTCACCCTTGACTTGGCAATAAATGAAGCACTGAACTTGCATATTTTCAGTGATCGACTTGCTGGTGTCATCCACTTCAAGCAACAGGCAAGGACCAATACCAGAGCATGGGGTACATTTCTTGGAGGGGAATTGCAAATGCATTAAGCAATGGGCTTGAGGTGGAAAGGTCCTTCTAAAACCTTTTAAAAGCTTTAGCCCCTGCCTCAAGTCCATTGCTTAAGGCCTTTGCTGTTCCCCTCCAAGAAATGCAGCCTGACTCTTTCTTTTCCAGTTAAAGTTGGTTCTTAGCAGGGTTGTCTTTAGGATGGAAAATGGGAGCAGAAGGCCAGGGTGCTTCTCCATTGAATGTCTAGGGGGACAAGTAACATTTTCTTGGGATTATTCTTTTTAGAAGATAAAGTTCTTAATGAGATTACAGAATGCCACACATTAGGGGTAGTTTTTGGTCACTTAAGGCGTGCACCTTCCAATCTCTGTATATTTAAAAAGACCAAAACAACGGGCAGACTGGGTTGGAAGGTTGTTGTTCCCTCACCCAGCATGTGTACCTGACCTTTCCATTTTGGACTCAGCAAAGATTACGAAGTCAAGCATTCAAAGGAGAGCTGTTATCTCGAAAGAGCTCAGGTACCGGACTAAACAGAGCCATCTTTCATAACCGTCCTCTATCTTCTCTCCCGCTAAGGTTTCCTATAATCTCCTCCGTCTTCTAGTATCTCTCTAATTTGGCTCGGCAGCATATATTTTTACTTAGATAAGACTGTTTTGTTTTCCTACCTGCTGGGCTGTGGACGTTCCAGAAGTCAAACAGAAGGACCACTTTGTCCGAGAAATAAAAATGCATCTGCAGCAGATGGGCAAAGGATTTGTGGAAGGAGAGAGAGAAAGAACAAAATATTGGTACTGGCAGGACTTCATGGCCATAACAATGCATTCTTTTTCCCCCCTATTACTATATAGTGGAACCTGAGAACCACGGCGGTGTACTGGTTTGGGTATTGGACAAGGACTCCAGGAGGCCAGGGTTCGAATCCACGCTCAGACATAGAAAGCCACTGGGTGATCTTGGTCAAGTCACACTTTCTCAGCTTCAGAGGAAGGCAAAGAAAAACATCCTCTGAGCAAATCTTCTTTATAACAGGGTAGTCAGTGTGGCATAGTGGTTTGAGTGTTGGACTATGACTTACAAGACCACCGTTGGAGTCTCTGATCAGGGTTTGCTTTCAGGATCCCGCTTGGAAAACAAAACCCATGGATGCCATTATATACAATGGCATAGTAAAATGGTGTCCCTTAGATAAAATGGCAAAATCAAGGTTTGACTTTGGGAGGAGGAGGAATATGTTTGAACCATGGTTGGTTGAATTTGTGGATATGGAGGGCCAACCGTAATAAACTCCAGGACGGTTGGTTCATGGTCCCTGCGAGCCTTGGTCACAAAAACATTTGCAACTGGTTCACATCCTGCCAGTGGCAGTTGGCACACGACTGGTGACCCGTGTCAGTGGGTTGGTGAAGCCACTCTGGACTTTAGATAGCTCATAAGGAGCTATCCAAGGTGTTGCATAACCATCCCACCATGACCTGAGCACCATGGATAGCTCTTAAAGTCTGAACTAATTCACCCAAAGTGAATTCATGGTCCCTATTGACATTGGAACCAGGATGTGTAACATCTGGCCCTTTACAGAATGTTTTAGAGGTAACTCCCATCATCCAATATGTCAATGTTGGCTAAGGCAGAAAGGAATTGTTGGCCAAGATCTAGTGGGCCACTCATTACCCACTTCTGCACATAGGTCTACCAAGCTGTGTCCATGATCTATCCCACATCTGTAGGGATACAGATGTAAAATATTCCTGGGGGAGAGATAGTGGGAATGATACCTGCCCAAGATGCTAGCAAGCCTTTCTCTATTCTCAGGGGGATGCTCTGCATAAGACATTGGTTTGTTCCTGTGTGAGGAAAGAATTGGATCACATGTTGTTTTCCTCCCACTGAAGCCTATGATTATTTGCTGCCTTAATCTGTCTAATTGATGCCTTCTGTTCAGCTTAACGTTGGCACTCCAAAACAAGATGGTAAACAGGATTGGCATCTTTCAAATCCCTGGTTCGAGAGGTCAATACTCGGTAGTACTTGTTTCTTTGGAGGATGGAGGAGGTATGAATCTCCAAGTGGAAATTCTCCAAGTCTTACTGATTTACACAAAATAAAAACCCCAAACTGACCAAAGAAAGATTTTCAGCTGTTTGATTTTAATGTGAGACTAAATGCGACCTATTGAACGGCTGGTTCCCAGAACTGAGGTGTGCATTATGTTCAAAATCCAACAATAAAGGTCTAAATCTTCCCTTCGCAGAATCCATGCTAGTCAAAGTGGTGGCTCATGGATCAGCCCTGATCCATGAACCATCAGGTGCCAGTCACTGGAGTTCCTGTATTAAAGAAACAATTGCAGCCAATGGGTACAAATCTCTCAGCCTCAGAGAAGGCAAGGGCAAGGCCCCTCTGAACAAACCGTGCCAAGGAAACCTAGGACAGATCCACCATAAGTTGGGAAGGACCTGAAGGCACAGGACAACAAGGATGCAGCTGGAAGCCAAACAGGTGCAACTCCCACAAGACTAGGCTTGCCCAGGTGTGGTTCCAAGTGAGTTGTTCTCTGGGAATGGGAAAACAAGAGGAGGGTTTTCAAGGCTCCAAGAAGGAAATGGAGGCAGCGCATTAGCTAGGTAATTAAATCAAAACACTTCGAGCAAAAGCAGTACAGAGAAAGAAGAAAAGATCATGCTGTCCTGTGTTTTAGCAGCTCCTTGGACCAAAGGGAAGACAGGCTTGACCCTATAAGATAACTTGTGCCAACCCTCTAGATCAGGGTTAGGTATCGTAGAGCCTTGCAGATGCTGTTGGATGGCAATGTCCCCGAGAAGCATCAAAGTACAAATCCCAGGGTCCCATAAGATGGAGCCATGGTAGTTAAAGTGGGATCTAATTTCTATAACTGGTGTGGTGTAGATGCACTGCGGGTACCGCAATACTGTAGAAGTAATGCAGTTCAACACTGTTTGCTGCCATGGCTCCATCCTACAGGGAATGGCAGTTGTGTGAGGCGCCAGCTCTCTTGGGCAGAAAAGGCGAAAGCAGCTGTAAAACTACAAATCCCACGATTCCATAGGATGAAGCTCCAGCACTTAAAAGTGCTATCAGATGGTATTTTTTTTCTACAGTGTAGATGCAACCTGCATTGACCCACTTTGTCAGACTTATGTGGGAGCAGGTTGTGCAGAAACTCAAAGCATGACTTGTTTCCTTTTCGGATGCAAATGAAATCGCCTTCTCTGTTTTGCTGAAAAGGAAAACCCCACATCTGATGTGACTCAGTGGCGCTTGACGGAGGCAGTCAGGAGATCGACATATGCCCTTGCATTAGGCAACGGCTTTATCAGTTTTTAGTCCAGCTGTTTCCGATCCCCGACCCATTTATGAAGGATTGGGGAGACAGTATGTTTCGATGCCAACTTGGTGGGTCGGATCCAAGCAAGGTTATGAGAACTTCAGTATGATTGTATAACCTTACAAAAGAATTCTGGTTTTAAATCTCATTGACTTCAATGAGATCTTTCTCACTTATGTTCAAGGAGAGCCAGGGTGGTGTAGTGGTTAGAGAAGGGGTCACCTATGACCCTTAACCCCTCCAGACCCTTCTTTTTCTGACCCACAAAGTGAATCTCCCTCTCCTGGAGCCCTTCAAGAATGACAATTTCCCTTTTTAAAATGTTTAACTATTATACAGCAGCATGGAATAGTGGATTGAGCATTGGTCTAAGACTCTGGAGACCAGGGTTCAATTCCCAGCTCAGCCAGGAATATCAATGGGTGATCTTGGGCAAGTCACACTCTCTCAGCCTTGGAGGAGAAATGTGCCATGATAGGGTTGCCATAAGTCAAAAATGACTTGAAGGCACATGACGACAGCATCAAATACCCCACTTTTTCAAAACTGTAAGTTTTTCTGGCCACTTCTGAGTTTGAATATTATTTCCTCATTATTATTATTATTATCATCATCTGTTTAGTCCATGGTGGAGTTGCTCACCCTGGGACTGAGATTTGGGAGATCTAGTTAAATAATTCTCCTTGAGCTGTGAGAACGCACCAGATGCAGGGTGACCAGATGTCCTCCTTTTCCAAGACCTGTCCTCCCTTTCAACCTTCTGCCCAGGAGGAATTCCACAATGTCCTCCATTTGGAACATGACTAAGGAGCATGAACTGATATTACAGAAGTTTTTAGCTTTGAGTTGGGCATGTACTACAATTTGTCTCAAAGGTCCTACATTTTGTGGTGCCTGGTCCTCCTTTGCGGCTAGGACATCTGTCACCCTGATCTTGGACAAGTCTCTCTCTCTCTCTCTCTCAGCCTTATGCACCTCAGTGATATATCTATGGGGCTGGTATCCCTATATTGGGATAGACCCAAAATCTAAAGCAGTGGTGCCCAAACTGGTCCTTTTGGACCCCAGCTTCCAGAATCCCTGACCATTGGACAAGATGGCTGATGCTTCTGGGAGCTGAAGTCCAAAATGTCCTGGAGAACCCAAAATTTGGGATCCACTGATCTAAAGGAAGAGTTACCTTTATAGAGAGAGAGTGGGGTTATATATCAAGACTGAGGGGATTCCCTGGAATATGGTTCCCAAAACTGGATCAGCCTCTTAGAGAAGAAGAGAGGTAAGACTGAGAGCATTTCCCATTTCACCACCAACTTGCTGCCCAGTTCTTTGCCTTTCGCTTGTAAACAAACAGGAGCAGCCGTTTAAAGAATCGGAAAGAACAGACTTACTGGCATCATTTTTGTCCTTTCTTTTTAGCCTCTTGCTTTGTCCTTTTGGGAAACTGTTGCGCCAAGCTTGCAAAGTTGCTCTCCTTCCTTCCTTCCTTCCTAATCTGGTAACGCCTTTTGCAAAAAGCGACACAGGGCTGCTCTGCTTAAAAAGATCATGGCTTTTTTTTTGGTTGCAAAGGATCACGTGGTGGATGGAGGCGCAGGGCGTCCTGGGATTTGTAGTCTCTGCTTCTGGGCTCTCTGAGATTCTGCTTTTTCTCCATCCTCCTGCATCAATATTTAAAGATTTTGGTCCAGAGGTGCCAGTGCATGGGAAGGTTTCCTTAACGATGGCAATGGCAATTCCTTATGTATTATTATTATTATTATTATTGGACCACAGTATCCAGAATCCCCAGTTGATATGGCCAGGAGCTACTTTGGCAGGGGATTCTGGGCCCTGCAGTGTTGTTTTTGTGTGCCTTCAAATCATGTTCCAGCTTATGGAGACCATATCATGGAGTTTCCTTGGCATTTCTTCATTTGATGGGATCCCATGTTTTCCCAAAATGAGATTCATGGTGGCTGTTGTTGTTGTTGTTGTTGTTATTGTTGGGGACTTGAAGCTACACAACAACAACAACAACCACTTCAGTGTGCATGCAGGGAATCTCTGCAGAATGATCTTTCATGGCCAGCTTCACCCCTCGAAAGGTTGTCTTTTGCACAACTAGGTGCAGGAACAGGTCTCTTCTTCTTTTGCGACTTCGTCCACTATATGTTTTTTCACGCACATGTCGCACGTTCTCCTTCTTCAGGCTTCCAACGTTGTGCAGATACTAGGCCACTAAGGGGGTGGCAGCTATTTCTGACTGATCCGCAGGAGGGTGTTTGTTTGAGGGGGTTGAAGTGTGCAGAGGGAGGTGGTTAGCGCTGGAAATCCATCTGTGCGGCAAGGAAGAGTGCTGGGAGTAGGGTTGCTATAACTGTCAACCTCCAAACCAGGACAAATGTAAAAAATGTAGGACAAATTTAGTCCCAAATGTAGGACATATTTTTAAAATGGAGGACACACAAACAACTAAAAAAGAAAATAATTTTAAAAAGCGTTAATATAAACGCATGTTTCTTAGGCATGCTCAAAATGGTGGACATTTTGGCATTATTTCTAGACAGATGGCAGAAATGTACTTCCCTTTCTGGCCAAACACCCCCCCCCCAATTCCAAAACACACACAACAGCACATTTGGGCATTTGACATGGCTTTATTTAACATGGCCTCTTGCATGTTTCAGAGGCTTATTCCATAACCAAACCCTTTGGGTTTAACACTTAACATGCATGAACATGGCTATGCATATTGAACATGTCAAGGTGGTTTCACAAGAAGTGGATTTGCCCTCGGTTTCAGGTTTCTTGCACCAACTGGACTTCTCAGAAGTGTGTACAGTACTTGGTCAAGGGACTTTGGTTTTTCTTCACTGCGCATGAGTTTGTAAAAATCAGAGCAACTTTCATTGGCCATGAATCAGAAGATTGCTAAGATCAATATCACCACATCCTATCATCCTCACAAGGCACAGCATGTGGAGAGGTCTTGGAGGACAGTTCCCATCATCCTCACAAGGCACAGCATGTGGGGAGGTCTTGGAGGACAGTTCCCATCATCCTCACAAGGCACAGCATGTGGGGGGGGGGTCTGGTGGAAAACCACAGCATGTGGGGAGGTCTTGGAGGACACTTCCCATCATCCCCAGACCAGCATAGGTTTAGAGAGGTCTCCTTGCAGCCTGTCTGGGCCCTTGGCCCCCTCAAGCCCCTTTCTGGAAATTCCCAGAATCCTTGAGCCCTCCAGGGCCATGAGCATGAGGGTTGGTTGGGGGTGATGGGAATTGCAGTACCAAACTCAGTCGCTGCACACGCTAAGGGCGCCACTCCTTTCCCTGTTGTCCTGGAGCGCCCCCTGGCGGCAGCAGAAGACGTGGCTTCCCCCCTCGAGGCTTTCCATCATTCTCATAAGGCACAGCATGGGGGGGGGGTTGGAGGAGGACACTTCCCATCATCCTCATAAGGCACAGAAGTTGTCGAAAGTAAAAAGGTGTCCACTTTCCATTCACTTTCTTTTTGCCTTATTGCTGTTTGGGAGAAATGTCATCTGAAAGGCTGGCAAGGCCAAGGGCAGAGCTGAGAAGGAAGGATCCCCAAAAGGATGGCACACTGACCCACACTCATGACAGGACCATTTATTTCAAGGGTATTTCTAGGCTTCAAGCATACCTTTCCTTCCTTCCTTCCCCTTGTCATGGGACACGAAGTGGCTGAAAGCAACCCTGAGCTGCATCCTCCTTGGTGGCAGTTTAGAACACTCCATGCTCAGCATTCTTCAGTGGATGATGGTGTCCATGTATTATCTTCTAGGTTGAGATCCTGTGGTCTTAAGGCCTTCAATATGTGGGGTCAAGGGAGAAATTATGGGCCTTCAGACCACTGGCATCATGGGATATTGACCACCAAAGATGTCAAACAGACAAAACAAAAGACAGCTGTCCGACTCTGAAATAGACTGCTTTGGAGGGTGGAAGACTCTCCATCTTTGGTGGTCTTGAAACTGAGGCTGGATGAGCGTCTTTCAGGAGCGCTTTACTTCACAGAATCATCGAGTTGGAAGAGACCCCAAGGGCCATCCGGTCCATGCAGGAACTCACAACCAAAGCATCTCCAACAGATGGCCATCCATGTGCTGGCCATGTGCTGTAATAAATTATTCCATGGCCATCCAGCCTCTGTTTAAAGACCTCCAAAGAAGGCGAGTCCACCACTTTCCAAGGAAGCGTGTTCCACTGTCAAACATGGAGTCTCCTTGTGTGATCTTCACCGCAGAGGGTCTGAATCGACTTCAGTGATTCCCATACTTTGGTCCTCTGGGGAATTTTGGACTTCGGCTCCCAGAAGCCTTCGCTAACTTGGCCAAAGGAGCTGAAGTCCAAAAACATCTGGAAGCCCAAAGGGTGGGAACCAGTGGACTCAATAGATGCTCCTTGGGAACCTTTCCAACCCTAAGGGCCTGTGACTGGCACACATAGGACCATAGGATTGCAGGGCCAGCCTTGGTCCTTGGCTCTTTAACCACTGCACTGGACTGCCTCTGGCCTTGAGGCACACGCCTCACTCGTCTCCCTCCCCTGCTTGCCATTTCTCTTTGTCTCTATCTTGCTCTCTGTTGTTGTTGCTTTCTTGCAGCTCCTCGGTCTCCTCCCCTTGGACAGAGCCAGCCCAGGAGGGACCCTGGGCGGAGGATGCTGAGCAGAGGCGAGGCGCTGATTGGCTGCCTGGGCCCGTGACGTCAGCCTCCCTTCATCTGCATCCGTGGCAGCATCATCAGCATCATCACAATCCGGCCACGCCTTGCCTGGACCGCCTCCCTCCCTCCCTCCCTCCCTCTCTGCAGTCAGCTGAGCAGCCCAGCCAAGAGGCAGGATTTGAACCCAGGACCGCAGCAGCCAAGGCACCAGAGGAGCCGCTTTGCTCCAGCTTTGCAACAAGAGCAGCCTCAGCATCATGGCCCCTGCTGGACTGAAAGCAGTGGTGGGAGAGAGTAAGCCTCCAGTCCTCCTTTCTTCCTTTTCCTTTCCTTTCCTCTCCTCTCTTAAGATGGGGGTGATGGGGGTACCTTTTCTTTCTCCTCCTATTTTCTGTGGTTACAAGCCTCCAAACAAGGCTTTTCGGGGTGGCTTTGCCTTTGTGCAAATCTGTGCCTTTCCTGATGCTTCCAATGCCTTCATTTTTTAGTTTGCAATAGAAAGTGAGAGAGAGTGAATCTCCAATCTCTCTCTTTCCCCCCTTTCCCTCTCCTTTATTCATTGAATGGACATTCAAGGTGTGCAGGGGTTCCCTTTCCATTTTCTCCCTAAGATCTAGGCTTGGATTATAAGGCTTTAAATAAATAATGTTCCTTCAAACAAGGCTTCTTAAACATTTGCCGTTGCGTTTGTGCAAAGCTATGGATGCTTGACATGGCAACCTCCATTTTCTCATTGAGATCTGGGCCTGGAGTATAAGGAGAGAAAATGTCCCTTAAAATAATGCTTTTTCAAATTTGCCTTTGCAATATTATTGTTGTTATTATTATTATTATTATTGCAAATTAATTTCGATTTCTGCTGGTTGTCTTCCTGATGCGTCCCTCGATGCTTGCAATGTCTGCGCCTGTGTCTTCTTAACACCTATGGTGGCTTTGACATGGCAGCCTCCATTTTCTCATTGAGATCTGGGCCTGGATTATAAAAAGAGGTTTTGGGGTGTCTGGACATTTTATAATAAATATGGGGGAGATAGAGGAGAATAATTTTGCTAGGGCAATAGACTTCATTTCTCCTAAGAAGAAAGAAGGGTTTTGATTGCTGGCATTTAATAAGACGATGGTTGGTTGGTTCTTGGAATGAATTGGAAAAAGGGGATCCCAACGGCAGAAGAAAAGGAGACATATATTTGTTTGAGCATCAACCACAGAAGATGCAAAAGGAGGGGGATGAAGGGGAAGACAGCTTGCCTGAGCAGAAGCAAATCCAAAGGCCGGGGGTGGAAATGCCAGCAATCCCTGCTTATGTTGTTGCCCTTGTTGGCATTTTTCTGCAGTGTGCGTATGTATGTCTTGGAGGAAGAGGAGGAGGAGAGAAACAGCCCTGGTTTTCCTTGACTCATAACCCACCCCCATCTCACGAACCTATTGTCTAGATTTCCAAAATGATGGGGAGTTCTTCTCTCTGTGTGTGAGATAGAGAAGACAGTAATGTAGCCTTTCCACCATTTTCAGACAGTATGCGCACCCAATGGTTTGGCGTCTCTACGTACGATAGCCATGCAGGGCTGGAAAGCCATCAGCCTATGTGGGGACGCATGTACGCCGTGAAAGCGGGGGCCATCCTTTGACATCTGAATGGTCTGCAAATAATAAATAGTCTGCAAATAATAGATGATAGGGTAATATGTATGTGTGGGATTATAAAGCAAACCAACAACACTTCTCCTAAGTTTCTCCTGGATCCCAGAAGGATGCAGCTAATATCTATCTGTCTGTCTGTCTGTCTATCTATCTATCTATCTATCTATCTATCTATCTACCTATCTGCTGATCTATCACTTATTTTATGTATTCAAATTCTGTTCGTTAATCACTGTATGGATCTCAGGATGCAATTAATATCTATCTATCTATCTATCTATCTATCTATCTATCTATCTATCTACCACTTAGCTATCATCTATCTATCAATCTATCTATCATCTCTATCCATCTGTCTGTCTGTTTTTGTCTATCTGTCTGTCTGCCTATCTATCATCTATCTATCAATCATCTAGCTATCTAGCTATCATCTCTATCCATCTGTCTGTCTATCTATCTATCTCTACCTATCTATTACTTATTCTATATATCCTAGTTCTGTTTGATAATCACTTTGTGTGGATCCCAGGATGCAGTTAGCCACTCTCTCTCACACAGAGATATGTTGCCTATTTTATATATTATAGCTCTGTTTGTTGCTCTCTGTGTGTCGTCTTTGTACGTTTACACACGCACACAGATTATATAAACACACATGCAGAAATACACTTGTATAAACGCTGGTGTGTGGGTCCTAAAAGATGGATGCTAAGGATCAGCACTGCCTATGCCTGTGTGCAAGGATATCTATATATAGTTATATATTCCATATATAGATATAATATGGAATATATAATATAGATAGATATATATTCCATACTAGAAAATTATATATTATGGCCTGCTGTAGGCAAGGGGAATGGAAACTGTACCGTTAAAACACCGAGGGATGCAGATATTTTCATGCCTTTTCGGAGGGCTTTGCAAAATGTACTCTGTCTCCCTTTCCAGCCCCCTCCCTCCGCTTGTTCTAGGAAGCTCTAGTGCAAAACCTGCAGTGTCAGTGCAAAGCAGCCTGGATATTCCTCCCTCCCTTTCTCCTTCCATCTCCAATAATAACCCATCTCTCTCTCTTCCCCCCAATAAATAGTGCAAGGAGGGAGGGTTGTGTCTGGAGTCTCCGAAATTGTCTAGTCATTACAACGAAAACATATCATTCAACCTTCCCTTGCCCATAGATTAGAAACCAGTTCCCTTTCCATGTTTACTTTCCAGAAGGGAAATGCAATTTGTTTTATTGGCGATGGCTATGATATGAAGGAGAAAAGATTGGGTGGGGGAGACAAGAGAAAAGACACTCTGCACACGGATCAGAAATGCTATTTTTGGTTCCCTTGGCTTTGGGGGAAGATGGGTGCATTTTAAAGTCTATCCAGCAAAGGATGTTTGGTTGGTTGATCCTGGAGGAGGAGGAGGAGGAAGAGGAGAGGAGGCTGTTCTCTTATTTGTAGCTACAAGATATTATAATCAACACATTTTGCGATGAGGCACTTGAATGCTTCCCAAGATCAGATTTGCATCACCAAAGTGTTTCAAAGTGTTCCAAAACTGGATTTCCATCTTCCAACTTGTTTGTGAATCTACGTCTGCATAAATTGTGTCGGCTTGGAGACGGCGTCCACTTTTAATGGAGCCTGTCGCCATGGCTTCCTTAAATCCCTTCTCTCCATTTTTTTTTACAGTGTGCGGCTAAGCCGTCTTGCTAAAGCCATGCTTCCCACTGTGTTTCTCTCTCTCTGGGTATATACATATATATGGGTATCACTGAAGTGATTAACAAATAACACTTACAAATACACATCAGGAGCAAAATGTTCCATCCTCCATCTTCTTCAGTTGCCAGGGAAGAAGACAGAAGCCAAAACGTTTTTCAGTTGATACGCATTTTTAAATGTTAAATGTTGTTCCTGAATCACTTCAATAAATATGTACGGTGGATCCTTGGTATCCACTGAGTTTTTGGTTTCGGTTCCACTAAAATCCGTGGATGCTCAGGTCCCATGATATAGTCAAACGATGTCCCTTATATAAAATGGTCAAATCAAGGTTTGCGTTTTGGAATTATTTTTGAGCCGTGGATGCTTGAATCCCTGGAGAAAAAAATCAGTGGATATTGGAAACTTGCTAGAAGCGCTAATGGTTTTGCTTTTTAATTGCATATACGTGTGTGTGTGTGTGTAAGCAAAGGTAAAAGGCTTCATGCTTCAGCCTTGGAAGAGCAAAATGACTGAGGAGAGCCAATGTGATTTGCATAGCAATGATAGCCCTCTGGTCATGGAGAAAGAAGGGAAACCCTTCCATGTTGTAGCACTGGATCAGTGCGGCAGTTAGATGTTGGTGGATTGAAGCTGGTGTGCCTTGGTTTTGTGTGTGTGTAGCGAGGATGTACATTGAGGACAACTGATCCGCTTAGAGTTCTGGCCTGCTTTGCTTGATTCAATCACCTTCCTTGAGGAGACCTAACAGGAGGCACCTTTGCACCCCCGTTAGGTCTATGCATTTCATTCCAGATGCCAAGAGGCCATCTTACTCAGGTGCTGCTAAAGGAGAACAAATCCCATCATCCAACCTCCCAACTCTCCCCTTTCGTTTTTCCCTTCCATCCCACCACTGCCAAATCCCCTTTTCTGCAGGTCTTCTAAGAAGCTGTGTTTTAAGTATGTCTTTCTGAAACTCGTTGTTGTTACGAGGTGTGAGTTGATAGGAGGAGATGGTGTTTTTTGGGGACTCGAGGCAGCTTACCAAAATGAAAACTCCTCCAGATAAAAGACTGCAATATGTACACGAATTAAAACGGAATTGAATGATCAAAAGTTTTGGACCCAAAGGGAATGAGTGGCATAGTGCTTTGAGTGTTGGACGACAACTTTGGAGTCCATGGTTCGATGCCCTGCTCGGCCGTGAAACTCACCTGGCCAAGTCACACTCTCTCAGCCTCAGGGAAAGCCAAAGGTAAACCTCCTCTGCACAACTCTTGCCAAGGAAATCCAATGATAGGGTTGCCATAAGTCAGAAACGACTTGAAGGCACCCAACACACACCCAACAAAGTAGATGCCACAACAACGACACAGACTGGGTCCATCCTTTGAAGTAACTTAGGAGTCTGTCCTGAAATGTGTGCCAAGCTTAGATGGGTAGCATTCAACAGCAGAGTCTTGTCTGTGGTGGTTTCTTTATTATGTCTGTCATCTTCCCAGAAATATTAATCTAGTGTCCGTTCTTCCCTTATTTGGGGGAAATTCTATTTTAGCCAGAGACCTTGTATTTTTATGTCACCTCATGGCTGGTGGTGGTTTGGCTGATCCATTTGTGGTCCCGTATTTATTTGCCCAGCCACTGTATCCCTGATTGTAAACCAGATCACGATGTTCTCAAGATCTGGGGGTGGGAAGCAGCAGATGGAATATGACAAAGAGGCTCAGCCTTTGGAGGTTTTTCAACAGAGGCTGGATGGCCATCTGTCAGGAGTGCTTTGGTTGTGTCTTCCCGCATGGCAGAATGAGGGTGGAACGGATAGTTCTTGGTGGTCTCTTCCAACTCTGTGTAATAAAGAAGATGCCTAGGTTGGACCCAGATTAAGTCATGAGCAAATGGAAACAGGTCTTTCACTTGTTTTCTCTTTGCACCAACCTCTCTGGAAGATGCTTCATGGAAGGTCTGAGATGAACCATGGTTGGTGGATCTCTGAAGGTTAGGTGGAGGTATCCTCTGGATTGACAGAGGCAGTGTGGAGTAATGGTTTCAGTGTTGGACTCAAGCTCTGGGAAACCATGCTTTTTAAGCAGAGTTGGGAATGCGTTGACTGTGTATTCTTGCATGGCAGAAGGGGAGACCATGATTCAGATGGTCAGCTGTGGAAACCTCAGGCAAATCACCTTCTCTCAGCCTCAGGGGAAGACAATAGCAAACTTCCTCTGAACAAATCTTGCCACGAAAACCCCATGATAGGTTCAGCTTAGGGTTGCTAGAAGTCAGAAATGAGTTGAAGACACACAACAACAACAACAACAACAACAACAACAACAACAACAACACACACACAGGACTGCAGATGACAAAGGTGATCTGTGAATAAGAAACATGCTTATGAAACAGGTAGCCTTACAGGAAAGCCCTTTCATACTTCCCAGGCTTCTGCTTTGATTGTCATGGTGACATCCTATGCAACTCTGGGATTTGTAGTTTGGCGAGGCTTTTGAGCTCTCTTGCAGAGTACCAGTTGCAGGTTTTGAATAGCTTTAAGGGGTCTCTCCAAGGTCCTGGGGAATAGATATAGCTTGGCACCTTGGAGAGCTCCTTTAAAACCTGGATTAAAGGCTTCAATAGATTCACTGCTTCACTGATATGTAGAATATCACTAAGATGAGGGCCTTATTTCTGGCCTCAGGGATGCTTTATGGCTACACCCGACCTTCTAGAGAATTCCAAAATGTCCTTTAAAAATAAGACTATTTCAGTTTTTGAGCTAAAATAAAATATGTGTATGGCCAGGAACACTCTGGGTTTTAGGGAAGAACTGCATCCTCTAGAAGCATCTGTTGCATTTGTTTTCATTTTTTAAGCCTGCCTGCTTTTTGGAGAAAATATAAGATATAAATAAACTAGTGTTTTCGTTTTATCCTGTTTCTTGAAGGGGGAACCCACTTGTGTGCATTCAGCGTACATTGATGGCACATGGTTTAGCACAAAATTTGGGGTTTACCTCCTAATGAGGGAAGCATGGCATGCCTGTTAACATCTGCCTTGGCGGCCTCTCTTCATCTGGTGACGGCTTGTGTGTATCTCATGGTGCCACTCATGTTGTCGTTGGCCGCCTTGTGGTTTTACATCGGCTTTTTGGAGATGTTTGGAAGCTCCGTCCAGTGTTTATCTTCGGGGCTTTTGCAGCGCAGTGTTCGCCGGAACCTGTGACATGGGGGCCCCCTCCTGCCAGGACTTCTTATCCTCCGGATGTGGCCATTTCCTCCTTTTCAGTGTCTGTGACCTCGGTGCTTTCATCTCGTAGGGATGTGTATGACTTGTTTTTCCATGGCGTGTCTTCTTTATGCAAAGATCAGCTCCAAATCTCTGGAACCTGTGGAATCTGTAGGAATAATGGCACCTCTCTTGGGTGATTTCCTCCTCGAAGCTTCTTAGCAAGGAGTGGCAGAGTATAATTGTGGGTTTGGATAATGCAAACTCATCTGTAACATCTCTTTGTCTAATATAGCAGGGACCACAGCTTTACCAGCTCTGCATTGCAATTCTTAGGTTAAAGCGAGATGTCTGGGGGAGAAATGCAGATTTTAGGAGGGAAACAAGTATTATTTTCTGCACAGGAAGTGCTCTTTCCTCCATGGAGAAGGTTGATTTTTGTGCAGAGTAGAGTCAGCTTGGAGTAGTGGTTTGAGTGTTGGACCAGGGTTCGAATCCCTGCTCAGCCATGGAAATCCCCTGGGTGACCTTGTGTACGTCACACTCTCTCAGCCTCTGAGGAAGGCAATGATGATTATTTATTTTATATGGCAACCCTCTTCTGACAAATCTTGCCATCACGTTTGCAGGGTCTTTTTTGTTATGTCCTCTCCCATATGTGGTGGTTTTATGTGGCAAAACAGCATTTTGTGTGCAAGAAATACTATTTTTATCCTGAAATGTTTCCTGCGCAGAAACAGCCTTTTTCCCCATGTAGAAAACACTATGATAAGAGGATTTAGTCTGTGCTGAATCTGCATACAAAACAGCATTTTCTGCCGAAGAAGCGATATGTTGCCTCTTTCGTTCCCTTCCAGTGTGTATTTCCTTAAACATTAGCGCAGGTGTTTTCTCACAACAACAACAACAACAGTGTTGACATTGCTGTGGCACCCCAGTTATGGAGTTTTTCCTCGCTCTCTTTTAAGACTAGAACCTAATACAGTGGGCCCTCCACATTCACTTGGGTTCAGGGCACAGGACCCCTATGGAAGTGGGAAAATCACATTTAAAAACAAAACTATCTGAGCGATCACCTCTAGGAATCTCTAGGTCTTCCAGAGCAACTCTATGGCCAACATCCGCCAGAGAGTGACCATAGAGTAGTGCTGGAGAACCTACAAATGCCTAGAGAAGTGTTCTCTCTAGGAATCTATGGATCCTCCAGTGCGACCTCTAGCAGATGCTGACCATGGAGTCATGCTTGAGGTCCTACAGTGAACACTCTTTGAATAATCAAATCTGCAAAAGTCGAAGCTGCAAACATGGAGGGCTGACTGTATTGGATGCTAAGATGAATGGTGGAGAATGCAGGAATAGATTTTAATAATCCTATTTGTCAGAGTATATAGTTAAACTGGAATTCTCTGCCACAAGATGGTGGCCGGTCATGATGGTTTTAAGAGAGGACTGGATATATTCTTGGAGGAAATGATCAATTAATAATTCCTTCTATGGCTCCTAGGCTTTCTCAGAGGTAGTTTGCCTCCATCTGTCATGTGCTAGGGAAAACTGGAAGACAGGGTGGAGTCACCCTTATGGTCCTGCTTGAAAGGATCTCTCCAAGACGATGACCATGACCCCTTATATAGGTGTGGAACCTTAGGCAGCTCCTTTTAAGTTATTCAAAACCTGGAGTGGATTTAGTTCTCCGCTGGCATGGTAGCCACTAGTCACCAGTGGCCTGAAGCATCCTTTTCACTCTGTCCCATGCTGGGACTGTCCTTGTTTCTTGATCCAGTTGCACTCTACCATCTTCCCAAGAGTGAGCTGCTTTTCCTCCATATCTTTAGATGATGGTGGCACTCTCTCTGCTAAGGCTGGGCACTCACTGGAAGCCTGTGTGGCAATTTTAGCTAGCAGGCTGCAGCATTGCTCTTCATGGCAACAAAACATAGTGGTCCAGGTGATCTGAATTCACTTCCAGATTGTTATATTGTTTTAAGGCCCCATGAAGCAGGCTTCATTGGGGAGTCCCTGGGAGTGTCAAATTAAAAAAGACCTATCCTGAGAATGAACGAATCTTGTGCCCACAGATTTATTCAGTTTGAAAATATCAATGTTCAGTTCTGGTTATTTCCTCCCCAGGTTTCTCCCCATTTTTTGCGGGGAGTAAGTAGGCTGGGTAAGTCTGTTTCCGCCATTGTGAAATACCTGCAAGTCAGCCATCCTTGCTCATGCGCTGCAAATCATCTGGAGACGCACCGGTAGCTCCGTATTTCCCTTCTTGCTCATCTCTAGTATAGGGTGCTTTCAGGATGCTTTTGTATTCTGTAGGTGTTTCTTCGTCCTCGATATCTCCCTCTTTCTTCTCCTGGTGTTTCCCAGCTTTCTTTCTTTTTTGGAACTCCTGAGCTGAAAGCATAAAGCAGAGGCTGGAGCAATGCTGCAGTGCAGACATGAGACTCAGCAGTGCAGCAACGGAGACCGCTGACAGGGTCGGGCTGTGTTTGGTGCAGAGCAGTCGGAGCGATCTGTCTTCCCCCTGTTTTCTCCTGTCTTCCTTCTCTTGTGTCCTCCTCTTGTTATATGCTTTCCAAGTCTTTTCAAGACCCTAAAATGAACCTATCACGGGGTTTTCTTTGCAAGATTTCTTGCACAGCAGGGTTTGCCTTTGCCTTCCTCGCAGGCTGAGAGACTTGCCTAAGTGTGCTTCCATGGCCAAGCAGGGATTCGAACCCTGGTTTCCAAAATCGTAGTCCACAGGTACAAAAAGCATGACTACGGGATTTGAATCCTGGTCTCATAGAGTCCTAATCTAATGCTCAAACCGATACACCACAATGCCACCCCAGTTTCTCCCATCCCCAACATGTCCATTAAACCTAAAGGGCCACCTCTCAAAACCCTCTTTGCTTGGTCTGTTGTGGCTGTTTTTTAACTGTTAGCTTCATGGGATTAAGCAAGTTTTAAAGAAGAGTCAGATTGAAGCATCAGGTTGCCTAGGGTGGTTCTCAACTATATTAAATGGGCAGAACAGGGAAATGTTGCCTTTCTAATGACAGTTTTCAGAATTGTTCAACAGTCTGGAAACTGTCATGATTGACTTGCATGGGAAGGGGCCAGGGAATCTGTTTCAGATCCTGCATTATCATAAAACTGGAAGGAATCTCATTTAGTCGGATCCGTGCAAGATGCGACACAACCATTCCATGATGCAAAACCACTGACTCTCTGCACAAAAGACTTCAGCAAAACACACTCCGCCATCACTCCTTTCCCACCGCTGGAGGGCTAGGGCATTCTTCAAAGTTGTTTTCCTGAAGCTTCCCATCCCTTGTTTTTAGTTCTGGGTTTTGGCGTGATAGAGGACAGGTCCTTTCCATCTTGTGTGCTGTGTCAGGGAACCTTCCCCTTGTCAGACTCCAGTTCCCATCAGCCCCAGTCAGCTTGTCAAAAGCTGTGGGCGATGAGGGTAGTAGTCCCTCAACTGGTGGAAGGCCACAGGTTCCTTACCTGTGGTACATAACCAGATCAAAGATAGCCGTCCGCTTTCATTAGCTTTGAAACTGTTCCAGTTTCTCTCTTATCTTCTCCCTTTGTCCTCAGTTTTATTTCAGTTGCTGCAAACTGAGTTCAAAAGGCACAAACATTTAGCACTCAAGTTAACTTAGCAAAGGGGAAAAGAGAGTTTGGTGTGGAATGTTGCCTATTAGGCTCAGCTTATCTGTTCTTCTTCATTTGTACCTTTTGCCATCTTGACACCACTCTGGTGTCACTTGGCCGCATGTGCCCTGGTTTTCATCTGTGGTCTTTTGGAAGGTATAAACATCCTTGCTTTGCATCTCAGTCATGGGGAAGTTTCTTCACACTTCTGGACAGCTCAGGCCTTGCAGAGTGGAAATTGCTACAAGCTTGTGGTTTAGTGTCCAGGGTGCAGTGCAACGGCAAGGGCTGTGTACATACCAGAAGGTCAAAGTTTTGTTTGCGGAGGGCCGATGAAGCAAGCAAGGACCCTTTAACACCACACAGCTGTAGCACAATGTTCTGCTTTAAATGCCATAGCAACATCCTATGGAATTTGGAGGGTATCATTTCATGAAACTCTGGCTGAGAATTCGAAATGCTCCTGTCTAAACGCCAGATCCCAGGAATCCATAGACTGTTGCAATGGAACATGTTGCAGCTGAGTCATAATGCTGTAGTGTGAAAAGGGTCCCTGGTGTGTGATGTCTTGTTACTGGAAATGCCTCTTGTTCCCAATGCAAAGTGCATGGAGGAGTAGGATTAAATTTATACCGGATGAGTCTCCCCTATTTGAAATGCTTTGGGACCGCAGGTATTTAAATTATTATTATTTCTTGGATTTTGGAATAGCTATATTTGCATATATGTACAAAATGAGATGGGAGCCAGCATGGTGTCATGTTTGAGTGTTGGACTAGAACACTGGACATCAGGATTCGAATGTATGCTCAGCCATGAGAACCAACTGGGTGGCCTTGGGCAAGTCCCACACTCTTAGCCTCAGAGGAAAGCAATTGCAAACCCCTCTGAACAAACCTTGCCAAGAAAACCCCATGACAGATTCACCTTAGGGTCACCATAATACAGAAATGACTTGAAGCTACACAACAGCTACATAATCTTGGAGATGTGGGACCCACCTCTAAATACAAAATTCATTTATATATCTTCAGATAGGCTGAAGATCATTTTAAACACAATATTCGTCAATAATTTGGGGCATGAAACAAAGCTGGTGTACATTAAACCATCAGGAAGCGAAGGTATTGGAAAGTGAACCATTGCAAAGCGAAGGCCATGGCAAACCTCCTCTGAGCAAAGCTTTCCAAGAAAACCCCATGATAAGGTTCGCCTTGGGGTCACCATAAATTGGAAATGACTTGAAGGCACACAACAGAATTGGTGCCAATAAGTGTTCTTGGCATCACTAAGGTGCCAATGCTAAAGATTCCCCCCATGGAGGGTGAAAGTGGAGATTGCACCAGGTGTACCGAGGCCTAGTTATAACAGCGATGGTGGTGTCACCTCAGCTTATGTAAGCCGCCCGTAAACAGGATGCGAAATGCGATTTGCTTGGGATTACAAGGAGTCGCCTGAAGGCACTCGCTTCTTGTTTCTAAATGGGGCCTGTCTTTGTTTTGGATTAGAGGCCTCATTCTGAAGAGGAGCAAGTATTGGTGAAGGTGGCACTTGGCCTCTGGAGTGATGGGCGAGGATATCATGGCACTGTGTTTATATGGAGGATGGTCTACTCTGGAATTCCTCCTCGAGGTTTTGCCAACATATAGCAAAGGAGGGGATAAAATGAAGGCATTGCCCCACAAATAAGAATTCTGCCCCCAAATGAAATTTTCCATCAGCTCCCATATATATGAGTAAAAAAAACAAAAACCATCCCTCCAAACATAAAATTCAGTTCATTAATGGGATGGAGAGAACATGAGGAGATGATGATGATGATGATGATGATGATGATGATGATGATGATGATGATGATGATGATGATGATGGTGGTGGTGACAATGATGACGACTAAAAATTGCAAATGTTGGTAGAAAATTACACTGATTATAAGTGTCTGCCTGGTTACTATCTGTCAGATCTTGGCTAAGATGCCATCCGATCTTGGAAACTAAGCAAGGCCATCCCTAGTTAGTACTTGGATGGAAGACCATCAACACATCTCAGGTGCTATAGGCTTTATGTCAGTGAACCAGCAGAACCATGTCTGAATATTCCTTGCTGATGGGATTGTACCCATGGACCTTAGATGGAACGGGGACTAAATCTTTCTTCTTCTTTTTCTTTCTCTTTTCTTTTTTGGCAGAAATCATGGCTGATGTGATAAAGAAGGTAAAGAAGAAGGGAGAATGGAAGGTGAGTGGCTTGAGTAAATTAGATTGTGGGTTAGTCAACCAATAACACATGCCTGCATTCATCTCAGAGCAATGGGGTGTTCCATTTTGAATAGCTACTGATGAATTTTGACAACCTACTGGTGGTAAACAACAACAAATTGAAAGGTTTGCCCCTATTTAAGCAGAGAAAGATCATTTCTATGTGATGTTTCAGTAGGCTAGCGATGGACACAGTGTGGTCCATGGGCTGGATGTGGCCTCTGACCAGTTCCCCAAAGTCCCCTTCATTTAAACAATGGTGTAATTTTTAGGCAGTTGACCCCTCAAAACATGTAGGAAGGAGGAAGAAGGAAGTGAAAACACCTCCAGAAACATCTCAGAGATCTGTATTGTATGCAAATACTGTGTTCCTCTGTTGTCCCTCTCAAAATGGTGACATGATGTGGCATTGCATCACGTCCTATCCACCATTTTGAGAGAGACTGCAGAGGAAAACGGTGCAATTAGGTCTTGCTTGGAGAGTGTGGCCTGTAGGTAGTCTGGGAAAAAAGAAGCTGCTGGCCGTTGCACAATTGCCCACTCCAGCAATAAACACAGATAGCGTAATGGTAATTTTATGCACAATATTGGAATTTTGGAATTATGCACCATATTGGAATGTAGGAAGACTCAACCTGTACTTCCTACAGTCCTTCCTAAAATATCCTCTCACATCCTATTGCCCTTTTGAGAGGGATTGCAGAGGGAAATGGAAGTGTTTCAGAAAGCTTAATGCTGGGGAAGGCATTCCATCAGAAAGTGTTTTGGGAGGTGGCCATTGGCACCCACACAGTTGTCCATCCCTGTTTTAGATGGCAAGCCTTTGGTAGGACAATTTGGCACAGCTCCTCTCTTCTCTTTCTGTCTCCCAGGTGTTGGTGGTGGATCAGCTCAGCATGCGCATGCTCTCCTCCTGTTGTAAAATGACCGACATCATGACCGAGGGAATAACAAGTGAGTAAAAGCTGTCAGCAAAAGAAAAGCTAAACCCAACCCTTTTCCAGTGACACTTTTATGTTCGTTACTGACAGACATAGACTCACGATTTGGCATCACGGCCGAGATCCTGGATCGGTTTCTTAGTTATACTTGATGTCTCCACCACAATCCTGACTTACTGGGCATTGGCCACTGTGAGCAATGGGGGTCTTTTCTGTTGGTCAGGGAACAACAGATTGATGTTGCCACCTGCTCCTGCAAGCAACCTATGCAAAAAACATGTGACAATGAAAAGCATTGTCACAATTCCTCCTCACACTGAAGATCGCTGGCAGAAGAGAGCGTGAAAACAATCTGCTGCATCTCGATCAACAGAAGAACAGACCCCTGTTGTTCACAGCAGTTGATGCATAGTAAATCAGGTTTAGGGGACTTTTACAATCCCTATATATTTCTTGTGCTATTGAATACATAGGGATGATGAATATGAATCTGTTATAGATGTGTAACTCTAGGTTATGTATTCGTCTTTGTGATCATGAATGCCACTCTTTCTTTCTTTCTTTCTTTCTTTCTTTCTTTCTTTCTTCAGTAAACCATGTAGGAGGGGAGGTGGATCACGACTATGACATAGGTCCAGGAGAACTTTAAACCTCTGCATCTTCTGCATTCGCAATCTAAACTGTGCTATTTTGCATTAATGCAGCAACATTTGGGGGGAATTTTCTTTTTCGGGGTGCAATGGATAAAAACACAACTGATCTAGGATTGCAAAATAGTATCTTTATTTTTGGTTTCCACTAACTGGAAGAATGCATTGAAATAGGGATCGAAATCATGGCATTCACTCCCCCCAAAATAATTGTATGTGCTCATTTTGTCTTTACTGGGTGCCCCTTTGGATGCTCAAATCCTATTTACAAATGCCTCATCTCTCTCTCTCTTTGTGTTGTCTCATCCAGTTGTGGAAGACATCAACAAGCGCCGAGAGCCGCTGCCTAGCCTGGAGGCTGTATATCTTATCACTCCCTCAGATAAGGTAAGTCACTTCCATGTATTGAGCTGTGGAAGACTTGGATTTGAGCAGAAGGCTAAAGTCTCAAACATGACTTGAACCCAGTTTTGGAGTTGGAGCGTTTTCACTACGCTGTGCTCCAAAATCCAGAGCTATCTGAGAACTGGACAGTAAATCATAAGAACTCAGCCACCTTGGGTCCCTATATCAGGAGAAAGATGGGATAGAAATAAATAAAATAATAATAACATAACTTAGGAAGCTATTTTACTGAATCAAACCATCAAGCCCTTTATGTTCTGCTCAGGCAGCAGATTTGGAGTTTCATGAAAAGGCAGAGCATTGCCATATACTTAATACGTCCTCCTTTTTATTTTTCACTGCCAGAGAAGGAGAGAGGCGCTTGTCGGCTTAGATGTCTCATGAGCCAGAATAATATAGATGGCTTTTAGGAGATATGTATCCTAACTAGAATGGCTAGCAAGGCACCCTTTTTTACTCCACCTCATTTGTAACTTTTGCCATCTTGACAACTTTTCCATCTATCTCAGTATTGTGGCTCCAGAGGTAGGCAACCTGGTTCACTCCCGGACTACATTTCCCACAGACCACAGCTAGCATAGCCAAGAGATGTGTGCCAAGAGATGTGTGCTTTCAGCTGAGCAGTGATGCTTGGATTTCGGCACCGTTTTCCAAAATTTTGCAAAATTTGGTATCAACTCCTGATATAGGATCTAAGAAAAAACTTGAATTATGCCATTGTGGTCAAAATCTTCCTTCTCTTCTTAATCCTCACAGTCTGTAGAGTCTCTCATTGGTGATTTCAAGGAACCCCCAAATGCCAAGTACCGAGCTGCCCACGTATTCTTCACTGACTGTAAGTTTCCCAATTGGGTCCTTCTTTTGTCCTTCACTTCATCTTCCCTTCTCTTCTCCTGCTGTGATAGTTGCTGGTTTCAAGGAGAACAATGTCAAAGAGATGCACCTTAATCTAGAGAAGTGGTCCTCCAGATGGTTTTGGACTCCCATCTGCCTCAGTCAACATGACTCACAGCTATCTGGGAGTTGAAAGTCCAACAATATATGGAGGGTCAGAAGTTGAGGACTACCCAACTAGATACCCCCCCCCCCATGATCCCTTCCAGATCTCTCATTCTGCTGTATCTAATAGACATGATGTCTTCCTTATTACTCTAAGTCAGTAATTCCCAAGCTCTAGTTCTCCAGGTGTCTTGGACTTCAGTTCTTAGAATCCTTGACCATTAGCCAAGGTGGATAAGGCATCTGGGAGTTAAAGTCCAAAACACCTAGAGTTCCAATGTTTGGAAACCACTGCCCCAATGTATCTTCTGTAGAGCATCTCAATTGTTTTATAGCATCTGTTTGGTTCTAACAGCTCCCATCTCTCTCTTCCCAGCTTGTCCTGATTCCTTGTTCAATGAGCTGGTCAAGTCCCGCGCGGCGAAAGTCATCAAGACCCTGACAGAGATCAACATTGCTTTTCTGCCCTATGAATCACAGGTGAGTCTGTATGAAGGATGGAAAAGAGTGTCAGCTTTGACCTGCCTGTACATCTCATGATGGTCCCTGTGATGGTATGTCATGGTGGTTTTCAAAATAACAGTAAAGAACAGCCAAAATTCATGACGTGCAGGTTCAAAAAACAGGATGTAGCTATGAACACCTTTGCCGAAACACCAAACAAAAGCATTGCTTCCAGGTAACGTCTTTGTAAAATGAACATAATGGCCACATTTGCAAGTTTCATGATGCACACATTTCTGTCCCGCACCCAAAAATATGGGATGTTTTTGCATTGTATCCACTTTACATGTACCTTATAGACTTGACTATAAATCAACCGCATGTATATGTCAAGGGCAGGTTTTGGGACCAAAATTAGGGATTTGGATATGACCCATGGATAAGTTGAGGGTAAAGTTTAGGGTCATGTAACAAAGGATGTAAAGGATGATGCAAAGGAAAACAATCTCAAAGAACATATAAAATATATGAGTATATACAGTATGTATATTTATGTATTCCTTGGAGAGCCCTAGAGGATGCAACCAAATCATGACTTGATTTTGGTTGCGGTGAAGGGCTGAGTATTTTATTTGCCTGCCCCAAGTTGTCTGTAGAAAAAGGAGAGGAGGATTATGTGGGTTATGTAACAGCTTGCCATTGAAAGACACGATTATAATAACCTTTGCTTTCTGAGAGAGGAAGTTGACTTTTTTCCCAGCTTCCTGCCCTCTCCTGCTTGTCTTCATTGATTTGTTTCTCGTTGCTGATCCTCTGTTGTGGACTTAGCACGTCTGCTCACACACACACACAAACGCACGCATGCGTTCTCATGTCTCCCATCATCTTTCATTGGCTGCATCCTTGGCCTATCTTTGGTGGCATCCAATGAGACGGAGGGAAGGCATCCTATGGCTGGACCATCTGTTACAGAGCCATCCCTTCCTGTGTTGGGGCGAAGGGTGGATGCAGGGAACAGATGGCAGGCCAGTGATCCAAGCTGTAAATACAAAACACTTCGGGGTTTATTTTGTACAATAGATAACAAAACCTCCGCTGAAGAAATGCTATTGTCTATCAGGAGTGTTATTGCAAACGAGAGCAGATTCATTCATTAGTTGAAGTGCTTATGCATGCCTCCCTTTCCAGATTATTTCCTCTTCAAGCTTGCCTGGTATCTATCTATCTATCTATCTATCTATCTATCTATCTATCTATCTATCTATCT
>NC_056528.1:15513124-15533422 GCF_019175285.1 Sceloporus undulatus | reverse complement strand
TACAGTTTCAGTAATTGACATTACCAGCTTTCAATCAGTCATTTGAAATTTTACAATATTTATAATCCCTTACCCTCTCCCCACTTATAGTCAATATAATGCATTCTTCTTAGTCTCTCCCCACCAGATTTTAATATGGTTTCAGTATTTTTTGATCCAATGTTTTGGTTTGGGTTTTTTAATTATTTGTTTTGGAACCAGTCCTGGGAATTTTCTGAATGCTGAGATAAAAAGTAAAAATCGCATCAGATCCATAATAGTTGCAATTTCTCAGAGTCCTTGAACACCAAGGGAATTAGAGCAAATTAAGTAGAGGCAAAGGAGAGGTTTCCAGTTGCCATATTTAATACCTGACTCTTGGAGTTGAAATTGCCTAAGCCTTTTCTCACTATGGCTCATTATTTTTCCATTTTTAAAACATTGCCTGATGTAGGTTTACTCCCTGGACTCTGCCGACTCTTTCCAAAGCTTCTACAGTCCTCACAAGGCCCAGATGAAGAACCCGATCTTGGAGCGCCTGGCAGAGCAGATTGCAACCCTCTGTGCCACTTTGAAGGAATACCCAGCTGTTCGATACAGAGGGTGAGTCGGGGTCTAGACTAGTGTTTCCCCAACTTTGGTCCTACAGATGTTTCGGACTTCGGCTCCCAGAATCCCTGATGGTTGGTTCAACTGACTAGGGCTTTTGGAAGTTGGAGTCCAAAACACATGGAGGACCATAGTTTGGGAAACACTGTTCTAGAGCATTTGGATTTCACTCACTCCTCCACCCCAAGTTCTGCATATTAATTCCACATCTGACAGTCCCCCTTTTCACTTGTTCACTTTGGTCTTTGTACAGTTGGAGAAGCCAGTGCCATCTTTCAAATAACCCTTGTGTCTCCTTTCCCACCTTTGGGCAGGGATTACAAAGATAACGCCATGTTGGCTCAGCTGATCCAAGACAAACTGGATGCTTACAAAGCGGACGACCCGACTATGGGTGAGGTGAGTGGTTCCTTCAGTGCACTAGACGGAGAGCATCGTAAATGGTCCCACCGAATGGATGAAATCACAGCTTACTGGCATGAGCACCCCAGTACCCTGTACTGCCACCAAATACCTCCATTTTCCTGTGTAATCCTTCTCAAAATGGTGGCAGGAAGTGATATCTGTCACCATTTTGAGATGGACTGCATAGGAAAATGTAGGTATCTGGACTTTCTGTAGGTGTGGGTGTATCCCACAGAGGGGTAAAATTGCCCACTGGACCCCACCACCGCCAGTGTTGTCCATCCCTGGATGCGCAGTATGGACGTCATCCTAGTTTGGCCCTTGGAAGTAACTGGATGATTGTATCCCAACCTAAGAAATGAGTGGAGTACTTTCCCCCCTGCCTTTTGGTGTAAAGACATGGTAGGCATAAGCTCCTCCGTCTTGCCCGTGGGGAAAAGAAAAGGTATAATTCCTTAATCAGAAAGAAGAAAGTCTGGTTGATGGCTTCTTCTCTCCTCAGGGTCCGGATAAAGCTCGCTCCCAGCTCATCATCTTGGACCGTGGCTTTGACCCAACCTCCCCAGTGCTACACGAATTGACCTTCCAAGCCATGAGCTACGATCTACTGCCAATCGAGAATGATGTCTACAAGTAAGAGTCCCTCATTGATGTTCCTATTTATGTCGCCCCCGTTGTGTTATCCTTGAACACATTTTAATCCCACCCTTCATCTAGGAGGAATTCCAGAAGGAAGACTTATACCAATATCAAGATCAATGAGAACTCTTTCCTTCATCTAGGAAGTCTTCCAAAAGGAAGGCTTTTGCTGATATCAGGATCAATGAGAATCCTTTCCTACCTCTAGGAAAGGCTTCTAGAAGGAAAGCTTATACCAATATCGAAATCAATGAGAACCTTCATCTGGGAAGGCTGCTAGGCTTTTACCGATATCGGGCTCAATGAGAACCCTCTCCTTCAATTAGGAAGGCTTCCAGAAAGAAGGCTTTTACTGATATCAGAATCAATGAGAATCACGACCTGCTGTGTAACAATCATAAAGACGGTGCATAAGAAGAAAAGGGAATTGGAGAGAAGAGGAAAAACATAGGCATGGGGATTCCTAGGTCTAACATATGAGAGGGCTCAATTGACTCTGTGTTTGTGTAGTTTATTTTATTTTATTTAAATATAACATGTTTTTTTCCTTTAATCTTATGAAGCTGTTCTCTCTGTCTATCTGTCTCTAGGTATGAGACGAGTGGCATTGGTGAAGCCCGGGTCAAGGAGGTTCTGCTGGATGAGGACGATGATCTCTGGGTCACCTTGCGCCACAAACACATCGCGGAGGTGTCCCAGTAAGAGCTCTTCTGCTTCCTTACTCTGAGGAGTAACTTCGTAGGATCACTCTATACCAAGGCTGGGGAAAGTGGAGGCCATGTGGGACCATGTTATTTCAGTATTTATTTATTTGTTATCTTTTGCTTGCAGCCCCACAAGACCCCAAGATAATCTTGACTTGATAATCTTAAATGTTTCAGTTATGAAATCATATGGAAGAGGTTTTGTTTCTTAAGCGAAATATTGCTGGGACTGTGGACTGCTACACAACCATCAATTGATGTGGGTTTGCTTCTAGTTAGATAATAGGTAGACTGCATTTTTGCTCCCTATATATGTTTCTGCTGATGGAAAGCAAGCACAAGTAATCAAATCCAACGTAATAAAGTCAACATGACTGTTCATCTCTTAATTATTACTGAATTATTACTGAATTAATAATGATTATTGTAATTCCCTTCACTTGAAAGTAATGGGAGTGACTTCCATTAAGTGGAATGGCTGTATTCTGACTCTTATTCTGATTCCATTCTAGGGAGGTCACTCGCTCTCTGAAAGACTTCTCCTCCAGTAAAAGGATGAACACTGGTGAAAAAGTAAGTTTTGGCTTATTGGATAGGGATGGGAATAGTATTCTGAAATATTCACAAAATGGTGACCAATGTTTGCTTGACCAATGTTAAGAGCTGCTCTGCTGACATCAGACTAAGGTCTATCTGGCCTAGGGTTGATCTCCAAGGTACGACCAAGACGCCTTTGGAAAGCAAGACCCTTCGGTAACGATCAACCTTTGTTTTGTAACTTGCAGACAACCATGAGGGACCTCTCCCAGATGCTGAAGAAGATGCCCCAGTATCAGAAGGAACTCAGCAAGGTACACTCTGATGGGGGGAAGTGGCCCTAAAAAGTAGCCAGGCCACCAATGTGGACCAAGCATATTCAGTGGACCAAAAATGCACTACTGGGGGGGGGGGGGGAGTTACAAGAAAATGGGTTAGGTACAGAAATGGAATGGCAATTATTACAAACCAAGGATGGACAACTGCATGCCTTCTCAAAATTGTGGTAGGGAGTTGCATCACTTCTTGTTGCCATTTTGAGAGGGGCTATGGTAGTAATAAGTTGTGGTCTGCTTGTGGGGTGGAGTGTGTCCTTATTTTCACATGTTTTTATGTGTTTTATGGCTTCCTATGTGGACTTGAGGCCAAAATTGCCCCCAGTTATGCCAATCTTGAGGAGATGGTGGGAGGTTTTAGGTGCCATAAAATGGGGTCCAGATGTCACATGCAACCCATGAGCTGCACTATCTTGTATAGAGGACGTGGCTCGCTGAAATCCTAACAGGAATGGGATTCCAGACCACAGTGTTGTGTATTTATCAATATGTCTCTGTGGTGTTCCTGTTTCTCTCTAGTATTCCACCCACCTTCACTTGGCTGAAGACTGCATGAAACACTACCAAGGCACCGTTGACAAGCTTTGCCGAGTTGAGCAGGTAATGGCTTTTTCTGATATTTCCCCCCTTTATGTATACAGTTACAAAAGCTAAACACATGCACATGAAGAAACACAAGAGGCACACAAATCAATGTGGCAAGAAACTCACAAAGCACAACATTGTTCAGACTCGGACAATGCTGATCTCTGTGTGTGTTTTGATGCAGTCGGCAGATGCAAGGATATTACAGCAAATGCTGACCATTCTCTCAGTGCATTTGGTTCCTTGTCTTTCCATAGGTTAGAGCTACCACATTTAAGTGGTATCAAACTCCATTATTTCTACAGTTGTAGATGCACCCTAAGTCTCCATTTTGGAGCTGAATATTTTTCTGGGCTATGGGGGGCTTTGGATTGGGTAGAGTCAATGGACTGCATGTATCCTGTAAGCTGTACCTTTTGCACCCCTGTTGAAGCCCATAGGGAATCAGTAAATGCTAATGGGGTGTCTTCTTCTCTTCAGGACCTGGCCATGGGCACTGATGCAGAAGGGGAGAAAATCAAGGATCCCATGAGAGCTATTGTCCCGATCCTGCTTGATGCGAATGTCAGCACCTATGACAAGATCCGTATCATCCTGCTCTATGTCTTTCTCAAGAATGGTAGGAGATGCAATCACTTGGGGCTGGGGCTAGGGCTGGGGAAACTTCAGTCTGATTTCACATGCTCAATATCATCATGGACTGCAATAAAACTATTTGATTGATTGATTGATTGATTGATTTCATGTGGTGAGTAAGAGGCGATGGGGCAGGAGAACAAGGCTGACACCAGTTATTTTGCTGCTTTTAGCAATGGACAAGATGGTACCCCCAACCATTGACACTGACATTATTTTTGGGCATTTTTTCCCACTCAAAAACCACACTCAGTGCTCTCAAAACATGATAAAACATGCCCTGCTGTTTACAGAAAACACCAACACCCTCAGCTGCCTCAAAATTTTGAGACCGTCTCAAAATGGCGACATGAAGTGATGTGACATAACTTCTGGTCTCCATTTTGAGAAGGCCTAACAAAGGTTGAAGTGTTTCAGGGTAGAGTTGAGAGAGTAGCCTGTGAGGGGTGGTTACGGTGGGGGAATTGGGTCAACCCATGCCTTTGCCCACTTCTGCTATAGGAGGTCTATCTCTGTGCAATTTTTCAGGGAAATGTGATTGGATTTTCTCCTCCTACTGCATGATGCACATGCATCGGCACATCTGTCTGTAACAGTGTTTGCCTTCTTCATGAAGAACTGAAGGATGGATTTCAGACAGATGGTGATTGGGTTTTGCAATAACAAAGATGCAAAGGAATCCTGTAGTGCCTTGGAGACTACCTGTGAAAATGAAATGTCTGGCACAAAGATTTCCAAACTTTGGTCCTCCAGGTGTTTCGGATTTCAACACCCAGAAGTCCTAACCAGCTTGGCCAGCAGTCAAGGAATTCTGGGAGTTGTAGTCCAAAACACCTGGAAGACCAGAGTTTGGGAACCACCAATCCAGCATAAGCTTTATGGACTCCAGCCCATTTCATCAGATGCATGGACCTTAACTTAAGTTTTAGAAGTTAACCCTATTCAGCTGTAAGCACCCACTGAGTCCATTTTGTTCTTTCTTTGGAAGAAGGCCCTCTTTGACATTTTTCTTTCCTCTTCTCTGCAGGCATCACTGAGGAAAATCTGAACAAACTGATCCAGCATGCCCAAATCCCACCTGAGGACAGTGAGATCATCACCAATATGGCTCACCTTGGAGTACCCATCATCACAGATGTAAGTCCTTCTTGTACCTCAAAGCAGGGTGCAATTGTGATGATTCTCAGGGGATCAATGTTTTGTCGCCTTTGGAGACTCAGAGGGCTGTGTGACCTCCCCAGAATGCAAAACAACAACAACAAAACCAAATTCAACTCCCCTTTAGATAGCCAAGGGTTAGGGTTCATTAATATTTATGAGGTACTGATGTTGACCGAAATGGAAGCAAAGAAGTAGGAATGGGAATAGTTACCTTTTGGAACTATGAATCCCTCTAGCCTGAATGGCAAGTGGTCACTGGAAATGGTAGTTTTAAAAAGAGCAACAAACATTTCTCCTTGCGAAAGAAAACTCAAGCCTTTTTAAATCCAGTCATATCCCAGGTATCTGTCTTAATTTTTGCAATCTTATCTGCCCAGTCTACCCTACGCCGTAGAAGCAAGCCGGAACGGAAGGAGCGTATCAGCGAGCAGACCTACCAACTCTCCCGATGGACCCCAGTAGTCAAGGATATAATGGAGGTGAGGCTTTGGAACTGCATAAGGCAAGGAGGGATATTTTACCAAGAATGAACCGGAACAGAATATAAATCGATATATTTCCAGGTTCTAAGAGATCCCATAGTCAGATTCTTGGAAGCTCTGATTATCAAGTTAGGAAAAAAATATACAACAATATTTGATGCCCTGATATACCATAGCCATGTATGCGTTAGAAAAAGAGAGCATGGAAGCACCAAGATGTCTTTGTTTAGGATGCACATCTTCCCAGGAGGACTATGTATTGTGTGCAGAACATTTTCCAGAAGCTCCAGTCATTTGGTCTTCTCTTTTCAGGATGCCATCGAGGATAAACTGGATACCAAACACTACCCTTACATCTCTACCCGATCCTCGGCTTCCTTCAGCACTACAGCCGTCAGGTAGGAAGCAAGTGTCTCAGGTCATTATGCTGATAAGGATAGGTAGGTTCTGGGGTTAATAGACCAAAGAAGGAGCTTTTGCACACTCTGGATCCTAACTTTCCTCTGTTTCTTGGCCTTTTTAGTGCATTTTCCCTGAAATGAATTGTAGTTTTAAGTAATCCATCTTTAAGTAGCTGTACTTAAAAATGCATTGCAAATGCACTAAAGTGTAATTGATTGGATGCTAAGGCAGTTGGAACAAACCTATGGAAACTTGGATCATGAGTGCAAATTACAGTTTCCTTTGTGCCTTAGGCCAGTCTTTAATGCCCAAAGGTCTTCACCCATGAATGTTAATCTGCGCTAAAGCATTTAGGTTTGTTTTGAGTTGAACCTCCACATAGTGTTTCTCTCCTTTTTCTTCTTCTTTCTCTTTCTCCTATTCAGTGCCCGCTATGGCCACTGGCATAAGAACAAGGCCCCCGGGGAATACCGGAGCGGCCCCCGTATCATCATTTTCATCCTGGGAGGCGTTGGCCTGAATGAGATGCGCTGTGCCTATGAGGTGACGCAAGCCAGTGGGAAGTGGGAAGTGCTAATAGGTGAGTTTTTGGGGGGTGGAGTCGCACTCTGCCCTGCCGCACCTTTGCCGACTCCATCTTGTGCTTTTCTGTCTTCAGCTTTCTTCACGCCCTTGTGTCTCTTTCCTCCCGTTCTGCTCCCTCCTGAGTCCCTCTTCCAACCCCTACTTTTGAGAAAGTTCCCAACACGGTAAAGATGGGCAACTCTATGGCAGCCGATGTTGCCTCTTGTGCCCCCTAGTGGCCTGCACTAACATGCCTTGGTGCTCCAGAAGTGACATCACATCACTTTCTGTCCCCAAGTTTTGGCTGGTTTTCAGCCAAAATAAGGCAGTTGGAAGTCTACGGTTTTCCAGGGTAAGAGACGTAAAAACATTACTGGCAAGGAATATTATTTGCCTTTTTTCAGATGTGAAAAATACCTGGAAACTGGTCTGGGTTGTGGGAAATGAAATGTAGGGACTGGAAATGTCTTATGTATACAGTTGCCCCTTTGAACTTGCGGGGGATCCGTTCTGGACACACACACCCCACGAGTACAAAATCTTGTGGGGCGTGCACCGTGGGTTTGTGCCCCATTGAGATTAATAGTGGTGGCCCCTCCGTGGATTTCTAAGTCCGCACATTTCAAGTCCGTGGACTTAGAGGGGCAACTGTATTACCCTCCAACATTTCACAGCTGTAAACTGGCACAGATGTGGCCATGCAACATCAGCGAGTGGTCAAGATGAAAAAGTTAATAATGAAGACGAATGTGCAAGCTAGGAGGGGCTGCAGTAGTTTGCTTTTGCCTGGGAAGGGAAAGCTTCTGTCCCCTCCTCCCTGAGTAAAAACTGGGTTGTCTTGGAAGTTTCAGTATGTTTGCAGTGGAAAATGCAATTCCTCCTGGGTGGGAATTTTTCTCCAAAGTCAAATTAGGGCAGAGGTTCCCAAACTCTGGTCCTCCAGGTTTTTTGAACTTCAACTCTCAGAAGCCTCAGCCATCTTGGGCAGTGGTCTTGGGTCTGGGAGATGAAATCCAAAACACCTGGAAAGCCAGTCTGGGAATCAATGGTGTAGGGTCTTGTTTTAGTGCAGTGGTTCCCAAACTTTGGTCCTCCAGATATTTTGGACCTCAGCTCCCAGAATTCCTGACCGTTGGCCAAGTGGGCTGGGGTTTCTGGAAGCTAAAGTCCAAAACATCTGGAAGGCCAAAGTTTGGGAACTGCTTTAGTCAATGTGCGTTTCAACTCAAGATTTCAAAATGTGAAGTGACTTTGCAGTCATGTCCTGTTCTGAACAAAACATGGGCACATGGCATTGGGTGGTGGTCAATGTCCATGTCAAGACTACTCCCTGCTAAGTGAAATATCTTACTTGAAGAAGCTCTCCAATGACTTTTAGGAACTGGGACAACTAGGACAAAGTAAGCTGGGCAGCTTATCTTTTCCTCCATTTTGAGGTCTTCTGTGTTGACCTTCCTTGTGTTGATGGTTGCCATCCCCACCTTACTTACTGAATGCCCAGCTTACTTGAGCCGCCATCTTGTTGCCCATTGTCTCCTCTCAGGGACTTTTCCTTTCCTCGGAGGTGGTCTTCCCCAACCCTCTCTCTCTTCCCTTTGCTCCAGCTCATTGCCTCATCTATCCGATCTGCCGTGTTTGCCTTAACTGTTTTCTGTGTGTTTATGTGAGTGTGTCCATGTTTGTTATGTGTAGGTTAACCAAATAAGTGTCGCTTCTAATGTTATAACAGTGCGCTGTTCGTTTTCGCTTTCCGATTTGTAACCAGCCGCACGTCTCGTTTATGTCTCTCAAAAGTCAGCATCCATTTCATGCTCTTTCTGGGTGGCAGCATTTTGATTTTGGGCCTCCTCTCAGGTTTATTCAGACCTGTATATTCTCCCATGTTAGTATTTGATGTTGCTTTTCAGTATGAAATCCACCCATGGCCAAAGCTTAGATCTGAATGAAAACAAATCACAATTAAATTAGTTAAGTCAATCAGTCAAATATTCAATATTTTTATATTTATTTTCCAAATGTGGAGATAAAAAAAAAATCCCACAAACCGTTAGGTTAAAAAACAAAGTAACAAAGCATAATCCATAGACTAAATGTCCTTTCTAATTCGATGAGTCTATCAGTCAATTGTTTATTGTCTAGGACTAATATCCATTACATACATACAGGAGCCAGCGTGACGTGGTTTGAGTGTTGGAATATGACTCTGGAGACCAGGGTTCAATTCCTCCCTCTGCCATGAAACCTACTGGGAGATCTTGGGCAAGTCATTTACTCTCAGCCTCAGGGGAAGGCAATGGCAAACTTCCTCTGAGCAAATCTTGCCAAGAAAACCCCATGGTAGGTTCACCTTTCACCATAAGTCGGAATTGACTTGAAGGCATGCAACAACAACACGTAAATATCTATATATATGTCTCTTTTTGGATGGGACACAGGGGGCTTGCTCTTTGTGTCCTGTCTCAAACCGCCATGCCTGTCAAGCCCTAGGAGAGGCGGCTGCTTCATTTTCTCTCTGCTGGGGAAGAGAAGGAAGAAGGAGGCAATTAAAAGGAGGAAGAAATTGCTGATCTTGGTTCCAAGGGGAAGCAAAATGACAGTGCACTTCATCAGGGAGCACACCCTCATTTTGTTCCCTTATGAGCCCAAACCAGCTGCGTTTTCCTTAAATTTTTGTGGGTTTTGGGGGCTATGTGGCCATGTTCTAGAAGAGTTTATTCCTTAAGTTTTCCCAGCATCTGTGGCTGGCATTCTCTGAAGACACCAGACACAGATGTCAGCAAAACGTCAGGAATAAACTATTCTAGAACATGGCCACATAGCCCCCAAAACCCACAAAAAACTATGGATGCCCACCATGAAAGCCTTCAACTTCACATTGCATTTTCCTTCTCTGAATTGTCTCTCCTCCTCATGAGGACATGGGCAGAACATTACACAATGCCCTCTTGATGTACTATCTTGCCCATCGTGCCCAATTGGGTCTTGAGGCCCAAAGCAACTCCTTCTACAAACGGGGTTCACGGAGGCCCAACACCAACTGCCAAAACCCAGCCTACGTCCGTCGCCTTTCACCACGTCCGTGCCGACGCTTTCCCAATAATTCGTCCACGCGTCTTGTTCATTTCATTCCTCCGCTGTCTGTCTGTGTCTTCTCTTTTTTTTCTTATTTTGTGTCCCATCTCTTTCACACATCTTCGCCGGCTTTTATACCGCTTTATTACATCGGACGTTGACGAAATGCATTAAGGTCTTTTAATAATTTCTTCTCTCTCTTTTTTTTCCTGGCATGTTCTTGATGATTGTTATCTTTTTAAAATATATATCTATATCTCTATATTCTTCTTCTTCTGTGCAAGCAGTCAGTGATCTGTTCTCTCACAGGTTCTACTCACATTCTTACTCCCACCAAATTTCTCATGGATCTGAGGCACCCCGACTTCAGGGATTCCACTAGGGTATCTTTTGAGGAGCAGGCTCCAACAATGGAATGAGAGCCAAAGAGAGCAAATAAAAAAGTAAAAGCAGCTTATTATAGAAAAGAAACTCTTTCCCCTTTGGAAGGGCTTCTTTGATTTCTTACATGAACTTTCTCTCGCTTTCTCTTTCACTTTCTCTCTCTCTCTCTAAATCTCAACTTTCCTCCCTTTCCTTTTCCGTTCTTGGGTTCTTTTTGGATGAGAAAATGCTTGCTTTAAATTTTTTCGAAAGACGACAACACACTATGATTTTGAAAATGTGCCCACCGCTTATTCTATCAAACCCCCCCCCCTCTATCACGAACTTCTCTTTAGCCAGAACTTACAACCATGGTGACCCTATTTCTGGAGGATCTGGTAACCCTGATTATAGTATATGCACCATACTATTATAGACTATGCACATACATTTCACAGATGAAAACTGGGGCACATGTGGCCAGGGAACATTGGAGTGTGGTCAAGGTGACAAATGTTATTACAAACAACACACAAACTAGGAGAGACTGTGGAAGTTGGCTTTTGCTTGAGTCTACAGGGAAAGGCAAGATTCTGCCCCCTCTTCTTCCCATTGACTGCAAACTACTTTTACACATCGAACTCAGTTTGCAGTAATGGAAGTAAGCTGAGAACAAGGGGAAAGTGGGTGAAGATGAGAGAAACTGGGACAGTTTCAAAGCACTGAAAAAATGGGACAGCAAAGGATTATTTGTGACTATCCCCACCAGATCAGGTGCACTCATGTTCTTGATCATCCATGACAATCCATGGCCTGACATAATGGAGATAAACACTGTACCACCAAAGTCGAGGGGTGTGTTGTATTTTGCACCTGGGACACTGGCCTCCTTTTGGCTTGCCTGGTCATATTAGGAGACCTGCACACAGTGGGAGATGCAGGAATGTAAACATGGATAGACATTTGTTCTTCCTTTCTATAAATGGAGGATAATCTCTGTCGGCTCTGATTAACCCAAACGTTTGACAGGCTAATGGAGAGAAGTCAGGCATTGAGATGGGATAGTGCTAGAGAAATGAAATAAACTGCAGATTAGGGCAGGACTGGACAACTTTAAATGGCCCAGGGTTTGTTTGTTTTTCTTTTGTCACGGGACTAGAAATACTTTTTAAGAACCAGATCCTCCCCGGACTTCACCACATTGGAGACTGTCTGATAATTCTCCAATATGGTCATGTCTGGGGAGGATTTCTTGGGAATGTGGCAGATCCATTTCACTGTGGCTTCAGGACTGGTTATGGGACAGGAACAGCTTTGGTGGCCTTGTTGGATGACCTTCCCAGGGAACTGGACCCAGTCTCTGTTGGTTTTGCTAGACCTCTTTGCAGCACATTGGCATTCCTAGAGCGTCACAGCCAGAGGCAGCTGTCACCTTGGGATTGTGAAATTGAGCCACTGTGTTGGTCTAGTTTTTGATTATTTAGGTCCTTTTTCTGGCTGTCATGGTTGGGTGGGTGAGTGACACATCCAGGTTGGATGCCATCCACAGAACATTTCCCCCCTCCTATCCCAAAGTCCAGGTCATCATGAATGTTGTTGTTTCATATCTCCAGCTCTACAGATGTTGCCCAAGGGTCTTGTAAAGTCTGGCTCACAGGAATATTCCTTTTATCCCACCTCTCCAACCCTTTCCCCTTCTTCTTCACATCTCCGAAACGATGCACATTTTCAAGTATAGATGGTGCAAATTTTTTGCTTTGATTTGGCTTTTTCCCTTCGACACCGAATGGGAAGCGGAAGGGGTGGCCCTTCCTCCGAAGGCACCCCTCCATCACTGCATGCGTGGGCCTCATGACAGACACCACTTCTATGCCTCTTTCTCTCTCTCTCTCTCTCTGTCAATCTCGCTCTCTCTTTCCACACGTGACGCAGTGTCCGTGAACCTGCAGACAACCGCGCACCCCATGCCTCATCCGTTTAGAGCACCTAGTTCTTGGCGAGATCTCCATGAGATTTCTTTTTGGTTTGTGTTTCCTTTCTAGTTTTTCTTTTTCTTTAACTTTTTCTGCACTAGATGTAGCTCTAGTTCCATAGGCTTACATTTTGCAAGCATTTCTTCCAATAATAATGATACTGTCACTAATATGATTAATGCTGATGATGTTTTTGTGATGATGGTTGCAATAATAACTGGTGTCTTGTGCGGTGACAGGTAAGGTGGCCATGTCTCCTCCACTTAGCTCTGATATCACAAGAACAACTCATGCCAGTGTGGAAAGCATAATGCAGGTTGCGCATTATACAAATCTCTCTTTCCTCACAACATGCCTGGTTCTTGGTTTCGTTGAAGCACCCACATGCGGCGTTTGGGTATCTATGGGAATTGGTGTCCATTTTGGGTGTATTTTATCTCTCTCCCTTGGAAGGATTCTAACACTGAGTAACTGTCCTGTTATTTATGAGACCACCTGGTCCTCAAAGTGATACGGATGGGGCAACACATTTGTGTTTGCTGGGATGATGGGTGGGATTGCCCCTTTCCCCAGATTCCCATTTCGATCTCTAAAATCCCAATCTCTTTAACCTCCCCATTCAGACAACGTTGCCTTTGCGGGATGTTTTGGGGGACAACCCTTATTCCCACCATTGTAGCAAAGAATTGTGAGAGCTGTAGTCCAAAACAGTAGCTTGCTATGTTGCCTACCTTTTCTTTCAACAGTGAAATGGACCACAAATAATAGAGAATGCCACGAATCGACTGTAAATCGAAACAAATGCTCGAATCTGTGGATAAAGAATCTGCGGATAAATCTGCATTTTAAAATTCATTTTGAGTTTATTCAGGTCATTCTCGGTAGTTTGTGGTCCTTTATTACTGTGGATTTGGGGGGTATCTGAGACCCTTTCCTATTTTTGCGATTAGACTGAAAAATCTCCATTCTCCGCCCCGATGCTTTTCCGAGGTGCTTTGTGCCAATCTAACGCCTCTCTCTTGTCTTCCCTTCCCACCTCCTTTGCAGGATCCACCCATGTCCTCACCCCACAGAAACTGCTGGACACGCTGAAGAAACTGAATAAAATGGACGAAGAGAGCAGCAGTTAAAAACCCACACATGACCCCACTCGCCTCTTTCCTTGTCTTCTTACCCAAACTGTCCCTCCAACATCGCTCACAAAACAAGCAATGACCTGTGGCCAACATATCCCAGTTTCCCCTGTTTCTGGGGTCATTGCTGTCCCGGTTTCATTTCTTGCCTCTGGATCTCGGTCCGACCCTCTTTCTTGCATTTTGGTGAACCTTCCCTTCCCTTCGTTTTCCCTTCCACCTTTTCCATCCGTTTCACCCTCCATTTCAAGCAAAGGTAAATAAGACAGGGAAAAAAATTATGCATTGTGTCTAAAGGTTAAAAAAAGAAAGAAAAAAGAATAATATATTCTATAATATAAATATTATCTCCGTATGTATCAGATGAAATAAAGCGCCAAAACCAAATTCCATTTCTGAAGAATCCATCCCTCCATCCTTGGCGATCGACGACGATGATGACAATGATAATTATTTTTTAAACGATGTATTTTTTATTTTCCTTTTCCTTTCCTCTTTCTCTTTCTCTGCCTGGATGGACGAATGCTTGTGACTTATTAATGGCTCTGTGATCCTCGTACCTAACCTCAGATACAAACTGTGAATGTTCTCTCCCGCGCATCGGACGCTGCTTGCGTTTTTGGATATCATTGTAATCTCTCTCCCTCCTTCCCTCCCTGTCTCTTTTAAACCTACCCTTGCGCTGTTGTCGTTGGGATTGTCGTCTTGGGTTTTTCTTTGTGTTTCTCGATGTGTAGGTTGTTGGCTTTCGGGAGGCGTTCTTATCCAAATTTCCTTTACTTGCTTTCTCCGACCGCTTCTGTTTTTTTTGAAGGAACGTTTTAAATGCTGTGAAGTTTGTAACTCTGGCATGCCTGGACTAATCTCCCCTCGATCTTGCACTTGTCCCTCTCATCTCATTAAGAAATGTAAATATGTTTCCCCCCTTCTTTCCAGTACTTCTTTTGGTGGCCATTTTGGGTTTTGAACCAGCCTGATAGCAAGTGAATAAAGGGGATGATGCTCTATTAATTCTTTTAACATCTTTCCCTGCCCAAATTGCCGATTCTGTTGAGGAACATTAGGCAGAGAGACAATGACTAACTCAAGGTTGCCTGGGAACTTGAATTCATGTATTCATGCCCAGTGCTCTAACCACTGCACCTTACTCTTTCTCAGTTTTCCATGTTTCTTTGAATGACACAAGGGCATTCTTTGCCCAAAGATCAGTTTGGCTCCTGGCTTCTCTGGTTTTATGCAAGTGATAGCTTGAGTTGTGTGTGTCCTAAGCTGTGTATTCGTGACTTGTCGGCTCCATTGAACCCGGTGCATTGGAGGAAGCCAAGGTTGCTAGCCAAGTTCTTTGGAAACCATAATCCTCAGGACTTTGGAAGCAACTAGGCACAGTATAATATGGGGGTGGGCAACTATGGAAGGTAAGCATGATCCATTAGTTCCTTGGAAAGACCTTAAAGGACTACAATTTTTGCCCCCAAATGACCTCAACATGCTATGGAGGTCCCCCCCACATCCTCTAGAAGGCATTTTGTCTTGGGAAAAAATGGCAAAGTAGGGGATTACGGAAATGCAAACCTAGCCTTGGATGGGTTGCATGTGGTCCGCGGGCCATACTTTGCCCACCCCGACATAAGCTGTTATGCTTGTTGGGGAGATATCTCACCCCTGCCTACCTTTTTCCTTCTCTAGCCCAGAAAATTTTGGTCAGAGAGAGCCAAGGCTTACATTCGACCCAGGGGAGAGGAGACGGGGAAAAATGCGTTATGTTACAAAGATTTGAAAATATTTAGAAAATGGTCCAAAATGGGCTTATAAATGTTGTGAAGCCATGATGAGAAGAATCCTAGATAGACACGAATCTTTACAGTCCAGAACCTATGCTTCGTGAAAAATGGACAGATGCAGCCCATCCAAAGGGAAAACACTTTCATGTCCCATCCACTTTTTTTCAAAGGGAATTTTTTAGCATGTGGTTTTAAATTGTGTTTAATGCTTTAACTTGGGCTGGATAGTGTGATTTCGCGCCTCCCTCCATTAACAATGTGAATCAGGTTTTGCCTTGTACCCTTTGGGCATTACTACTACTACTACTACTACTACTACTATTATTAGCCATTGTTGTCCAATAGTAAAATCTTGTGAATCATGCCAGGGATCTTTCTTTGTGACTCTTATCCCACCCTTTATCCCCCCCATTGCAGACTGTATGTATAGGAAGAACTGATTTTGTCTTGTGTTGTCATAAAGTGGTTAACCGGTTCCTTTAATTTTGTTTCTAAAATCTCATTTCCCTCCCCAAAAATGGCTGCATTAGCTTTCTGCGGTTATTAAAATATCTATTTTTGAGAGTATTTTTTCTCTTAAAGCCCCTTCGGTCGTACCCTTCCTTGCCTTCTCTTCCAAGAACAAACTGGCTCAGTTGGGTGTCCCTTTGGATTACATTCCCTATCATCCAAACATGTTATTTGGGGATGATGGGAGTTTTAATCCAATTCATCCAGAAGATTCTCAGTTGGGAAAGGCTGTTTGGAAATAATGGAGAGGAAGGGATTTCCCCGACGTTTTCGGCCATTTTCCGGTGCTCCATTTACCTCTGTTTTCTTGCCCGTAATATTATATATTCTTAGGGCGAAGGCTGGGTTCGTATTGCACTGGTAACTGTTTTGTCGCCCACTTCTACTACTTTTCCTGCATCCCTATAAAAATAATAATGATAATAATTTAGCATTGCAACTGCTTCAGGGTCTCCCCCCCTTTTTTGGTTTTAGGTCTGTTTTTGTCCTTTTGATCAGTTGCGTGTATGGAAACGATAACAAAAGGAGGGAAAAAGCGAGAAGGTTTAAAAGAATTGTTGCTGGAGTTGTTTTTATTCTTGAAATTTCAGTGTTTGGAACTGTCGAAGCACAAAAATGTGTCATCTCTGTATAGCTGTTCTGTACTTTAAACAAAAGCACTTGGAGTCAATAAAGATTTGCTGTCCCGTCCGATGCGGTAAAAGAGAATTGATTCAATATGGAAGTTTGGTGGGGAGACTAGTGGACTAGACCTTCTTTTTTCTCACTGTGTAATTATATTGCTATGATTCCACTTTAACTGCCATGGCAACATCCTTTGGAGTCCTGGGATTTGCAGTTTGGAGAGGTATTTAACATCGTCAGCTGAAGCGTTCCACCAAACTACAAACCTCGGTCTCTTGTTGTGAAGCCATGGCAGTCTTTACATTTTTGTATGTCATATTTGATTGAAGTAATCCTTGCTCAGCACCCGACCAGAAACTGCGAACTCTTAAATATTTAAAAAAACACACAGAAAAGAATCATTTATTTAGCAAAAAACAACAACATTCTTATACAAAAGATCCCTCCAAATGAGGGTGCTATTTGATTAAGAAACAGGAATGCTGAGAACGCTACAAGCTTGGCTCTTTCACATTTTTTGTTGCAACCGTTCTAGCAAAACACACACACACACACACATTACCTTGCAAACTCACAACCATGGTTGAGTTCACAAAATTCATTTGTGGCTGGCTGTATTTCAGAGGAAGGCAATGGCCAACTACCTTGCCTAAAAGGTGAAGCAAACAAACCCATCCATCCGTTTTTCTTTCCTATAATGCCAAATGGAAATCAGAACCACACAGGCTTTGCAAACTAAGTCTCTCTCACTCGTACAGGGACATATGAGACCTGAGGTAGGTATTTGCTTCTATCCACAAAGTCCTTATGGGTCATGAGTTAGTGATGCTGTGAGGCCATTCAGTTTCCTCCATCCATTCCTGTGGTACCTTTGAATATATAATATTGAGTGATGAACAACAATGAAAATAGGTTTTGTTGCAGCAGCATCTGATGTTGAGCCAGTGCTTCTTCCCAGAAGAAACTGGAAATCATTCCATACCAGGAGAAAGAATGGTGCCTGGCCAACCAGTCACCGTAAGAGCTTCAAGGCATTCCCCTTCAGGTTTCTTAGATGCCTTCAAGGAAATAGGTATCTCACCAAAGCAGGAGGGAAGAAGAAGAAGTAGAGATGAAGTACCTTCACAGTGCAACAAGGTGGCACTCACTTCTTGATGGACTAAATGCAGCCTTGCAAAAGGGGTTTTGAAACATAAGGCAACATAAAGGTTGAGGCAAGGAAGAAAAGCATTCCAAGAAGATGTGGTCAACTCAACCAGTGCTGGAGGAGTTGGGCAGGGATGGGAATTGAGTGGCCTTCCGGATGTTTTTGGACTACAACCTGCAGAAGCCCCAGTGGCGAGGAATCCTGGGGGCTGCAGTCCAGTATCTGGAAGACTGTCTCATGATCTTGGGCTTTCAAGAGGGTTCTCAGGTGCTGATCAAAGGCAACAGATACATACTTTCCAGAGTGCGTTTTCAGAACTTTCTCCTACTTTCTTCATCCTTGTTCTATACAAACAACAAAACATCATGTTTTGATCCCAAAGCTGCCACTACTTTGCTCTTTCATAACTGAGAAGAGGTAAAGTGAATGTAGAGCAGACTTCAAGAGACAGAAAATGGTGTCACTTTTTCAGGGTAGGGCAGGAGCAACATTTTGCAGGCTGGAATCCTATTGGTGACTAGCAGCTTAAGTCTCACTTATGTCAGTACAAAGCCCTTCTTTTTAGACCAGGAGTAGGGCATGACAACAAAACCATAAAGCTGAACCTACTGGTTCCTGAGCTTTTATCGTCTGAGTTGAATGGCTTCCGTTGCTGTCCCCATGTGATTCCAGTACTACTGGCTCCTGATCCTTTGCTACTAAGCCACCTTTTCTTCCACCAATATAGTTACTCGGTTCTTAGCTGCAGACTCTAGTCGACTATATTGTATGAAAATGCTGGCATACACCGCTTAAATTTCAAGCGTACACCCCTTAAATCATCTGATTTGGACTTTCTTATACTCCTTGGCATCCAAGACTGCTACTCGCCAATGGAGAAGGGACGTTGCTCCAGAAAATTAAGTGACTTTGGTATTCTTCTTTGGCACATCAAATCCCTGGAATATCCTATCACAATTCCTTTCCACACATTAGGCATCTTGGTCCACTATTTTTTTCTCTTGCAGCTCTAGTAGGATTTTAGTTCCTTGGTTCTCTCCTTCTTCAAAAGAGACAGGATTCCCGCAGACTCCTCACTTTATTCAGTTCCCAAGTCAAATACCTGCTCATCCGCCGAGTGGTTGACTTCATGTCTTTGGCCACTTCCACAGCATGGTCCAGGGAGCAGTTCAGATCCTGCATGCGGTCATCAGAGTCGAGTGCTGAGGAGTAGTGAGGATTTGCTCGCAGTCTCCGCCAGGAAGCCCAGGTTTTCAGCTCTGCAGGTTGGAACTTTCTATGGTTGTAAACTGGAAGACCAGCGGAGGAGAGAGAGGTTGAGGTAGTCACTAGAGGAGGAGGATATCTGCAAAGGGGGAAAAGAAAAAGAAAAGGGAAAAGCCATGAAAGTTGGCCTACAAGTAAAGTTGGACCTTTATATCCATGGGGGATCTCTTGCAGATGTACACACACCTCACTGATACAAAAAAAATGCAGGACCTGAAGTCCCATTTTCTCTAAAGGTGGTGTGACATGTGTGGGTACAACAGGGCTTACTGACTGCGGATACTCAGATCCACTGATACGAAGCTTCGACTAGGATTTTGGAGAGGCACAGAAGTAAAACTATATAAAGAGTGTAAAAGAATTCTAGACTTAATAAAAATAATCCAAAGGCTGAAGACTTAGTCTAGCACCTAGCATAAGACACTTTTTGAATAATGAAGGTTCCTTACATTATAGATGACAGAGGATAAGGTGCCAACGGAATAGTAGGGATGTAGCCAATGGTGGGAACTTGTGGTGGGACCGCAGTGTACCAGAGGCCAGGTCGTTGTGATGGATGGTGATGGTGACTTTTCTGTTGTCCACCAGAGTCTTGCGTATGGATGTCCTCTCTGGTGTGGTTTTGTCCTGAGAAGGGAAAAAGAAGAAGAGAAAACAGGATGTCGATTTGCCTTGTCAAGACACATGGTCATTTGTTGTACAGCCTGTATGCATGTGCGGTCACATGTACTGCCTGGGTATATCTATGTGCGTATATGTATATGTATATGTGTGTGTGTGTGTGTGTGTGTGTGTGTGTGTATATATATATATGGATGCATGTTCTCTCTCACCATGCACAACCTTTGTTTTGCGCTTCCCGGTATCTCTGCAGAAAAGGCATGTCGGTGCTTCTGTCTTCTTTTGAGTGGTATGCCGAGAAGTTCCAAATGAATCCTTCTGGGAATCAGATCCTAAAACAAAAAGGCAATATCATTTGAGTCTCACTTTGGGCATGGAGCTCATTTAAACCATGAGCAAAGAGGAAGCTGGAAGCAGCTTATATGAAAGTCACAGTCCCTCCACCAAAGCACAGTGATCTCTGAGAAAATGTGCCCAGAAATCTGCCCAGATTAGAAAGCACAACTATCAGTCATTTAGCTCTTTTCAAGCCATTCTCCCTTAGCCTCAGCATCTCCTCCCATAATACCACTTGCAAGATATATATAGAATTATTGCACAGATTTTTGAAATCACTGACCACAAAAAACTTAGATCAGTGCCATCAATAAGAAAATATAGGTGGGTCAGCTGCATATTAGGAATTCTCTACTACTCTCTGGTCTGGATTGTAAAGGATGAGCTTTCCTTTGCCTGCCACCCTCCACCTACGTAGGACTGTAACCCCCAAT
>NC_056528.1:15431194-15513114 GCF_019175285.1 Sceloporus undulatus | reverse complement strand
GGAAGTTGTAGCCCAACACACGCAGGTTGGTGAAGGCTACTACACAATTACCAGTGGTTTTTTATATCTTTGGGAAGAAGCTAAGAGTTTCTATGCACCAACAAATACAAGGCACTCTCTGAAAACTATTGAGCAGACAGCGCCAGTGGAATTGGTACCTTCAATCTCATTGGTGCTTGGGGTACTTGTGAGTGCTTCTCCAAGGTGTGTCTTGGCTCCTTGGCAATGGGAACAGAGGGATGTGCCTTTGATGATCCGTGGTTCTCGGGATGCTTGGTTTGGAAAAGCATAGGGTGTCCCTACAAAATCAACCACAAAGAAACCCAATGCCTTGAATCCTACTATTAGCCCAAACTAGAGTAGACCCATGGAATCAAAGAGATCTGTATAAGTGTTGATTCACCATCCAACAATAGGTCTACTGGGTTCCTGATCCAACTTGAAGGAGGAGGAAATAGCACACATAAAATACACTCAACTGCAATGGTGGGGTGGAAAACCTACAGCCTTCCAGATGTTATGGGATGGGAAGGAAGTGCAAGTGGAATATAGAGCAAGGCACTGCCCTGAATCCTATAGGCAATCCCAACTAGAGTAGACCCATTGAATCAACTGTGGAATGGTGCTTCAAAAGTTGTATATATCCTGTAATTCAGTGTATTTACTAAAGTTAGGACTACCTGTAAGATCCATGCCAATGAAAGTGAGAGGGAGAGATCTACACAAACCTGTATAAGGTCCTCGTAGGGTGGACTGCTTTGGGTTTTCCATCCTAGAAGGGGAGACTTCTTTCTGTCTTCCTTTCTGGGACTTTGGTGTAGAGTAATCTGACCCTGTTGGGGCTGGAAATAAAAGCAGGGACAACACAATTCATCAGACTGGTATGTGTGTGACTGAGGTTCCCTTTTCTACACAACTGTTAAAGGTACAGAAGACCCCTCCAGTTTTCACCTTGAGAAACCAATCCAGTTTCCACTTTTCACAACATCCAAAAAGAATTACACACAAAGATGCAGCCCCTAGTTATGCCTGCATAGGTTATGCCAACCTAATATCTGCTACTTACTGAGGTCTTCCTGAGTCCCACCTCGGCCGAGTGATGATCTTCTCATCCGCTCTTCTGATTTGATCGGAGAAGGCATATCCTCAGATTCAACTGCTCTTTTCCCCGAGGTTTTGCTATAGGTTGAGATAGCGGTGGGACATAAAGAATAATTTTTTGCATGATACATCATCTTGGTCTACACCACCGACAGCAAACTTGGGTGCAACATCATCCAAAGATGAAGCTGGTCATGACTTACCGCGTGGGATCGGCACTTGTGAAGAAGCTGGCACTGTTCTGGGGTGGCATCGGGAGTTTAGAGGCACGTGGAGAGGAGGAGTGCTTTGGGTAACCAAAAGGTCCATGGAGGGTCTCATCCAGACTTTGCCGCAGCTGTGAAACTTCATCCTGCAAAGCTGCGATAGCCTGGCTAATATCAGGAACAAGTCAAGACAGGATTGATTAAAAGGAGCCTTCTACAAGAGGAGGGCAGGATTATTCTACTCTATATTCAGGTGATACACATTCTGGATCAAGAAAACTAACAATAACAATAATAATTCTACAAATAAATTTACAAGATTGTAAATCTACATGATATTGGCCAGTATTCTGCATCCGCTACTTAGGGTATATGGGTGACTGACATTTCTATCAAGTTTGGCAGGGTCAGATCAGGAGATGACTACAAACCACTGTCATTTCAAAATTACAAGCACTTGTAATCTTACATCTACATGTTTTATGGAAACCAACAAAACAAATACATTCTCTTATGGTTTTTAAAAAATCATTTTATGCAATCATGTCTTGCAAAAGATGTTATTTTGGTCCTTTGGATATTGATTTTGCACAATCTGATTCTGCCACTGTACATCTGAGGAGTGAAACAAACCTCCAAAGCTTCATCGAAACCATTCCAAGTCCTACACAATTTCCCAGCTATTTCCAACACACATGATCCCTACACTTCCAAACGCAGACGTAAGGATTAGCAGTTGGGCGTTCTTTTGATAGACAGCCGAGATTACTAGGGCTGCAGATCCTAATACAATACAGTCATATTCACTGTTTTGCTTTGCTTTCTTGAACGTTCCCACATGACATTTTGGAAACACTAGTAATGAAAAACATTTGGTAATTAGGACCAAAATATGTAATGAACCAGGAAAGCAAAGTGGGATTCTTGAGCAGAGGGGGAGGGGGGAGAACCCAACTCCTTGGCAAGACCAAAGCAAGCAGATTAAGGGGTTGACTATTCCCTAATGGCTCTCACCATTCTTGGTTGGGCCTCTTTATTTATAGTCTGTACCTATTAAACTGTAAATTACAACCAGCTGCAGGCAAAATGCCTTCACTGGAGGAGTTAACCCTTAGATACTCGTAGATAAGTCAACCGAACTATAGGCTTCCTACAGCTTCAGGGCTGTACTAAAGGTTAGGAGTCGAATAGTTAAATGCTTCTTTCTGGAGAAGCTCTTGCAGAATCACGTATTTTTGAAACACACACACTTTCATTTCAGAAACATTACAGAAAAGTGAAGGAAACAGGACATCAAGGCATAAAGGATAGTAATATGTTAGAAACAACATAGGCCAGAAACTTTTGTTTATGCTAGTGCACCTGAGATTAACTATTGATTCCAACATTGGGTAAGGAGACATCCAGTACCACCCCATGCAATGGTTTTGCCCTATGTTGGTGTTTATGCTAGTGCAATTTAGGGTAACTACTTATTTCAGCATTGGGTAAGGAGGCATCTAGTACCTCCTTATTCAGTGGTTTTGGGAGGCTATGCAATAGTTACCAGAGAGAGCCCAGTCCAGATCTGCCTCCTTGTCTTGAATGACTTGTTTAGTCCCAAGTAGAGAAGACCCAAGTAGAGAACATGGTGAGTATGGTGAGTCAACACATAGGTAAATCCCACCAATTCAATGAGTATAGTCCGGAATTGAAGCCAACATTGTTACAACATACTAACACAGCTACATCTGTGGAAGAGTGTGTACATCCTCTTGTCCCCCAAAGACAAGGTCCTCCCTCTGCCCACCGAATCACTACCCATCTTCCTTGCACCTCTCTGTCAAGGCGTACTTACTCTCGTTCCATGCGGGAGTTCAGAAGACTGTAGGAGTGCATCCGAGACGGGGAAAGCGACGTAGCGGAGGAACTGGGAGAACAAGAGCGTTTTGGTTCATCCGGAAGGAGATTGTAAGTGCCATGTCTACTGGGCAATTCGGCCTCAGCTTCTGAGTTGTTGTGAGCTGGTGAAAAGGGACACAGGGACACACACTGAAGCCACAATTCAGTTAGCATCTGATACCTGTGTAAGTTCCCTGTGTAAGATGTGTTGACTAGCATCCTGTTGGTTAGTCCTCATGAGAGTAGACCCATTCAACCAATTGTTGAATGGTGGCTCAACATGTAGACCAGTCTCTTGGATTCAATGGGCCTTCTCGAATCAAGGAGTAACAAAAGGATTTCAGTCCAAAGTCCACCGCAGAATGTCCGCCTTCCATTCCAGGTTGCAGCAGCAAAGTTGTGCACGGGATGCCATTGTGCATGCAAAAGCACACTGGATGGTGCACTGAGTGGTACAGCATCACCACTCAACACAAGGGTTGTATAGTACAATCGACACATAACCCTCAATGTGGAAATTTATGACATACAGCCCTGATATATGATCTGGGACTAAATTTTAATCTTCTACAGTAAGTTTGAAGTGTTTATTTTTTTAAGGGGAGAGTTGCAGTCTTTATTTTGTGTGTGTGTGTGTGAGGTGGGGGGAAGTGCCCAAATAGGTCTAGGAAAAGTTCCCACCTGAAACCTTGAAATGGAACCCATTATTTCCAGTTAGAGCTGAGAATGCTTAGCTAGATAGACCAATATTCTGACTCAGTAGAAGCCAGCTACTTATGCTTCTGAGATTGTGATTGATATGGGTGCTAGATGCCACCATTGTTCCTGCTGATCAGGAAATCATGACTTCCCAACCCTGTGAGCACTGCTTTCACTACACCACGGACTGGTGGAGAGTAAGGAGTTTCTTGTTATTTACAACAAATGCATATCAGTATGCAAAAAGATCTTGTAGCATCTTTGAGACTAAGAGAGAGAGGTTGACAACATGGGCTTCTATAGACTTGAGTCTACTTCTTTGGATGACTTTCCAGACTAACATGAGTATACCTTTGAATTCTTGCAAATGTATACTTGTTGTACTATTAAAGGATAAAAAACTCACAGCTCTCAGTGCCAGGCTCCATCTCACTGGCAATGTTGTTCGTCCGCTGTCGAGGAGAGCGGATCCGGTGTGGGACTCTTTTGGACAGGCTTCGTCTCTGGAGCCCACTCTCTGATGGCCGGTTCCTGGGAGATACATCTGCCCCTTGTGGTTCCATCACAATGGCTCCCTTCTTCTGAGGAGCTGGGTGGTGGGCTCCATTGGTAGGGACTGATTCTCCCATCATACCATGGGATCTGAATACAAGACAGATTATTGGCATGGTGGAATGCTTCTTAACCATTCTGTCCAGCTATTCAGTCCCACTTTCCTCTGATCATTGTACCTCCCCAAGACATGTATGGCCAAACATCATCAGAGTGCGGTCAAGATGGTAAAAGTTACCAATGTGGAAGAGTATAAGGAAAAGCTGCACCTATTTGCTTTTGCCTGAGCTTGCTGGGAAGGGCAAGATTCAAGCCCTTCTTCCCCTGTTGAGTTAGCTACATTTCCACTTTCAACTCAGTTTGCCATAATTGAAGCGAGCTGAATGGCAAAAAGGGAATGTGGGGGGAGGAGAAAGAAACCGGGACATTTTAAAATCAGCTAAAAAAGTGGGATGGCAGAGGATTAATCAGTCCAAAGGGAGCAGTTGGAGGGTATGTGAGATCACTTATTCTAATTCAACTTAAGTGGAACAGAGGTGGATAGCAGGCAGCCTCCTGGTCCATTTTGAGCTCGGCCACAACAGATTTTGCATCTCCTTGCTGGATTTCCCACAGAGAGAAGAGAGAATGAGAGACAGGACAGATAAAGGGAAGAGAAGCATCATACCTCAACTGGGATGAGTGGTGCTTTGGCATCTGTGCCAAGGGGGACACTCTGCTGGCTTCAGACCCCACAAATCCACTGTCGGTCTCCGGAGACAGAATGCGGAGATCCTGCAGCAGAAGAAAGAGACAGAGCTAAGGACTGCTGGCAATATGAAGAATCAAGAGCAAACTGCAGCAGCCATTGGTCTCAATTCACACACATCATTTGTGACTTGGATTTCACATCACCGCTTGAATATTTGACTTGTTTTCTGCTGCTCCAGAAACTAGAATGTGAACCAATGGATTCAAATGACAAAAAAGAGATCGCACCTGAACATTAGGAAGAACAGTTCAGCCGTGGAACAGACTGCCATACAGGGTGGTAGATTCATTCGTAAGTGATACAGGGACTCTTACCTCCGACAACGCCATATTGGTCTTCCGGAAGGGCTTCTGGGAAATGCGTTCGGAAATGCTGCTGTCCTCAACACTGACCATGCTGCTGTGAGGGGAGAGCTTCTCCTCCTTTTCCCTGGAGGACACCTTACGGAGTGAACCCGAGGTCCTATCCTTCTCAGAGGACTCCTCCTGAGTTGCCAAGTTCACCGCCTGAGCAGAGGTCACATCTCTGACCTGGTAAGGTGGCCGTTGAGGTTTTCTTGGAAGCAGATGGAGAGGTTTCCTCTGTTGGGCCTCCCTATTAGAAACGGTAAAGGGAACATAATAATTGTTGGTATCAATATTATTCCTTGGTTTTACAGTCTACCTGTTGCTACTGACTGGAGTTTTGGACCAGATTCTGTCCATGAATCTAGGAATCGTGTATCCTCAATGTTGTCTCCTCCTCATTAACACCATTTTTGTCATGATTTCTCGGTTTCACAGTCTACCAATTTTCTTGGCAAGGGCTTTGTACCATCCATGAATCAATGCATTCCAAGAATCCACAAATCAGTGAGGTACATGTTGCGTTTCCCTTCTCTGAAACGCTGGATTTTCAGATGTCTATCAAATCCTATCCAAGAGGCTCAGAAAACACAGCAAACGTACAGCCGCTCTTCTTTCTTTCCCGCCTTAACAAAACCAGAGGCTCATTGTCAGAGGCTGAAATGGCAACGGAGTTTCCCCCAACCCTTTCATGGTCATAAAACAGATGCTACATTTTATAGAAGAAAGAGAGGGGAGATTTAGGAGCCTGTGTCAGTCATGGAAAGGAAAACCCAGTGAGTCTCGGGCATCTGGTGGGCAGTGAAAAGAAGAAGCAGAAGAAAAGAAAATGTACAGTACTTTGGCTATTCCGTGTTTTCTCTCTCGCTTGCTCCCAACCGCGTCTTGAGATTCCAGGCTGAGTTTTCACTTCCTTCCTGTCAAATTCTTCTCTCTCCCCCTCCCTATCCTTGTTGCTCTCCATCCCACCCCTCTCCAACCCACACTGTTCCTCCCAAAACATCTTTCCAGCCAGCTCAGCTTCCCCAGCAGGGTAAGCAAAACAGCCATCGAAAGAGACCCTTTGTCCAGTTTGGGGAAAAGAAAAGAGAGCAGATGCAAAGACTCTCTTGTTTGGCAGCCTGGGATGACAGAGAGAAAGAGCGAGAGAGGGCAAGAAAAGCTTCAAAAAAAGGAAAGCCCTGTTTCTAATTTTAGTCACGTCCCCACATGCCCACAGCACAATCGCTGCCAAGGAACAGCGCCAAGCAACTTTTGTGAGCCCGTGTGGCACAGCGGGGTGGCTAAGAATGTCAAGTCAGAATATAAAGTCAGCCCTCGACCATGAAACCCATTGAGTGACTTTGCGCGAGTCACTCTTTCTCAGCCTCAGAGGCAAACCACCTCTGAATAAATCTTGCCAAGAAAACCACATGATAGGTTTGACTTAGGGTTGCAATAAGTTGGAAACAGGACACACAACAACAACATAATATAATAAGTATAAGTAAGTAAGCTGCTACCATACTTAGAATTGATAAATTAATTAATTCCTGCACCATTTTCAGAATAGATCACACCGAGGCAAGATAAGGTAGGGACTGGCTGGCTGGAGGACACAATGCTTTGGGCATGGCAAATTATAGCTAATAGTCTCTTCTCCTGTGGGACTCACTTTGTGGAGGAAGAAGATGAGACGCGAGTGGCCTTCTTATCTTTAGGCACTGTCTGGACAGAGTCCTCATTTGTTCCAGGGTTTTCGGTAGCAGTTGTACCATCTGTTTCCTCTGGTGAGAAGTGATGCGCTTCAGAGTGCAGTTGTTCCAAGCTCAGGGCCTCCGGCAATGACTTGAAGCTGCTATAGCTGGAGGCAAAGGCAAAGGTTGAGCAGATCAGCCTGTGCTGTTGCATGACCCCATAGTAGGGATGGAAAGAAAAATAGTAAACAGAGCCAAACAAAAACCACCATGTTTTTGAGCATCGGGAAACCCCAATGAGGAGCATCCTAGGCTGATGACAATCTTTGTAGTTTGAGATGTTATCTGCGCATAATCTGCACACAATTGCTTTGAGCAAATTGTTTTTAAAAAATTCTGCACAGGAAGCAGCATTTTCTACACATAAAATAATATTTCAGCGCAGAAAAGGTATGCTCTGCACACAAAAAAATTCCTATTTCCCATGCAGAAAATATTGCTATTGATGCATGTGGTTGTTGTGCACAGAAAACAGCACTTTCTGCTCAGGAAACAGCTTTTTCTGTGCAGAAAATAACATTTCTGCACAGAAATTATTATTTTCCGGGCCACGTTTTAACCACTCTTTGCTCAACACCACACCACAGAATGCTCACCACCCCCAATTGAAACAAGCAATGCACGACAAGTGCACTGTATGGATTGCACCATTGCATAAATTATTCCCTTCCAAATACAGACAAGCCTGTTCACTTACTGTCCCAAGAGGTGGTCAAAGTCCTTCTCCACTTGGAGCTGCATGTGGCGAAGGGGCTCTGGAAGACCTTCTCCTTCCTCTATCATCTCATCGCTGATGGAGCTTCCTTCCATATCCGCCTGGACTTTGTAGCGACTGTTTTCCAAATCAGAGGCCTGAAGAGCAACCAGAAAAGGTCTTGGAAATCTTGCTGGCACCAACAGTGGTACCTTTCTAATGCCCAGTAAAAATAAATAAATCTCTCCTTCAAAAGAGACTTAGAGAATTTCTCCTACGGAATAGCCCAAATTTGCTTTCTAGCCCAACACTCAAAGAATTATACCAAACTGATTCTTTTACTTAATGATCCTATCCAAGAGGCTTTTAGAGGTTAGATAGTTGTTCCGAGGTACAAAGAGCTGGACTGGACCATCTCTAATCTCCCTGACAGCTGTGTACTTCTATAGTTTTGCCCTTTCAATCCCTCCCTCATTAAAGGATGCAAAATAAGAGACTGGGCAAATTACTTTTTACCTGGACTATAACTCCTATAATAGCCCTGGACTGGCAATTGTAGCACAAAAACAAACTGCTTCTAATGCAAAAGGAAAATGGCATTGCATTTGACCTGAGGGTATGGCGTCTGGATGGCAGGGGTTGGGGCTTGAAGAGATGGCGTTGGAGAACCCATTTGTGCTTTGGGACTCTGTACTAGGAAATGGGAAGATGATGATATGGTTTCCTCTGGCCTCTTCTGGGCAAGTAACTGGTTGGATACAGCTTCTTCAAGTCTCTCCTTCAGCTCTTCCAAGCGCATCTCCAGATGGAATATCTCTCCTTCCACTACACTGGAAAACATGTCAAGAAACCAGAGAGACATGGAGACTGGAACAGCTCTGTGACATGGAGAAAACCATGTTGAACAGGCCACAGGATTCCTACTCCTGATATAGTTTATTAGCCTTTACGTCAAAATGGCTGCTAGCTTGAATGATCCATGCAACGTATACATACCGATCGGGGTCAAAATCTCCTAGAGCCCCTGCAGGTTCTTGCTGTTTCTGCAGAAGTCGGTGTTCATCTCGAGCCTGCAAGTAAGCCTGTTCCAGTGCACCCTGAGCTTCTTTTAGCCTTGCAAAGCCCTACGACGGACAGCAAAATTAGAAAAGAGGTAGACCATTTGGAACGCTCATCTGGTCCAGCTATGCCATTTCTGGCTGCATCTTTAAGCCTCGAAAGTGGATTCTAGCAATGCTGCAGCAAGGTACTGTTTCTTACTAGGGTTGCCCATGCAGGATCATTCCAGGCCTGGAGATTTCTAGGCCAACCTCTGGTGAGGTCTTTAAGTGTTATGCATTTATGTATTAACCACTGTTGCACAGAGCTTATCATTCTAACACAAAGACTTCATCTGCACTGCAGAAATAATGCAGTTTGACACTGCTTTAACTGATATGGTTCAATGCTATAGGATCCTGGAGTTTGTCGTTTGTGGTGGCACCAGAGCTCTCTGGCAGAGAAGGCTAAATATCGCACAAAACTACATATCCCAATATTCCATAGTGTTCAGAAATGGCAGTTAAAGCATCTCAAACTGCACTAATTCTGCAGCGTAGATGCAGCCGGGAAAGAGGAGGACGCAGTAGTATTAATGGCATGATGTGGGAATCAGAGAAAATGACAATTCAGTGAAGTAGAAACAAATTGTGGTACCTTTTGCTGGTCTTCAGGTGTCAGCCTCCCAGTCCAAATTAACTCCTCCAGGGACTCCACCTAAATACAAACAGGCAGAGTGTTTTATTAATAGCGTACCTATTTATATCATTTTTAGATCAGTTTGCATGGTTCCACCACTCAGTTCCTGTTGTTATGGCTATGGAAGGCTCCAAACATGGTGAAAGTGTCCACCATGCCCCATGTCGTTGTTGTTGTTGTGTACCATCAAATCATTTCTGACTTATGGTGACCCTAAGGCGAAGCTATCACAGGGTTTTCTTGGCAAGATGTGTTCATGGAAGGTTTGCCATTGCCTTCCCCTGAGGCTGAGAGAGTGTGACTTGCCCATAGTCACCCAGTGGGTTTCATGGCCAAGTTGGGAATCGAACCCTGGTGTCCAGAGTATAACACTCAAGCCACTATGCCATGCTGGCTCATACCTAGAATACAACTCTGGAGACCAGGGTTCGGTTCCCAGCTCAGCCATGAAACCCACTGGGTGACTATGGGCAAGTCACACTCTCTCAGCCTCAAGGGAAGGCAATGGCAAACCTCCCGTGAACAACTCAGGCCAAGTAAAGCCCATGATAGGCTCACCTTTGAGTTGCCATGTGTTGGAAATGACTTGAAGGCACACAACACACACACACATTTTTACTGCTTTCATTTGGCTTTGTTGCACTACGATTTGCAAATTTCTCTAGGCTGTGTTGAAAAGTTGTTCAAAGGGCAGGACCAAATCCGCTTCATCGTGTCGTTGTTCTTTTAATTACTATGTTTTGAAGTAAGCAAATTAAATAAACAAGGCCAATGGTCACAGACAAATGGTATGAAAAAATAGCAGCCAGTGACACGTAGCAGATTTTCCAGCGATGCCGGGATTTCTTCAACAACATCCCCTCCTTTTCTCCTTGTACAGATTGAGGCAATGGTGCTAATTGAAACATTAGCGCTAATTGAGTTCCATGGTCAATTAATGGCTGAACATGTACGACAAAATGATGCCGAAATGAGAACGGCAATTTCCATCCTTCACTCTCCCTGCGTGAGCCAACAGAAAATGCCAATTGATTCAATCATGTATGTGTTTGTGCGCATGAATTTCTTTCTTTGCACCAGTTTCATGCCAATATCCCAAACCAGACTGTTAAATTTAAGAGAGATTCCAATTATTAACTGCAGTTTATGAGCATTTCTTAGGCTCCCGCGACAGAGAAGTTACTTTATGCACTGTAGAAATCATCCACATTAACTGCCATGGCTCCATGCTATAGAATCCTGGGATTTGTAGTTTGTCGGGGCCCCAGAGCTCTCTGACAGAGAAGGCTAAGGTCTGACAAAACTACAATACCATAGCATTGAACCATGGATCATTTCTGCAATGTGGATGCAGCCTCATTCCCATCGGTTTCATTCAGATTAAGTTTTTAATTCAAGTTAACTACACAGACCTTTCCTCTTCCCTTTTTAATTTGGTCTGGCTCTATTTAACAATCCTCTCAAACGTGGTTTATTTGCACTCGCTTCCTCTTCAGCTTATTAGTTCTAGCTTGTCAACCGATGCACTTATCACTTTATTTACATGATCAAGCAAAAGTCTCATTAGATGGACTAATGGAAAAGTGTACCGGAAACCGGAGCTGCTGGGTTTGGAAGCCGCTGGGGATGGCTTCCTACTTTCTGATTCGACCCAAGAAATGCAGCCTTGATTCAATCCAACAAATGCTGCATTGAGATCAAGGAGCAAACAGATGTGATCGGGAGAGGGATAAACCAGTTAAATTCCCTTCAGGCATTGAAAGAGTGTATTAGGTTCTGCAGAGAGCCTAGCAAAGGTTGCCGTTGTTGTACCTGATCCCGAATTTTCTTCGCCTGGGAAGCCAACAACTGGGTCAGATCATCTCCTGTGAAACCTGTTCCTGGGGAGGTGAAACCATCCACTTTGGGAATGTCAGTGTCTGCGGAGTTTGGAAGGGAAGAGGAAACAATTCTTTGTCCAGAAAACCCTGCAAAGAGACAAAAAAGAAATGCTTGTTGTACTGAGATTGCCAAGGGTCCCTTCTACACTGCGCAGTTATAGCATTGCGCTTCCACTCTTAACTGATATGGTTCCATTGTAGGAAATTCTGAGATTTGCAGTTTATGAATGAATATTTAGATTCCCAGCTGGAGAGCTCTAGTGCCTCACCTAACTACAGTGGGTCCTTATCCACTGAGGTTTAGTTCCAGGACCCCCTGTGGGTACCAAAAGCTGTGGATGCTCAAGTCATATTATATACCATGGGAAGTAAAATGGTTGTGCCTTATATGGCAAAATCAAGCTTCTTTCCTGGAAAGAGTGTTCTCTCTTTAGGCTGGAAGAAAGAAGGAAGAGGTTGCACAGGTATCTTGAGACTTACCTTTGTTCTGAGCAGGTTCTGGTACTGAACTAGATCTCCCTGTGACCTCAGCTGCTCTGACCTGAGGGATGCTGAAGGTCATAACCTTGGAGGGCTGAGATACTGTCCCCATCTGGACCCCATGGCTGGGCTTTGGAGGGTCAGCATACAAGCGCACCTGAAAGGCAGAAAGAATGCAAAGGGGACTCATCCAACTGTCCTAATTTGGTAAGGACAGTCTTGCTTAGTCCTCTACTGTTCCACTTTTCAAGCTACTTTTAAAGCATCCCGCTTTCTCTCTCCTCTTCCTCCTTTGTCCCCAGCTTCAGTCAACTGCTGCAAGCAATCGACTTAAGTGCTGCAATGCAAAGGGGGCAAACAGCTTGCAATTCATTAACTCAACATGAGAGAGAGAGGCAAAAAGGGAATACAGTCCTGCTCTTTCCAGTAGGTTCAGGCAAAAGCAAACTGCTGTGGTGTATTATAATTTGTGTGTTCTACCTCACTGATAACCTTTGCCATCTTGACCACATACTGATGTTGTTTGACCACACATGTCCCAGCTTTCCTATGTGGAACATTGGATGAGATCTTGGAGGTCTTTCATTCATAGGATTGCCCTAAACTGAATTTTGCCATGGAAACCCAATAGGCCTTGAGTAATTATTAGGAGAAAGGCAGGATATAATAAAATAGAATAATAATAGGTGATCTTGGGCAAGTCACATACTCTCAACCTCAGGGGAAGGCAATGGCAATCCTCTTCTGAACAAATCTTGCTAAGAAAACCCCATGATAACCCTGTAGGGTCACCATAAGTCAGAAATAGCTTGGAAGCACACAAGTACAACAAAGCTGAAGATGACTTGATGGCAAATAACAACAACAAATGAAGCAGCTTTTGATTTTTGCAGCCAGCTAAGTAGCCCAGAATGGTTGTGTTTAGGCCCATCTCTAACTCCATTCATAAACAGCTTCAGTAGCAGGAATAACCTCCTTCTCTCCTCTCCTCCTTTGCCCATTTTCACTCACTTATTTTCAGCCGAGGAGGACGAGGAAAGCTGGATTTCAGTAATCCCGGCCATCTGTGCACTCTCTTTCTCTCCGCCCCTTAGTGAACCACGAACCTGGAAATCCATTCTAAGCTCCATCTAAACACCTCCAATTAGAATCCAATGGCTACATTTGATGCACATTCAGCAGAATTAAACTGGTAAAGGATCGGAGCCATGGCAGATAAAGCGGCATCCAAGTGCATTAAGGCAAGCAGACTATTTGTTCCTTCCTAACTCTGGCTTAAAAAAACACATCCACAGCCACAGGCTGACTATCCTCCATCCCCAAATGCTGGGGAGAAAGGTGGATTGTTGTTTGCACGCTCCGCAGGTGGGATACTTGAGTGATTTTAGGCAGAAGTGGCTAGAGAATCAGGATTATCTGCTTAGGTTCTTAAGATATTTGTTCTCATTTCCGTTCCTTTTGTGGTTTTAGAAGATACAGGAAGGATGGGGAGGGGAAGAGGCAGAACTTGTTGCAACTCTGCAAGTAACATGATTTTGGCATATTCTCTGTTCCCTCTTCATTTCCAGTTCAAGAGGAGGCCTCCTGACTCATTGCAACAAGCAGGGACCTGCAGCCCAAGCTTTTTCAGTTTCTTAAACTTTGTGTGGGGACAGAAATGAATGGTTTCGTGTCTGTCTTGCAAAGACATTCTCAAAACCTAAGAGTGTCCCCATGTTGGCTCAGAGAACCTTCCAGCAGGAGAGAGATGGGAACTCAAGTCCTTCAACTTCTCCAGAAGTTCAGCTTCTACAGGGGTGGACAAATGTTCGGTGTTAGGAGGTGGCTTTCCACATGTTGAGCTACATGAAAAGCTATGATAGTGGCTGAGTATGTGCACCCAAGGCTGCATCTGCACTGCAGTAATAATCCAGTTTGACACCACTTTAACTGTCGTGACTCCATGCTATGAAATCCTGAGAACTGTAGTTTATTGTGGCACCAAAGCTCTCTGACAGAGGAGGCTAAATGTCTCACTAAACTAGAAAGCCTAGAATTCCATAGCATCAAGCCATAGCAGTTAAAGTGGGTCCAAACCTGATTATTTCTACAGTGTGGATGCATCCCAAGAGCTCTCCATCTTGAGAAAATAGCACACTGCATTTGCCTACAATACATTTGCCTACAATACATTGGGGAAGACAGCTAGTGTGGCATAGTGGTTTGAATATTGGACCACAACCCTGGAGACCAGTGTTTGAGCAAGTTGCACTCTCTCAGCCTCAGAGGATGGCAATGGCAACCCCCCTGTGAAGAATCTTGCCAAGAAAACCCCGTGAAGGTTTCCATACGTTGGGAATGACTTGAAGGCACACCACAACAGCAGAAGCAATGGGGCAGGGGGGAAAAATCACACAACAGAAAACAGGAAATACAACTGGCCAAAGGCACTTCCTACCTTAGTACCCAGTCTCAGCCGATCAATAGTATTCTCAGCTTCGGCATACTTTGTCAGCAGTTTGTGGTAATCCTCCTACAAAGAAAGAAAATAAAAGAGTAGACCAAGTCTAGGAAAGTTAATCTACAATGTCTTTGTTAGTTTCAAATGTGTTACAAGATCCCTTTGTTATTATGTTGCATCTCTATGAGTTGTGTTATGGTGTTGTTGCATCCCTATGCTGCTGGGGAGGGAATGTAACGTCATCAGCAACTGTCACAGGAAACCGTTACTCCTGAGTTCTGTGCTGAAGACATTACCTGAAGCTGGTGCACCAGCTCAGTAGCTTGCCGTGGGGATTTCAGTTCCTCAGGAATCACAGAGACGGTGGGGGCCGCATATTTCTGGGGAGAACCCTCCCCGCTGCTCATCAACACCTCGCGCACAATCTCAGCAGGAGACTTGAAGATCACTGGCTTGCCGGGATCCTTGGACCTGGCAGGGATGGTCTTCCCTCGGGGTGGATGGTAACTTTCGGAGTCTTTGGGGAATCTGACCCGAGGCTCCACTTTGGACAAGTCTGGTAGTGGATAGTTGAGCTTCCCTCGACCATACGGCAAAGGGTCACCTGTTACGAGGGCAGGTTGACTTGCTTGGTTAGGTTGACTTGACCCAGCTCCTCCATCTTTTCTTTGGGAGGCTCTTCCCTGAGGGCTCAAGGACCGTGACTGCCTGCGGAATTTCGATGGAAGCCCATAAGGGATATCTATTTTTAGCTTCTGTGCTCTTTCTGGTTGCCGGTAACTCAGCCGCCTAAGAGCGGGAGGCGTTTCTGTAGCCTCCCTTGAATCCAAAAGTCCTTCACGTTGCGTTGAAGGCCTACGCTGCCCCATTTGGGCTGTGGCCATCTTGAGAACAGTTTCCACTGGCTGAGCCACATTCTCCATCCAGAAGGATTCTGGGAACATCTCAGCATCAATGCTGGCAGAGTTCTGAAGGTGTTCCATCAATGGATGGCCCAATGGTCTACGACTCCAAGGCATGGAACCCGTTGGAGAACTGCATGCATGACTTCTTTCCAACAGGGAGGAGAGCTCCGTTTCTTGGGGAAACTCCTCCATCTCCAGTCCCTGTATCTCCAAGACATCTATTTTTAAGCGGCTGTGCTCCGGAGGTGGCCCCGAGGGAGACGGACTGAGGTTGGAGTTCTCCGATAACTCCTCCTCGCCACCGTCTGAGGTAAAGCTGTGGGATTTTCTGTGTTTATATAAAGCCATAGGATCTCTCAGTGCTTCGGGACTGGTGCTGAACTCTGAGCCATACTGGCCCTCAAATGAAAGTTCAGCGTAGGCCTCTCCTTCACTGGCAACATCCCATGCCCCTCCTGGCTTTGCTTGTCCCTCGGAGCTGTCTTGTTCCCGATTGTCCTCTGGAAAGTCCAACTGTTGGTCCGTCTTTGGACGCCAGTAGGAAAGTGGGCTTAGGTCTTCTGAGATCTCATCACCCTCTAGGTATTCTGCAGGGAAGAAAACCAAGGGCATCGTCATATCCTCCTTACTAACACTGATATACACTCTTTCATATATGAAATTGTTCAGGATTGGGCAATTTTAGAGGGTACAAAGGCTACTTTTCATATGTATCTCACTAGGATTGCCAGCGTGTAAACTGGAGAGGGCTCCTGAACCTTTAATGGCTGTGTACAGCCAGCCTTTCACATTTGTGGCTTTGACTTTTTCGGATTTGATTATTACGGATTTGATTAATATGTTCTCTCTAGGAATCAAAACAAGGTGCATAGTGGATGTACACCTTGTTTTAAAGAAGAATTGTGCTTCTGAGTGTGTGATCTGCTCTTTTAACAGGAAGATATTGGAAGGAAGGGCTCTGGGAGATGCCAAACCCACTCACTTAGCTCAAAGCAGCTTAAAGGCATTGAAATATATTTGGTTCCAAGCAGCCTAACATAGAGCTAGAGGAAGTAATCCCATTTGAGATCACATGACTTGATAGTAATTAAAAAAAGGTTTTCAAATCCTTTCCTCACAGGCCCAGGTTTTGTAGTATTAGGTTGTGTGTATGTGTGTAGGGTGGATCTCTTTCAGAAATACAACCGGTGACCCTTTTGCACAATAATATGGCAGGATATCTAGAAGACCATATTTCCATATATGAGTCTACCCATAATTTAGGATATTGAAGGAAGAACTTCCACTTCCACCATCATCCAAAGTATGTCTGGTGAGGATTGGTAGAGAGAGATGGCCTAAGTCTGCAAACCAGAGTTTGCAGAGTTCCTATTCTGTGCAAATCTTTGTCAGTTCACAAACTAGGGTTTCTATTCTATCCAAATCCATGCCAGTCTGCCAACCAGACTTCCTGTTCTGTGCAAAACCTTGCCAGCCTGCAAACAGACTGCCTGCTCTAGGCAAAACCTTCTAGACCTTTGAACAAGACTTCATTTCAATACATAACCATCTCTTCTTTAAACAGCTCCTTTGCCCATTGAAGATACTGTAAGAGCAGATGATGTTCCAAAGGCTGGACAGGGAACTTCTGCAGGTAACAAAAATGTTCTTAGAATTAAAACCAGACCCTTCCCTGACCTAAATTCATTCAGATATCTGGGTGAAATCAGGAAAGGATACACTGGACAACATCATTATCAAATCCTATGCTTTTTTTTTTCTTGTCTTCCCAAATGGTAAGCCCTAGGATCTTCCTAGGAGGTGATGTTGCACAAATCCCATTTATTCCTTCATGTTGTAGTTCCCATGCATTTGAATGAAATCGACACTCCCTATAACTCCTGAATTACTCACCCGCTTGGGGACTCTCTGGATTGGCCTTCCCCAAGTGACCAAACTCTGGAAGCTCACCAAAATCGTAATCTTCTCCATTTTCTTCCAAAAGATCTTGGTAGTCATTTAGTTCCTGTAGGAGCTGGACATCCTCTAGGATTTCTTGGGAGGAGGAAGAGATGTTCCACCGATCTATGTGTCCCACCAGCCTGCTTTCTCTCATGTTGGGGCCTCCATTTGGAGCTGAGCCCCCCTGAAGTTCATCTTCCTCATCTTCCTCCTCTCCTTCTTCTTCCTCCTCCTCCTCCTCTTGGGGATGATGCTGCCAACCATTGCTTGGCGTGTTGGCCATTCCGGATAAGAAGACTGATGCAATGTGGCGTAGCGGAATAACTCGCCAACGCCGAGTTGGTTTTTTAAAAGGAGGAAGCTCACTTGTGTCGCTTCATCCTGGTGCCTGCAAAGAGTTGGGGGGATGGGGTTGGAGGCCCGAGGAAAGTAGGTCACATCAAGGCTTTATTCGGTGCTTCTAACACATCGTGGCCCGAGGCTGAGAAGAGAAAAAAGACCACAAAGATGGAGACATTTAATGGCAGTGCAGAAAAGTTGGCTTGGGAGGCTCACAGGACAGAACATTGCATCCTCGCCTTTTCTTCTAAAGGGACATTTCTCCAACGAGAGGAAGTGTTCAGGAACACACTTCACAATGGACCCGCTTCACTAGGTAAAGCAACCATAGGATTGATGCAGTTTGATACCACTTTAACTGCCATGGCTCCATGCTACGGGATCTGTCATTTGTTTGTGGCACCAGAGCTCTCTGACAGAGAAGGCTCAGTATCTCACAGAACTAAAAATCCCAGGATTCTCTAGCACTGAGCCATGGTAATTAAAGCAGCATCAAACAGCATTATTTCCACAATGCAGATGCAGCCTCCAAATGTCTTTAACTGGTAAGGAAAAGTCCTGGCTAATCCTCTGTCATCCCACTTTTTTCAGTTGCTTTTAAAACGTGCCGGTTTCTCTCTCCTCCTTCTTAGCTCCTTTTTGCTCAGCGTATTTCAACTGCTGTAAGCAGGGTTCAAAATGCAAAAATAGTTTGCATTCAGTTAACTCAGCAGGAGGAAAAAGAGGCAGAATTTTACCTTCCCTGGAGACCGAGGCAAAAGCCAACTACTGCAGCCACTCCTACCTAAAAGAAAGGAGATTCCACCTAACCCTTATGGTAAGAACCGTGCAATCGTGGAATAGACTGCTTTGCAGGTTGGGTGGGGGCTGTCCTTCTCCTTTAAAGAGAGGTTGGAGGCCCACCTTTCAAGAGCACCTTAGCCATGGATCCCTGCAAGGCAAGTGGATAGACTACTTAGCCATTATGGTCCCTTCCATCTCTGTGATTCTAGTGACACAGTTAGAGTACAGCTTCTGTTGTCTGTCAGCTGTAGGCTATGGGAGTTGTAGTGCGACAGAGCCAGAAAAAAGTGGTACACTGGGTCACATCTTGGATACGGATGCGCCTAGGACAGTGGCTTCCAAACTTTGGACGTCCAGCATTTTTTGATTCCTGACTATTGCCTAAGATAGTTAGGGCTTCCGGGACATGTACGATTTAGGACAGTGGTTCCCAAACTTTGGTCCTCCAGGTTTTTGGACTTCGACTCCCAGCTTGGCCAACAATCGGGACTTCTGGGAGATGAAGTCCAAAACATTTGGAGTACCAAAGTTTGGGAACCACTAATCTAGGTCAGTCAACCGGTTTCAGTTTACCCTAACTCACCACTTTTAAAATGTGAGAGGTGGGGAACATTGCTCTGAGGATCCAAATCCCACAAATTGATGCATTCAGACCTAAGGCAGCCACAATCAGAGACTTGTGTCTCTGGTGACTGGGACCAATTTCCACATTACATCACATGCAGCTGCAGATGCACAGAAATCCCTGCTTTGGTCGATGGCATTCACTTCGGACAAAGGGAGCAGCCGAGAAAAGCACCACATTTTCTCTTCATCAGCTCCAGTATCAGAAGAGACTGTTTCTCCCAGCAAGGAGACACTACTAATTACAAAGCGAATGCATCAGTAAAAGGGTGCTTCTTATGTGACAGATTAGATGCTTTGTGGACAACCACATGTCCACAAAGCACGGTAAGATACTGTTGTAAATGCAAAGTAATCTTGTGCAGTGTTTTTGGTATTTGGCCACTGAAGGGGAAACTTTTAGAAACTGAAGTATCTGGAAACTGAAGTGCACCACAATTCAGCGGAAGGAGGAAGCGGTTGTTTGTCACCCTCCTCAATGTACCAAATAACTCTTACAGACCTCTTGCACCATCTTTCCCCTCCTACTCCTTCTGCTCCAAAAAACATTGCGGCAAAACCCCAGTTATATCAACGCAATAGAAAGGGGAACTCTGACAGCTAAGCACACTTGCCTTCAGCAACATGTGGGGAGGAGCATTAGGAATAGAAGCAGCATGGCATAGTAGTTAGAGCACTGAGCTAAGACCACAGAGACCTAGGTTCAAATCTCACCCTTCGCTACAAAAAGCCTATTTTGATCTCAGTATATCTCTCTCTCTTTTTGCCTGACCTACTTTATAGGATTGTTGTGAAGACCAAATAGAGAACAAGTGGGGTTGGAGGCAAAGAACTAAGTGAGGAAGTCTCTTTCTCTGTCTCTCTGCCTAACCTACCTCATAGGGTTGTTGTGAAAACCATTACAAAAGGAGTGGGGCTGGAGGAATGAGGGAACCAAGTACGCCTCTTGGAGCTCCTTGGGAAAAAGGGATATATAGTGGATCCTTGGTAGCCACTGGAATTTGTTTCCACCGGTAGATACTAAAATCCATGGATGCCCAAGTCCCATTAAATGCAATGGCCTAGTAAACTGATGTCCCTTATATAAAATGACAAAATCAAGCTTTGCTTTTTGGAATGTATACATATTTTTAAATAGTTTCAAGCTGTGGATACTTGAACCCATAGATAAAAAAAAATCCATGGATACGAAGGGACAACTGTACCTCCGAAAGATTGGGACAGTGGATTAGAAGCCAAGTGGTTAGAGCACTGAACTAAGCAGATAGGGATCCAGGTTCAAATCTCATCCTCTTTAGGTACAAAAAGCCCAGGGAGATCCCAGTATTTGCCAACTCTCTGCCTAACCTACCTCATAGGGTTGTTGTGAAGCCCAAAAACAGAAGCAATGAGGTTAGATGGGTGGGGAACCAAGTCTAGGAGCTCCTTGGAGAAACAGCACACACCACCTAAGCAAAGCAGGAAAAAGATTGGGACAGTGGATTAGATGCCCAAGTTTTTTTGGCTGAGCAAAAATAGCTTACCAGAGTCTCTCCAATCCAGACGGCAAAATTACGTGCTTAAAATCCTGTTGCAGCCCTAGCTCTTTCCTTGTCTCTGGGACCACAGAGCCCCTGAAATCAGTTGTCGTCGCGACAGCTCACTTTTCCGCTAACTCTTAAGAAACTGGCTTCCGGTCCACCATCTCTCACTATCTTTGGCTGCTAGCCAGGCTCTGCTGTCAGAAGCCAAGGAAAGCGCAGGCAGAACACTCTGTCTCTGGCCCAACTCCATTTGATCTTCATCTCTTAAAAGCAGAACTGGGGAGTTTTCCTCTTTTTTTAAAGGGGGAAAAACATCCAGACAGACCAAAGGAATCCTTGCGGCTTTGAGTCTTTGTGCATGTGCAAATTGGTTCATGCACGCCACCCATTCCAACCTGCAATGGCTGGAGTGCAGGACTTGGGAGATAACGGCTCTAAGCTCCAGCTTGGAAACATTTCATTATTAGACTCCAGCTCCCAGAATCCCCCCTGGGTAGCATGGAGAGTGGATTCTGGGAACTGGAGTTGAAAATGTAACAGCAGCCATCTCTAGTTCTAGTCACCGTTGTGCTGTGGAGCCATTGTGCTGCTGTAAGAAAGGGGTGAGGAGAGTGCATGGATGGTGCATTTGGCTCACTATGACTGCGGCAAACTGAGGCTTTAAAGGCACATCCTCCAACATTTCATAGGTGAAACGTGGGACATGTCTGGCCAAGCAACATCAATGTGTGGACAAGATGGCAAAAGATATTGGGGAGGAAAAGCACACATTCCAGGAGAAGCAGCAGCATCTTGCTTTTGCCTGAGTCCACTGGGAAGGGCAGGATTCTGCTCCCTGTTAATTAATAATTAACTGTTGAATTAATTCAGTGCAAACTATTTTGCATTTTGACCTCATTTTGCTGCAACTGAAGTAAGCTGAGGACCAAGGAGGGAGGAGGAAAGAGAGAAACCAGGACACTTTAAACGCTGCTGAAAGAACAGGATGGCTGAGGATTAACGGACTCTTCCTGACAAATCACTAAACATGGATGGCAAGCAAAAGTGTATTTATAAAACTGGATAATTCAAAAGAGAGGTCCCTTTCCCTCAAATATCCTCTTCATCGCAGTCAACTTTCATGCAGACACACCACCTTTCTTCTGTCTTCCCAATGCATGTAGTGGGTTTCTTTGCACCCTTGTCCCGCAGCTGGGTTAAGTTAAATCGGCATTCCAGAAAATCCATCTCCGTGCCAAGGAGAGGTTTTTCAAATTTTACTTTCTACAGGACTCTCTCCTCCCATTCCTTGGTGTTTCTGTGGGAGGATCAGCTGATCTTTTGCTTTCTGTTTACAGCTCCTCCAGTTGCTGCCAGTGGTCAGTTCCATAGCAAAAAATGAACAACAACATGTGATGGAGCATGAATTCGCAAATAAGGCCCAGTTCAAAAACACCACCTCTCTCTCCCAATAAAGAGGGAGACATATCTATTTTTGGCAACCCTTTAAGGTGCCATCGAGAATGTGGATTGCTCTTCCTTTCCAAATTGGACCTGCTCTGCTCAGTTTACAACCCACATTAAAAAACAGAGGCTGCCATTCTGCTTGGACACCGACTGCTTTCTGGGGAAGACATTACACTCGGGTGTTTATGTGTATTTTCTCAGCTCAAAAGCAAGGCAATATCAAAACTGGGCTGGTGGACATCCATCGCTGACAAAAACACGACCGCTTGGCACAGATGGTGCCCAAAAGTATTAGTGACGGCTGGATCAAGGGGGGCACCTTCCCCTCCTCAAAGGGTTAGATATATGCAAGTGCTCCCCACTCCATTTAGAAGTAAGCCTGACAGCTCCCATGTCAGGGGAGCAGTGAATCCACTCCAGGTTTTGGCGCCAGGCTGGCTTACTAGGGCCTTGCCCAATAATAATAAGCAGTTTAATATTTGCAATGGGATAAATGTAAATAATTTTCAAAATCTCGACCCACAGTGTTTTGCAAACAGGCCAATAAAATAATAGCTCTGTCAACAAGGTGAGCTAAATTTAAACAGCATGGTGGTTTCGGGAACACTGCAAGTCAAAGGGCTTGAACTGGAAATGGAATATTGGATATATTCATCAAGGGTTATGCCATGTCTTTATGTAACTTGCCATGGATCGGCTGCTAATGTACCCAATGCTGCAGGGCAGGTTATGCAACTAGCCTAGTGGTGTGATACATTAAACCCCATTAAGCATCAATGGCTCTCTTTGTCATAGTCAAACACACCCAAATAAGAAGAGGGGAAAAGCTCAGTGTGTTTCTTGCATGTGGATTCATATTGCATCCATTATGAAGGTCCATCCACATTACACAACTGTAGCACTATGAGTCCACTTAAACAGTCATGGCTGCATCCATTTGTAATCTGGGTGAGAACCAGCTGGTTATAGTGGTTTGACTGTTGGACGATGACTCTGGAGACCAGGGTTTGATTCCCAGCTTCGCCACGGAACCCACTGGGTGGCCTTGGCCAAGTCACACTCTCTCAGCCTCAGCGGAAGGCAAGGGCAAACCTCCTCTGAACAAATCTTGCCAGGAAGGAAAAACCATGATAAATTTGTCTAGTCTCCGTAAATTGGAAATGACTTGAAGGCACAGAGCACACAACACACACAAGGCCTTGTTGCTTTCTGAAAGTGAATTCAAAGCATCCCTCCTGAAAAAAAGTAACTTTCCCAAACTCTTTATTCCAGGACATGATCATTTGCTATGAACATGATGTGGAAAAAAACAAGGAAAGTAGTCAGATGGCATTCTAGCCTCCCTCTCCCTCTTGGCACACAATGCAGGTAACGCTCAGCATGGCCTCTTACAGGATGATGGGACCTGCAGTTCACCAGGCTGCAAAAGGCTGGCTTATGCAAGGAGAAGCCCACACTTGATCTAAGAGGCAACTCTCTTTCTTATCTTTCATCAGTCACATCACAAAGGCAAAAGAAAAAAAAAAATCAAATTAAAAGAGGAAGGAGGATTGCAGAGAGTTTTGACAGAAGAAAGCAGATGGGAAAGAGGAAGAAAGGCACTGACAAAACCCACAGAAACCACTGTCTCTTTTTCTTGCAAACACCATAAGTCACTTAGCAAAGACTGAGCAGAAGAAGTCCTTCATGGTTAAGAGTTTTTCTGGGACTTAGCACAGCTGATGTCCTTATCAGTGCAACCTTCAGCGATTCAAAGATAAACCAGAATAGTCCCATCATAGCTGCATCCACGCGGCAGAAATAATCCGGTCTGACACCACTTTAACCGCTATAGCTCTCTGCTATGTAATTCTGGGAATGGTAGTTTGCTGTGGCACCAGAGCAAAGCTGGCAAGATTTTTTCCCAGAGGGATTTGTGTCACTGCTTCTCCTCCAAGAGAACCTGACTTGCCTAAACTCAGCCAATGGGCTCCAAGGCTGAACGGAGATTCGAACCCTGGTCTCTGGATTCGTAGTCCAATATTCGTGGGTTCTTTAACCAGAGGAAGCTGAAATCTCTCCCTTCCCCCTTCTTGCAGGCAACCGCCACTCCGTTAATCGGATTATCCATCTTCCCCAGCCACAGACTGATCTCCCAGATCCACTGGCAAGCTTTCCAATAGTCGGAGAGGCCCTGAACCAGGACTCTTTGCCAAACTCAGCATCTCCCACACCTCCGCCTTGTTCCTGTTCTGCTCTGTCCCAGATGTTTTCTTTGTTCCTTCATTGTAAGAAGAGAAGATATATTTTTTAACTTGTAGGGGATTTTTTTTTTTAGAGGGGGGAAAAGCCTGTGAGAGGCTGTGAGAAACGCTAGGCAGGACAAGATCACAAAAGAAAAGAATTGCCAAAAATGGTAGACGGTGCGGAAAAAGTAATGTTGCAGATCTACCTGAACATGATGGGTCAAAGTACTGGGATTTTTGGGGAAATAACACAATTTTTCATCATTACTCAATGGCTGTTCCTTGTGTTTAGCTGCACTCCTTGCAAGAGTTGGGCCACTATTATTGGCCAACTGAAATGCACCAAATACATGCTTTAAGCTTTGGAAGCGCCACTGGCTTCTTCAGCCGGCAAAGATGCTAAAAATCATACAGGATTGTCATCTTCTCATGACCAAAGACTAGATTGGGCATTTCTTCTGATCCAGAATGGCTCTGGTGTACTTCAGATCCTTCCTTTCTATTCTTTAGTTTTTTTATATAAATTGATTTATCTTTACTAGAAGATAGGACAGTTGCCTGAACATAGGAACACCTGGAGGGTACGATAACGGATGATTCATGACCAGTCTCTGGACATTCCTGTCTGTTGAGACCACTTTTTGCAAGGGATGATCAACATCGCTTTTGTTAAAACGTCCGCCCTCCCAATTCCTATCCCATCTCTGAGCAATGATATCATAGCAGGCTGGGCTTTGCACATCCAGAAGGCAGAGTGCCTGGCTTAAATTGCCTTTCTTTGGCAACTGTTTCTATTGATTCCAGCCAGCTCCAAACCCTCTAACATTTCATGGATAAAAACAATTTCAAACCCTTCCTCCCTGAAGTGCTAGCTTTCTCTGTGCAAGGATTCAGAAAGGTAGCATGAACCTCATGTGGAAACCATAACAGGAGTAGTAGTAGTAACCAGACGTTTGTGGTGATTCAGGTATTGCATTGTCTGCCCATGATCTATGGGACGATCTCCTCTGTTCTGACACAAGCTCACCTGACAAAAATGCCATTCCAACCTTTTTGACCAAGAAAAACCAATGAAGCTGGTTTGAGGCCTCCCATTGGTGACCTGCTACCAATTGTGGGGACTATATCTCCCAACATTCCCAGTTATAGGCCATGCTGGCAAGGGCTAATGAGTGCTGTAATCCAAACAGATCTTGGAGACCCAAAGTAGGGAAAGCCAGCAGTTAAAAATGGAAACAAAGGCTATGTGATGATGAAGCCAGGAATATTACAAGCCAGAATGTCTCCTTCCTTCTTGAATCCATGTGTTCACTAGGTAGGTTTTTATATATATTTACAGGTACAGTATTTTTATTTCAGCAGCACTGCTTTGGAGAGAAGGTTGTTTCACGTGGACTCTGTCCTCAATCTTTTCTCCTGAACATGTTTGCATACCATCTGGATACCTCTGGGGTAGACTCCAGGACTGCCATTCATTTGAACAAAGCCGAACACACATATATACACACACAACCAGATTGACTCCAGGCAGTAAGAACCAAATGCGAGGTTCACAAAGTGCCGCTTATCCCAATTTTAGATCAAAAAAAGGATTGCAGCTGAATAACCCATGATAAAAGTCTCTCTTCCCCGGAAACAAAAAAGCTTTTAAGCCACGGGTGGGAATGCTGAGGCCCTCCAGATATAGTCGGACTGCACTTCCCATCATCCGTTGCCAGCATAGCCATCAGTGAGGAATGCTGGGATCTAGAGTCGAGCAGAGGGTCTGCACAATCCCCATCTCTGCTCTAGGTGAGACACTTGCATTAAGATTGTTTATTATACAGCCTAGCAATATTTGGAAGCTCAGCTGGTTTATTTATTTGGTGCCAATTTTGGGTTAGAAATGGAAGCCAAGTCTTCGCACTGCTGTAAAATCCTATGAATTAGATAAAGCAGTTCAGAGGCAGCCCAATGCATTTGCTGCCGGAGGACCCTTTTATGCCACGTAGAGAAGCCAACTGCCCTAGCAATTCAGCCATGGTAAATGGATGGCGTACTTTTGTTGGTCAAGTTGGCAGGTTTTGGAACCACTTGGTCATCCAAGCAGCGGCAACTTGTGAATCCCATGTCAGTGGGGAGGTGACTCCATACAAGTTCAGGCTTTTAAGACTTTGTCAGGGAGGTCATGGACCTGCATTTGCAGGACCTGGGCAAAGCAATGGAGGACAGGAGGTCGTGGAAATGTCTCATCCACAGGGTCACCATGAGTCAGGGACAACTTGAGGGCAGTTAACCACCACAACAAAGCTATTTTCAGCTGACAGTTCAGCACTCTGGATAGCTCTTACAGTGACCTCAGACCTCTGGCCATGAGACCCAATGGGCAAATCTCACTCTCTCAGCCTCAAGGGAAGGCCAGGGCAAACCTCCTCTGAACAAATCTTGCCAAGAAAACCCCAGGATAGGTTTGCTTTAGGGTTGCCATAATTTGGAAACGACTTGAAGGCACACAAGAAGAATTGTTTTGCCATTGCCTTCGCCTGAGACCAAGAGGGTCAGACCTGCCCAAAGTCCCCCACCAGGCTGCATCCGGACTGCAGAAATAATCCAGCTTGACACCACTTTAACTGCCACGGCTCAATGCTATGCAATTCTCGGAACTGTAGTTTGCGAGACCTTTATACCCAGCATGGCGTAGTGGTTTGAGTGTTGGACTACGACTCTGGAGACCACGATTCAAATCTTGGTTCGGCTGTGGAAACCCGCTGGGTGACCTTGGGCAAGTCACACTCTCTCAGCCTCAGAGGAGGGCAATGGGAAACTCCCCTCTGAACAAATGTTGCCAAGAAAACCCCATGACAGGGTTGACTTAGGGTCACCATAAGTCGGAAACTACTTGAAGGCACACAACAACAGCAACAAGACCTTTAGCCTTCCCTGTCAGAGAGCTCTGGTGCCACAACAAAATACAAATCCACACAGTTCCATAGCACTGAGCCACGGCAGTTAAAGCAGCATCAAACTGGACTATTTCTGCAGTGCTATGCAGCCCCAGGGGGTTTCCCGACCCTGGAGGGGATTCGAACCCTGGTCTCTAGGACAACACCCAACACATCACACCACTGTGGCTCTTTGGTTATGAAATCTCAAGTGGCTTCCAAGGAGAAGCAAGCGTACCAACTCACCAGCCCTGGCTTGTCCCCTTCGGTTGCTTAGCAAGCCTGGAAACTAACACAACTTCTCCGTAGGCGATGCCTTTTCTCTCTGCCTCCCTCCTTCGACACATCAGAGATCACCACAGCAACTGCGAGTTCGATTCCCAGTCTGGGCAACACATGCCAAACACACCCAGAGAGGGTTTCTAGCCCTCATTAAGGCCAACAATCCTTAGAGAGCCAGCATGGCGCAGTGATTTGAACATTGGACTGTGACTCTGGAGACCAGGGTTCGAATCCCAGCTCACCCATGGAAACTCACTGGATGAGTTTGGGTAAGTCGCACGCTCTCAGCCAGGGTTTGAATCCCAGCCCAGCTATAAAAGCCACTGGGTGAGCTTGACCAAGTCACACTCTCTCAGCCTCAGGGGAAGGCCAGGGCAAACCTCCTCCGAACCAATCTTGCCAAGGAAAACCCACGATAGTTCACCTTAGGGATGCTATAAGTTGGAAATGACTTGAAGGCACTCAACAACCACAACATGCGAAACACACACAAACTTCCAGGGTATTAAATCCTAGTGGTTGCGCACACAAAGACACACACAACATGGGTTTACTCATGAGAAAGCACCTTGCATAGCATCCCCTTGCCAGCATTGCATTTTAAAGAAAAAACAGGGGGAGAAGAAAGAAAAGAAAGGAGTAGACTTGTCTTCCTTTTTGGCTTTTTTTCATCCACCACTTCCTGGGAAGAACTGGACACCATTTTTTTGCAACAGGAGGAAAACACAAATGGGATTTTTAAAGATGTATTCTTAAATACAGTATAAGTGGGTTTTCTTTAATGCTGAGATCTCTGGGAGGAAACCGACAAAAAGGTATCAAGCCCTACTTGCAACTTTGTAAAGAGACATGTTAAGAGGGTTTTCTTTAATGCTGTGATCTGTTGGAGGAAACAGACAAAAGGATCAAGCTTGCAACTTTGTATTTAATAGAAGAGGGTTTTCTTTAATGCTAAGATCTCTGGGAGGAAAGCAACAAAAAGGCTCCAGCTCTACTTGCAACTTGCAAAGAAATCAGTATTAATATGTATGTACTGTATGTATGAAAAAGTGGGTGCAAAGAAGTAAAATCCTGGGGGGATGCAACCAAAGGGGACCCCCGACCCAGACTTTAACTCACCTAGAAAGACCAGATCCACTTCTTTCCTCTCTCTTCTCTCCTCTTTTCTTCCCTCTGAATCCACCATTCCTTTCTTTTCCTCCTTAAACCAGATTTCCTGGAGTTGTAACTTGGCGCTGCTCACAATAGCCTCCAATGCTGAGAAAGGCAGATGGCGGGAGGGGAGGGGGAGGAGGAGGAGCTTGCAAAGGCCTCATTTGCATAATTGCAAGCTTTCCACCAATGGGAGCTCGAGGAAAAGGAGCTCTGCCTCTCCCCCCTCCCCTCCTCTGACCTGCCTTTTGAATTGGAAGAAAGTTGAGTTTTCAAGCCTGGAGGGCTTGACTGGGGAGAGCGGCAAGGAGTAAGGGGCGTGGCTAGATTTGCATACAGGCGCGTCCTAGCCAATCAGAGCATGGGATTTTGAATTTTTTTCCTTTTCTTCTCCTAAGCAAATTTTCTGTGGACAATTCTGGGAGTTGTAGTTCTTTTTACTAAGACAGTAAAAATCAGCATAACCAAGGTGGAATTATAGTGCAGCAACAATGCAGCTGGACCCCACTTTTAAGCACTGCAGCTCCATCCCTAGAGTCCTGGGATTTGTAGTTTTGCAAGGGTCTCCAGCCTCCTCTACCCCAAAGGGCTCCTGCCTTACCAAACTGCACATCCCAGGGCTCTGTGGGCTGGAGGCATGACAATTAAAGGTGTGTATGTGGGTCCAACTTGCTATTGTTTCTACAGTGTAGATGCACCCTTCAAAGGCTGGGTCTACACAGCAAGGAATAATCCAAGTGAACATTGCTTCAACTGCCATGGCTCAGTCCTATGGGGAGCCTGGGATTTGCAGTTTGCAGTGGCCGCAGAGCTCCCTGACAGAGGAGACTCCCTGTCTCAAAAAAACTACACATCCCAAGATTCCATAGCATGGAGCCACGGCAGTGAAAGCAGTGGCAAACTGCATTTTTTCCCCTGCAGTGCAGATGCAGGCTTTGAAGGAAAAGGTGCATCTACACTGTAGAAATTAGTTGCAGTTTGATACCACTTTTGTTTGGGTTCTGCCATACAGACTCCAGGGATGCATAGTTTGGCAGAGGAGGCCGAAAACCCTTGCAAAACTAGGATTCCCTAGTATTGAGTCATGGCAGTGAAAGCAGTGCCAAACTGCATTATTTCTGCAGTGCAGATGCAATCTTCGATAGGCCTGGAAAGGGTGAACGTTGTTGCAGACAATTTAACTTTATTTTATTCTCTTTGCTTCTGTCTCCAAAGATTCCCGATAACACTTTATTTTTCTGTGTATCAATCTATCGGAGAAGGCTTTTTGCAGAGTTCGGTCAGGATGCCATGATGCCTTCTGCAAAGTTACACATCTTTATAAAGACTCTCATTTAACACAACTCTGGCTTTATTCCTCTTACGGTGCATTACATTTCGGAACTATATTTAGCTCCAAATTCCCCAATCTCCTCTCTTTGGGAGAGAAGAGGGCCTCTGGGGTAGGAAGGTTGTTCCTTTTCTGCAGCTGCTTCCACGAAATGCTCATTTTCATGCATTTAGCAGCCGCTAAAAATAAACTTCCACTTCGCTTCCACTAAAGCGAATCTTCTAAATCAGATATTTTTCTGAGACCTCCATTGCAAGCAATGTTTCAGTGGCTCCCGTTTTCTAGTCCTCAGGAGGAATCTCGGGGTGAGAGCACCATATTAGAAATCATTTGCATGTATATGTCCCTCATTATTTCAGCCTGGGGTACAACTACGCTGTTAGAAATAATGCCGTCCGACTCTGCTTTAACTGCAATGGCTCCATCCTGTAAAAACCCTGGGATTTGTAGTTGTTGTGGGCCTTCAAGTCATTTCTGATTTAGGGCGACCCTAAGGTGAGAACCTATCATGGGTTTTTCTTGGCCAGATTTGGCCAGAGGGGGTTGGCTTTTGCCTCCTTCTGCGGCTGAGAGAGTGTGGCTCACTTAAGGTCACCCAACAGGTTTTATGGCCGAGCTGGAAATCGAACCCTGGACTCCAGGGTTGTAGTCCGACATCCAAATGCCAAGCTACACATCCCAGGATTCCACCAGAAAGAGCTATGGCACTTAAAGGGGTGTCAAAGTGCATTATTTCTACAGTGTAGATACACTCCTGATCTTTTTGGTTATCTCTACTGTGCAGGTGCAGCTTCAGTTGCCATTTCTGCACCATCAGATCAAAGACTCTCTACCTCTGCTCCTCTCTAGCTCAGCTTTAAGCTTGCAACAATTTTACTGCCTTGTTGTCTAGCGCCAGTGTGGTGTAGTGGTTTCAGCACTGGGCTATGACTCTGGAGACCAGGGTTCGAATCCTCACTGAGTCATGAAACCCACTGGGTGACCTTGGGCAAGTCACATTCTCTTGACCTCAGAGGATGGCAAATGGCAAACCCCTTCTTGCCAAGAAAACTCCATGATAGATCCACCTTAGGGGCGCCATAAGTTGGAACCGACTCGAAGGCACACAAAAACAGGAAACCATGCTGTTTGTTTCCGGAAACCAGCCTCTCCAAACACTGCTTTCACAGCAAGAGGTTTCACACATGATGTGAACCCATTGGTTGCACACACAAAAAAAGACACACTTTTTGCTCTCCTTCCCTCCCAACTCTAATGTGTTTGCTTTATTGAAAAATTAAAAGCACAGCCTATTTCATATATAAATAACATGATGTCGATGGCCATTTACAAGGCAATCCTCCATTGCTGGCTATGGACGAATGGAAAGGCAGACAGTGGAAACTGCACTCCCAGAAGGGCAGAAGTCATTTGGTTTCCAAAGTGGGAGCAATTGTGCCCTCTGCTGGCTCCTCTCTCTCTCTTTCCTCTAGCGATGTGAAAGGAGGAATTGCGTCCTCTGGCGGCTCTTCCCTCTTCTAGCAATGCAAAGGAGCAGTTGCTCTCCCTGGCAGTTCCTCCCTCTTCTAGCAATGCAAAAGGAGCAATTGCACTACAGTGATGGTTCCATCCTCCTAGCAATGCCAAAGGAGCAGTTGCACCCTCTGGTAGTTCCTCCCTCTTTTTTCAATGCAAAGGACTAGTTGCATCCCCTTGTAATTTCTTGCTCTTCTAGCAATGCAAATGGAGCAATTGCTCCCCAGTGGTGGTTCCTCCTAGCAATGCAAAGGAGTGGTTGCACCCCCGGTAGTTCCTCCCTCTTCTAGAAATGCAAAAGGATGGGATGGGGCAATACTTGGCTCTTTCCCTCTCCACTTCATTGGAGTTGTGAAGCAGTCGCAAGATGCTTCGGTAAGATGCAAAGGGGGGGCAGCTAGAGAAGGTCAGGTGAGCATTTTGGACCATGTCATTCGAATACAGGGACAAAGGGGGAATCTAAACCATGGTTTGCCAGCCAGGTGAAGATGGCCTACAAGAATTAATATCAGGAGGCGATTCCCTTGGTCCAACCTCCACATTCCCTTTTTCTTCCTCCTCTCCAGGACTTTTCTCCTAGGCTTATCCATCTTGGGATGGTGTCAGAAGTGGGATATCATAGCGTTGAGTCTTTGAGCATCCAACCCAAAGCCTCTTTGGTAGGAAGTCCTGCGTATATCCGATGCCAGCGAGGTGCAAACGTGTGATGCTGGGCTTCCCATGGGCATGGCCTGGGAGTTGTGACTGTGTGCAGATGTTCACACATGTGTGGCACCTGCTTAGAACCCTGTTCACTCCTTACCTTTCGTTCTCTCCCATCCTCTCTTGCTCACTCTTTCTTATTTGGCTTTGGGGCTTTAGTCACCCCACCCCTAAAGTGCAATGTTAAACTCTGTGACTAGAAAATCGACATAGTCCTTGTCTTTCATTTTAAAGGCCTCGGCGATGATCCGCGCTGCTTCGCGGTGCTCTTTCCCTCGGAGGGTGACGCCATTCACCTCCAGGATCACATGTCCCACCTTCAACTGCCCACAGTTGTGGGCCGAACCTCCTCTCTGCAAGCCAGAGGATGGAAGAAGAGGAGGAGAGGAGAAGAGAGAGAAAAAGGAAGAGCAAATTCATTGTTGCGCGTTTCACAGTGTGGATCTGCATGCACTATTTGCTCATTTAGAGAGGCAGCATGGCATCATGGTTGGAGAGTTGGACCTTGACTTTGGAGACTATGTTTTGATTCCCAGCCTGGCCATGAAACCAAATGGATGACTTTTGGCAAGTTACATGCTCTCAGCCTCAGGGGAAGGCAATGGCAAACGTCTGAACAAATCTTGTCAAAATAACCCCGTGATAAATTTGACTTAGGGTCACCATATTTTGGAAATGCCTTGAAGGCACACAACAACATCAAATTTGCTTGCTGTCCTGTGCGGTCTTAGAGATATCACTGCAACCTGAACACTGCAAAATGTTTTTTCTGATTTTGATCTCCAACATTGCAAAACTTGAGGTACAAATTAGAAGCTGTGATCGCCTCTCCTTCTCATTAGTCAGAAGCCTTCCTCAAAGGTTAGAGATGAATAATGCTTAGCCTGCGGAGCCCTCTCTCTCTCTCTCTCTCTCTCTCTCTCTCTCTCTCTCTCTCTGCTTAAATCCATGAGTCATTTTTTCCCAACCAGTTCCTCTTAGACTGGAAGACTGGTTTAAAATGGTTATTTACTTATCTATTTCTTTAAAAATCAAAGCAGCAAAGAGGGACACAATGTTACAGCCATGTTTGCCCTCAGATCAAACCAACCCCAAAAGGCACAAATGAAAGAAAGCAGAGGAGGAGTAAACCAATAGGACTAAGAGCATGGTGTGTAGAAGCACATGTTCTTGCATGGCTTCAAGGCATTTCTGACTTATGGTAAACCTATCATGGGGTTTTCTTGGCAAGATGTCATCAGAGGAGGCTTGCCATTGCCTTCCCCTGAGGCTGAGAAAGTGTGACTCACCCAGGATCCGCCAATGGATTCATGGCCTAGCTGGGAATCAAACCTGGTCTCTACTTAGACCTTTTGTTAGAATATAGAATTAAGACATTAAAAAATATGGGTGTATTTGCACTGCATAGTTCTATCATTTTTGAGGCTGCATTAACTGCCAAGGCTCCATCCTGCAGAATCCTGGGATGTGTAGTTTGGTAAGGCACCAATACTCTTGGGCAGAGAAATCTGAAAAGCTGGTAAAATTACAAATCCCAGGATCCCATAGGATGGAGCTACAGCACTTAAAGTGGTCTCAAATTGCATTATTGCTACAGTGGAGATGCACCCTCAGTCTCTGTCAACTTTACCTGTATGGTCACAATCCGAGGCAAGGGCTGCCGCGTGTTGGCACCTCCCTCGATGGCAATGCCCAGGGTCGGGGCACTCTTGGCCACCCGGATCAGATGGGATGTTGGTTCTAGAAGGCCTGGCTGTGGAGCAGAAGAGAATAAAGGACATGATCCCAGTGGCCGGTCAAAAGACACAAAGGTGTATATAATAGCTGCTCCCATGCCAGTAGAGTTAACAAAGCCTCCGACGAAGTGCATCTACACAGTAGAAATAAGGCAGGTTGACCCCACTTAGAGTACTTTAGCTCCGTCATGTTGAATCTTGGGATTTGTAGTTATACAAAGTGTTTAGCCTCCTCTTCCAAAGAGTGCTGGTGCCTCATCAAACTACAAATCCTAGGATTCTGTAGGATGGAGCCATGGCAGTGAAAGTGGTGTACAAGTGCATTGTTTCTGCAGTGTAGCTGCACCCAAAGAACATCCTTTTTGCAAAGTGTTTTTTCTGCCCACCCAGCTTTCCCCCTTTTTCTTTCTGCTCCTTTGTGTAGCTGAACATCGGTTGGAAATTATTATCAACCCCTCAAAGTATCCCTGACACATTCCCCAAACCTTCTAAGAACAGTATTTCCCAAACTTTAGTTCCTCCAGGTGTTTGGTCTTCAACTCCCAGAAGTCCTATCCAGTTGGGCCAACAATCAGGAATTCTGGGAGCTGAAGTCCAAAACATCTGGAGGACCAAAACATAGTCCATGCTGCCCTCCAGTGGTTGAATCAATTCTCTGCACTCATTTATCCCACTAAGAAAGGTTTCTTGTACAGTATAGTAAGTAAGTCCATCACAGGACCTAAATACTCTAAAGGCACCAGATCCTAGCTGATCTTGGAAGCTAAGCAGGGTCAGCTCTGGTTAGTACTTAGTTGGAAGACCACCAACGAATGCCAGGTGTAGGCTTACGTTTCAGAGGAAGGAATTGGGCAAACTACCTCTGAGGACAGTGGGCCCTTGGTACCCCTGGGGTTTGGTTTCAGGACGTCCCGTGGAGACCCAAATCCATAGATGCTCAAGTCCCATTAAATACAATGGCGCAGCAAAATGGCATCCCTTTATATAAAATGGCAAAATCAAGGTTTACTTTTTGGAATATACATATATAGAGATAGATGATAGATAGATAGATAGATAGATAGATAGATAGATAGATAGATAATATTTTCAAGCTGTGGATGGTAGGTGGATGGTAGGTCGTGACAGAGGGCCAACTGGATTCCTTGGCTAAGAAACCCCAATGGAATGTATGCAGCTGCCATAAGAGGACTCCAAGGGTACAGCAGTGACAGCTGGGACCGAAGGAGGCACTTTCATCTGCTTCTGGGACTAGGGATGATGGAGTTGTGGGTTCCTCTTCTCTCCCTCCAAGGCCAGGGCAATAGCAGTTGGGATGAATGGAGGCACTTTCATCTGCTTCTGGGACTAGGGATGATGGAGCTGTGCCCATCTCTTCTTCTCCACCTATACATCTCCTCTCATTCCATCTTCTTCTCTACCTATAGATTCCATCTCACAACAGCTTTTCAGTATTGCCTTACCGGTTTGGGTGCTGCCTCAACCCGCCTGTCAGCTCTGGGGGTTTCCTGGGGGCTCCGGCTTTTGATGGGACCCTGCGTCCGACTCCTCTCTCTGGCGCTGACCTCTGCCTCTCCGATGTCCACGCCACTGTCCTCGCTGAGAGTCTGCCCACTGTCTGAAAGTTGTGAGAGGGTTGAGGCTGTGTTGGGTGAGATCAGGAGAAAAGCTGTCAGGAGGGCAATACAGGTGCTACCATCCTGAACTATGGTGATCTGTGGTTGCCGTTTTCTGACATACTGTGTCTCTCAAGGTCTTCTCCTTTTTATTATTATTATTATATTAGAACAGTGGGGGGAAAATGACTCAAACCTAAAAGGAAATAAAAAAGCTGAAAATTGAAACTGAGGACATTTGCAACAAGGAAATATCTCCACTAAGGGGCAGCAAAGTCACAATGCTAAACTGTCTTGCAAAAAAGGAACATTCTACAAATTCAGGACAGTTCTTTCCAGGCACCATTCTTTGAAGTCCCTTCCTATACAAAAGATATGGTTTTGTGCAGCAAAAAAACCCATGCAAATATTTTTGTGCAGAAAGCACTTTTCTGCGCAAATCGGCTGCAAATTTTTCACAGAATCTGCCCCGACTTGCGAAAATTCTTGCCCGTCCAGGATTCTTCTAGTCAGGGTTCCCCAATACTCACAGAATAGTTATTCTGACCATTTCTTGGAATATGTTTGAATATCCCTACCATCTGTACTCACTGTGGTAGAGTCAGCACTGAGTAGGATAAGAAGTATCTGGAATGAATGAGTGAATGAATGAATGAAGACCTGAGTTTGAAGTACTGGAGGACAAGTTCTCACCTCTGGCTTGGGGAAGAGATCTCACTTCGTTCACGTCTGGCTCGCTGTTGGGCCGGTGGACTTCCACCATGATAAAGTGCTGAGTGGTCCCAGCCTCCAAGCCTCCCTTTTCAGCCGGTGGGAGAGGAGCAGGATGGGATGGAGGAGGTGGCGGTGAAGGGGAAGCAGCATTGGGACGCAGGAGAGTGGTGGAACCTGTGGTCTCTGGAGAGGGACTCTTTAGCCGTGTCGGGGACTGGACCCGAGGAAAGGGCCTTATTGGGTGTTGGTTGACCAGTAACAAGTGGGTCTCGGCGGGCCTTCTGGAGGCATGATGGGTGGCGGGATTGATGGAGGCGTATATGGCGCTGGAGGTGGAATCGTCCGTGGAGGAAGCGGTGGTGGAGGACGAGGAGGCGAGGCTGACTGTATCCTTCTCAGAGAGACTGGGAGGAGGAGTGGGGTTACGGGGGGCTACAAAGAACAGGCCCGACTGGGAGGATTCGGAGGAGGGCCGTTGGAGGGTTTCTTTCTGTTTGTTCTGAGGAGCAGAGGATGTGGCTGCCATTTTTGGTGAAGGTTGAGGAGGTGGAGGTTTGAAGGCTGGAGGCTCCTCGGGGAAAGCGGAAACGTCATCCTGGGGAAAACAAGGAGGAGAAAAATTACCTTTAGATATGGTTGAGGCTCTACTCCTGGTTGCCTCTCTGGATACTTCATATGAATTATTTTGGGGTAGAGAGCACCAACTGCAGCTGGTGGCTTCCATGTCGGTGGAGCGGTGGATCTGCTCCAGGTTTTGCATGGCTCTGAAGGAGCTCTCCAAAGCAATGAACCTATTTGAGGGACAGGCCTCAGCACCTTGAAAGCCTGGATTAATGTTTTAAGGTACAGGAGGGTAACTTCAAATTTGATTCCCAATTCCCCATGAAACCCACTAGGTGACCTTGGTCAAGTCCCACTCTCTCAGCCTCAGAGGATGGTAATGGCAAACCTCCTCTGAACAAATCTTGCCAGCTTCACCTTAGGGTCTCCATAAGTTGGAAACAACTTGAAGATACACAACACACACACACTCTAAAGTTACAGGAGGGGAGATTTCGACTGAATATTAGAAGGAACATTTTGATGGTAAGAGAGGTTCAGCAATGGAACCAATAGCTTAGAGAAGTGTCAGCATCTCTTTTGGTGTAAGGCAAATACGGATATATTATGTTAATGTTTCCCAGCCACCCAAATCAACCTGTTCTCATGTCGGCACCAACCCGTTGAAGAGGAAGACAACTGTCAGATAAATGCCAGACGGCTCCCCGCAGCCTTGGCTGTCTTTGTGGAAACAAAGTGCCAATTATGTTAATTCCATGTGTCGAAGTACACAGATTTGTGGCATCTTGTGCATCTGTCCGATTCCAGCACAGCGGGAGAGCTGTGTAGGAGAGTAAGGAAGAGAAAAGGAAAGGGAAAGGGAGGAATCCATCTTACCAGGGAGATGTCAGGAAGGGCATTGACGCTGCTTTGGCTTCCATCTCCTCCTTCTATGTCAGATGCATTCTAGCAACAGGGAAGCAAGAGAAATATTACATTACAGGTGGAATGAGGAAGAAAATGTTTCCAAGAAGATGGGTCCTCTTTCATTTTCCAGTTGAAAGCAGAGTTCTGAACATAAATTTAAAACTGGATTATATCTGCAGTGTGTTTTGGACCTTTGTTGGTGCTATTTTGTGCCTTCAAGTTGTTTCTGACTTACGGCGACCCTAAAGCAATTGGGTTTTCTGGGGCTGAGAGTGTGCAACTTGCCCAAGATCACCCAAGTAGGTTTCCATAATCGTGCCAGGAATCGAACGCTGATCTCCAAAGTCATAGTCAAACCACTTAGCCATGCTGGCTCTCCGAAGGCACATAGGTAACTACAAATTCATTTTGTTTCTGTTGGTTGCATTCCTACCTACCTCTTTCCTCTACGTCCCCCTCCTCAATCTTTCACCAAATCATCTCATCTCCATGTACATGGGGTGCCAGATGTGCCTACCATCCCCACCTCATAATTATAATTATAGCCCAAATGCCATTATCAAATGTCAAAACAGAGCTGGGAACAAATCAACAGAATCAGTGGATCCAGGCAAAAGCGTCATCAAAGGTTACAGAGCTAATTCTCCTCACTGACAGGTGAGGCTGGTGTGACTGTCAATCAGGAAGGTGCATGTGGATATATATATATATGTGTGTGTGTGTGTGTGTGTGTGTGTGTGTGTGTGTGTGTGTATATGGAGTGGGGAGAGGAGACAGGAACAGGGAAAGGAAATTATCATGCAGAAAAGGCAGGCACCTCCTGCTAGTTTAATTAACATCTGGGAATGCACTAAAATGTCATCTTTTGGCACAGGGTTGACGCAAGAAAATAATGAAGTGCTACTTTCAAATGGGTCTGTCAAAGCCTATGTTGAGGTATGCAGCATATTTAAAAACCCTCTTTTTCTGAAAGCTGGTGGGGCCCAGTGTCTAAAACTGCAGGCCGTTGTGTCAAACCAGATTGAGCCATTTCGATCGACACCAGGAGCAGGTCTTTTGTACGTTTTATGGCTCTCGCTGGCCCATTTAAGAACACTTTTCCCCTCCACAAAAAATATTTTGCATTACAGGAGGGGCAACTCACAACAAGGTATAGATGATGGAAAATCCTCTCTCCAGCTAGTGAGAGAATTGCAGCTAAGTTCATAGGGAAAAGGGAAACGTTTCAGCAGATGATCATCCCTTCTAACCAAAAAGTCTTACTGCTTTGGCTATGCCCCATTATAAGACTGCATATATGTGTGTGTGTGTATCTAAAGAGAGAGTCCTTGCTCTTCTGTATAATATTTCCCATTGCAAAAGAGATTATTAAGGGGAAAACTCCCCGTGGCTACAGATTGTGCTGGCTTTTAAAGCAAAGCGTCATGCGACTGGAGAGGAGATGATGGTTTTATTTTCTTTCTCCAGACAGCAAGTTGACAGGTGCCAGACTGATGGGACGCTCAATTGCCCAGCTCCAGGGAAAAACAAACCCATTAATGCCTACCACTGTCTGTTCGGTTCTGCTGTATCATTTGTGGCTGATGCCATTCATTGGCATTTAAGGTAAAAATGGCTCCCATCCCAGGACAGAGGTTAGCCGATATCCCTGGGCTCTTATGCACAGAGACATCCAAAAACGTCTGCAGTGGAAAAGCCGTTTCTTACAGGGGAGATGGAACGCTTTGAACATAAGACAGGGATGGACAAATGTGATTGCTTTGCTTTCTTGCACGCTTGGAGTTTTAACGTAAATGATTGTTTTGGAGAGGATAAACCCCACAGACACCTGGGGTCTTTTATTTTTGTGTTGTTGCTGTGTGCCTTTGTTTCTGACTTATGGTGACCCTAAGGTGAACCTATCATGGCTTTTTCTTGGCAAGATTTGTTCAGAGAAGGTGTGCCATTGCCTTTCCCTGAGGCTGAGAGAGTGTGACTTGCCCTAAGTCACCAAGTGGGTCTCATGCCCAAGCTGGATTTGAACCCTGGTCCTCAGAGTCGTAGTCCAACACTGAAACCAGTACACCACACTGGCTTTTATTTTATTTCACACATAAATAACATTGTTATATAAGCAACACCATAGGAGAAGAAAAAAGCTGATGCTGTCTTCTTGGATCTCCAATGGCGATGGTAGCATGCCTTGGTGATCCATGAAGATGATCAATCTTCTCTCCTTTTCTCCCAATTGTATATTTGCAGCCAGATACTGCCCAGGTGTCTCCTGCCCTACCCCAAAATACAAAATAGCCATGGTCTCTGAGTATTCCTTGCCCAAGAAAACCCAACAAAATTCATGGTGAACAGGTGACTTGAAGGCAAATACACACATGCAACAAATTGTGGTGTTTGGGAGTTGCTTTCTAAGGGGAAGGTGGAAGACTGCTTAAGATAGTATTGAATACTTCCATCTACAATTCTGATAAAGGACATACGTTCATGCGTCTGCCCTTAGCTAAATATGGATCCACTGCTTTAGAAGATACCAAACCAAAGAGGATATTTGAAGATCTTCTTACCTCCATAAGGTCAATCAGCCACAAGAGTCGCTCCTGGGAGGGTGGGTTGTTGACCAATTCAATGAAAAAAAGGAGAAAAAGAAAACAAAGGGATTATGGGAGATGGGGGAAGAAGAAAAATACATCAGAGGGGAGGTAAAACAAGTGAGCAATATCAGATTCAGGGTGCAACAATGCCACTATTGCCATCATAAAAGAAGGGCCTGCTGGAGAAGGCCAAGGATCTGCCCTGGGGATGGGAATCATGCTACCCTCTAGATGTTGCTGGACTGCAATTCCCAGCATTCTCCATCATCAGCTATGCTTGAACTTGAAGTTCAACAACTTCACATGATTCCCATCTTCACTGATCTGGTCCACCTGCTGTTTGCCCAGAGGACAACCAGTTGACCATGAGAAGCCCATCAGGCAAATTCCCATCCATGTTCTCCAGCAATTGGAATGTACTGAATCTGCACAGGCAACAGAGGCCACAGTCATCTCATAGGAACAGGAGAAGGTCCATATTGGATCACACCTAAAGCCAGCCCTTCTGTTCATACACTTTTCCTCCACAGTAGCCAACCCAGTTGTCCATGGAAAACCCACAGGGAAGAGGTGAATGCTGTAGCATCTTCCCCACTTGTGTCTCCCCTCAACAAGTATTGAGAGATGCTTCTGATACTAGGGCAGAAGGAGAATGAGGAAAGCCACCAACATTGTTTTTCTGCACCCGCTTGGAGAAAGGGCATCCGATCCCATTCCTTCTCCTCCCCGTGACACCTTCCTTCCCGCTGCCTTCCGCTGAGTAAAAGAGGCTGTCAGTTTCCACGTCCGCTAATGCATTTACGATGAAAGGTGTTTTATGGCCGGCAAATTGATTCCGCAGCCGCGAGGTTGAACATTTAGAGGTGATTACGTTAACTTAATTAGACAGCATGTGTGCCGAGGTCTTGGAGATTTCATAGCAATGACACCGGATTGCCGGCAGTGGGACAGAGCAGTGGAGTAAGCCAATTTGTCAGGTTATTGTTGCTGTTGCCATTGCCTGGGAAGTCCAATTAGGGGCCCTTTGCTAAAAACTCTTTAACACAGAGGAGGTCCTGCCCATGCTCACAATACTGGACCCCTTCAATAAGCTGAATCACTGACTGATTTGATATCTACCCCTTCCTTTCAGATTGCTTTCCACAGAGCTTATCTCTGGTTGACCTTCTTCTGCATTTTAATGACGCTCTTCTTTTATTTAATGTTAGAGCCTCACCTTTTGGCATATAAATTGGGCCCCATGAATTCAACCCAATTCCCGTTGTACAGTTTGTGGCTGTTGTTGTTGTTAACTGCCCTCGAGTCGATCTTGACTCATGGCGACCCTGTGGATGACATAGCTCCAAGGCTCCCTAACCCCCAATGTTCTGCTCAGTTCCTGCAAATTCATGCCCATGTGCTCCTTAATAGAGTCCATCCATCTCAGTATGACTCCTGTATTCCTGGGGGATATGTTTCCAGACTTACTGCAGATGGTCAAAATAATGGCTAACAGCAAAGTATGGGAGACCACGGTTGAAATCCTTGTTCAGCCATGGATAAGTCTTCCAAGAGGAAGAGAGCTGGGAGGGTGGGCATGTATGTTTGCAATATGAGTATCTGCATAAGGACTGCACCTTTGCAACCGGTGAGAAAGTGGAAACTGCTTGAGCAATTATCTTATCACTAGAGTAGCATCCCAATGTGATTCCAACCAAATAATCTGTTGTCTCTCTCTTTCTCTCATGTTGTTTGTTAGCATCATGGGTGAGTATGCGTAACCATGGCACACATCAAGAGTGTCAGAAGAGAAGCACCTACCCGAGCTGAACTGACAGTGGTGGAAGTAAAGTGGCTCCCGGTGGAAGAGACAGTGTCACTGTAAGACATCACGGAGTAGGAGTCTGTCCCCGTTCCTGTCCCCGAAGGCTGGCGGGCCTTCATGAATTCGATCTCCCTCTTCAGAACCAGGTTGTCGAAACGGTCGAGGTCCTGAGGAGAGATCACGCCTCTCACTTCCGACAAGAGCGAGAACTGCGAAGCAAGGAAAGAAAAAGGGAAGGTAGAATGGGGACCTGCTATGTGTCCTCCCCATACATATTATTTAGGATATCTTTTGTTGGAGAGGATGTCTTTAAATATATTTATTTATTTTATTTCATTTCATTTGTATGCTGCCTTTCTCCCAGAAGGGAGTCAAGGTGGCTCACGGAAAAAGTGACAATCTGTGTCATGAAACTATGTGACAATCCAGTCATAGCTGTGAGACAATCCAGTCACAGATCTCTTTCCAGCACTAACCGAACAGCAAGGGCATTTCTGAAAGAGTCACCTACATGGATGCAAACTATAGGTCCTAGTCTGTATGTGTTTGGTAGAACCTGGGAAAGAACCTATATTAAACGTATAAGACTGGGCTTGGTAAAAATAATCAGGGCTCCTGGTATATTCAAGGATCCCTGACTAGCTATACCAAACCCATGTGCATATGCCCTTTCATAGGTATTGGATATTCAGAGAAGATTGCAATGGTACATATTGGGGCTAACAGATGTAATTCTATCTCCCTCCATGCTATGTGAGTTCTTATAGTGAAAATCCAGGTTGTTACCTGATCAAGGTCTCAGCCATGATTGGCTAGCCTTGCCCTTCCCATCCCAACCTGAGTGTTTCTCATCTCACCTTGGCATGAGTGTTGAGCAATTCAAAGAGAGCCATGACAAGGGCATCCACTGGGATGTTGTTCTCCTTGTATTCATCCAAGTAATAGCCCATAGTGGCTCGTTCGGGTTCGTTCAGGAGATGACGGGCTTGTTCCTCCAACATCACTCGGCTTTGGTTCACTAGGCTACTGAGGGTTACTTGGGATCCAGCCAAGCCTCTGTAAAAAGACGGCTGGAAAGAGGAGGAGGTAGAGATGGAGTAAAGGAAGAACACAGAGCCGTATGAGAAATCTGTACATCAGGCCCAGGATTTGATTATAAAACTTGGAAGCCAAGAGTGAGGAAGCTCTTTCAACCCAAGGGCCAAATTCTATTCTAAAAGAGAAAAGACAGGTCCAAAGGAAAATGGCACAGTAAAAAATACCGGCATATTTTGGCCTAGAGCGCTTACTGTTGATAGCTAAGCCTTGTGAGACACATCATCATCATGATCATCATTGGAAAGAAAGCCCAGAAAAGCTGGAAAGCCATGAAAAAAGGGTGTCATAGGGAAGGAGGTATTACCATTTGGGTATACTCCAAACCCAAATTTGGCCCCAGTGCTGGAAGTTCCCCACCCTTGTCAAGTCATTGACCAACAGTCTCCATAAAATGTACATATGTAAGACACAATAATACTAGGGGGAAAGACATAGGCCATGATTCTGCATCACAGTCTGTGATGGGTAACTTTATGAATCCTTAACTATGTGGCTGAGTTGCAACAAAACCCTGTTAGTCCACTGCAAACACGCATATTAGGACACCAGCAGTGTGCATCAGGTACCTCCAATGTGTATATTTCTGATGCACATTGGGTGCCCCTATTTTGCTTCAGCCTTTCCTAGCCGGTGCTGAGATGTGCATTGCGAAGTGCTCCGATACACATCGGTACAAACTGGACCATGGTGCATCCATCCCTGCGTAACAGATACCCATGCTTAATCACAACAGCCCCCGGGTGGAAACAGATGCTGCAAAGCCACCCAATTTTATTTCTCGTCCAAATTAAATCCACTTCCCAAAACCAAGTCCAATACTGAATCCCAGCCAGAATTATTATTATCTTAAATGAAAGAAGCCTTCATTTTAAAATGGGAACTGTTGTGTCCCTTTTCTCCTGTCCGCTTGACCTTAGAGGAACCTTGGTCCTTGTAAAGAGGAAATATAGAGGCGGGGGGAAAGACCCCCATCAGCAACATAAATAGGAATCAAATCAGCCCAAGGCTGCCAGGTAGGAGCAGTGATTGTAAGGTCTCCCTTTGACAAAATCAAGCTGATTGCTCTCAAGAGGTTTCAAAATAGGTGGCCTGCCTCACTGGGACTCAGGAATAATCAACCAATCAATCCAACCATGGGGCATTTCACTTGCTTGCATCCATTTCTTTTCCCAAACCAGGATTCCGAAAAGACTCAGAAATCTCATTTTTTAAAAAGGCTTGGTGACAGAACACTCCCAAGTCCCCACCAAGAATGTGCTTCTTCTCTTCCAATGACCAGCAGTCCTGCTGGTGAAAGGATTTGGGGAGTTGCAGTCCACAAAATAAGAAAGCTTTGTGGCATCGTAGAATCACTAGCACTGGAAGAGACCATAAAGAGCCATCCAGTGATGGCTGCTCCCAGTTCTCAGCAGGTGCAATGATATGCTCCGCTGCTCTGGACTGTGGACTCCAAAGCCTATGATGCTCTCATGTTTGAGGATTCTTGCTTTTTGGACCACACTTGGACAGAATGTGTCCTACGCAGAACACCTACCCAAAGATATGCTTCTCTTTTGATAGGTAGAACATAGGTCTAGCTTGTTTTATGGTATGTTCTATGCACTAAACACAGGGAATACGTTTTGAAATGTTGTTGTCCTTATGTGTGAGAACGAAAGGAGCAAATGTTTTGCATCCCTGGTCCAAGATGCTGTTGTTTGTTAGTTTTTGCAAAGAGGCGGAGGCTCCCCCCCTTCTGCCTTCAACACATTGAGGAATGCAGACTGTCTGTATGGAGATGTTTTGCTTCAGAGGGAGATATATATATATGAAACAGTGCCAGGAAACTGTAAAGAGTGGGGAAATACAACTCAGGGACGAAAGGCCCTTGTAAATCTCTTTATCAGCCAGAACCACCTGCGCAACTTAAGAGCTGATTTCCATTTGAAAGGACAAAACTTGGAGCTTGGATATGGCCGCTGGCGGTGGCAAATTGGAATTTCTGTGCCTTGCTTTTGGATGGGGGCGTGAATCTTAGATCAGCCTCGGATGACAGGGATGTGATATTTCCTGACAGAGCATGGATAACGGGAACCAAATTTATGAATGGCTGAGCCAGTGTTTCTGTTCTCTGTCCTTGTGGACTTGATGGAAGGAAACCTAGGTGTTTGACAATTTTTGGAGATAAGCACATAGATGCAGGACACAGTAGGCCAATTTATGTGTGCAACAGAACCAAGTGGCATAACACTTTGTAGACTGGGACACATCATACTGAGTGTGAAAGGATGGGAGGTGTGGGAAGGAGATGAGCCTGCGATGACTTTCTCCCATATGTCTGAAAAAGCCCAGCAAAAATATGTTATTTTTCATTAAAGGCTTTGAATCTTCTCTTCACTCGTTCCATGTTCATGCATAAGGGTTTTAACTGGTGTAGCTTGTGACCTCTTTTGACATGTTAAAGTGCTCAATAGGCTTTCACAGAATCACAGAATGGATGGGACCACAAGGGCCACCTAGTCTTACCCCCATCCATGCAGAAATACACAACTAAAGCATTCCCCAAAGGTGACCATCCAATTTAAAGGTCTATTGAAAGACCTCCAAAGAAGGACAGTCCACCATCTCAGCAGTAAGGAAGTTCTTCCTCATGTTTAAGTGGAATCTCTATTCTCATAATTTGAATCCATTAGTTTGCATCCGAGTCTCTGCAGCAGCAGAGAAGAAGCTTGCTGCATCTTCTACCTGTCATCCCTTCAGATATTTAAGGGTGGCTATCATGTCATCTCTCCTTTTCTCCAAGCTAAACATAGCCAGCTCTATGGCTACGTCATGCTACATAAGGCTGGGTTTCCAGACCTTCGATCATCTCAAATGCTCTTACCTTTGCTGTCCCTTCTGCCGTGGGATCGCCAGAGACCCTAGAGCGAAGATAGCCATCATTAACACCAAGCTGAAGATGGGAAACCAAAGTAGATGGGCGCGTTTAGCTACTGAGTCTTGAAAACATTTGAAATTGAAAAGAAGGGTGTTATTGTGGAGTCATTGTTATCAAAAATTAGAAGTGCAGTGGATTTTCACTCGTGGAAAAGAGTCGGGACAAAAAGATACCTCAAGCCTTCCTTCCTCCCTTCTTCCTTAAGCAGAAAGTGCTCTCAACCTCAGAGAAAGGCATTGGCAAACCTCCTCTGAACAAATCTTGCCAAGAAAGCCTCTTGATAGGGTCACCATACATCAAAAATGACTTGATGGCATGGCAAATGGCAAATGCAAATCTCCTCTGAACAAACCTTGCCAAGAAAACCTCATGGCACGTTCACCATAGGGTCTCCATACATCAAAAATGACTTGAAAACATATAACAACAATACAAACCCTGCTGGGTTGACCATGGTTTCTCCGATCTGGGAGCTGGCTATCCACTTGGTCTCGTCTACGGTGGTCCGAGCGTGAGGCAGCCTCCCGACATCTTTGATGGTCATGATGAGGTGACGTGAAGACTTCAGGAGTTTCACCGCTTCGTCGTGGGGGATGCTGAGAAAGCTTCGGCCATTCACCTCCAGAATCTGGTCCCCAACCTGTATTAGGAGAATGAAGGGTTGGGGAAAAGAAGAGGGGGGAGTTGAAAGATGGAAGCTTTAGACTATCCTATGAGCACAAAAGAAGATGTTTAAAATCTAAAGATCCCAGTCCACATAGTCATGAATAAATAGGAACATAAAGCAGTTCAGTCAGACCAACAGTCTAGGCCTGAAACAGACTCAATTTGAAAGGAAGCCAATGGTGTCACATAGTGGTTTGAGCGTTGGACTCTGGAGACCAGGGTTCAAATGCCATCTCTGCAGTATAAAACCAACGGATGATCTTGGTCAAGTCACACTCTCTCAGCCTCAGGGGAAGGCAATGGCAAACCCTCTCTTACCAACCTGCCAAGAAAACCCCATGATAGGTTGGCCTTCGGGTAGCCATAAGCTGGAAACAACTTGAAGGAACACAACGACAACAACAATAGTAAGACCTCCTCTGAGGATTCCTCGAGTAAGAAAAAGCTGTGAAGTTCATGGGGTCACCATAAGTTGGCAGGCAACTTGAAGGCGCATACAAGCATGCACAATGTGAAGACGTAAAACAAATGTGTAAAGAAAATGAACCAGTGAGCAAGAACTCTCCTCTGTTTCTCTAATTTCAAGGTATGTGTTTTCATTGTTACTGAACGTCTCTTGTACGTTGTGGGCTATTATTGTTGTTGTTGTTATTATTATTATTATTATTATTATTATTATTATTATTGATATCTTTAGGGTTGCCATAAGTTGGAAACAACTTGAAGTCACCCATTATCATTATCATCCTCCTCCTCCTCCTCATTGTCGTTATTGTTATTTGACATTGCTTCTCCCCATCCTGCTTTGAGAGTCCGCTTAATGCAGATCCATTCCCCTGCCTTCACTCCCATCCTTCTCTCCTGACTTCTTATGAATAACATCCTTTCTCCTAAACCTTCTCTGCTTTAACCGCAGGCTCTGGTTCTGCCAGCTTTAAAGAAAAAGTGTCTCCAAATATATCTCATTTAACGCTTTGAGTCTGAGTGGAATGGCCTGATATTTTAAATAACCCTTATTTTTGTGGATTAGATGCTTCGAGGGCTCTCCTTTGCCTCTTCTTTTAATGCCCCACAAGGCCAAGAAAAGAAATCCCTCTCATGCCTGACCTTGCCTGTTTTGATTCAAGTCCTCTCCATGTTTCTTACGCAGGACTTGGGAGTTACTTTTACCAAAGCTGAAGACATTGGGCAGAAATATGCTACTAGTCTCCAAAAAAAGGGCATATCAGATAGCCTGAGAAGGACTCATAATAGTAGTCTTAGTCCTTTGTAACCTTCCCTGCACCTCTCAACCCCAACCAAGGGCAAGAACTGCTGGCTGGAAGAATATCCACCTTGGATGCAATGGCTGGCAAATGCAGATCTCTAGGGCATTTTAAAATCAGCGGCCATTTTAAATTGGCAGCCATAATCCCATAAAAGAGGTGTTGTTGTTTTTTAATGTATTTGTGAATCTTTAATCGCTCTCATGCAAGCGAGAGTTTTTTCTTCCAAACAAGAAAACAAAACAAGGCAAACAATATGGAGTTTTAATGAGGTGCCTTATAATGTTTTCATTGCCGTCTTTTTTTTAATGTAAGAAGAGAGTCTTGGGATGGGAAAGAGGGGAGAGGAGGAAGGGGTCCTGGGCAGCTTGGTGCTTTCATTATTTTGGCCCGCACTGTGCTTGGAGCGGCACTGGCTTGCAAGTCGCAACCTCCCGCTGCCGGGTGACATTAACTGGGCTCACAATGTCATAAAATGCCTTCTGGTGATTAATAATGCACTCTCTGGCTAGGCAGCGTGGAGCAGCCTTGGTTTCTAATGATCCTCCCAAGCCTCAAGAAAGGGTCAGAGATCCCCTTTCATCCAGAAGGAGAAGCGCCATATGATATGATGTGATGCGTGGAAGATGCTCAAACCTACCTAATCCCTGAATTCCTTAGAACTGTATGCATCGCTCCCCTGTTACAAACATCGAAGGGTCTCTCGTCTTATGCCAAGGTCTGTACTCTGTTATCTGATGCAAATAGATTTGTATCCTTTAGAAGTGCTAAACTCTTAGCCAGATCTACACAATTACCAATTTACATTATTTAAGACAAGGGCGGCAGCCACACTGCAGAAATAATACAGTTTGATACCACTTTAACTGCCAAGGCTCAATGATATGGAATTCTGGGAGTTGTAGAGTGTTGTGGCACCTGAGCCCTCTGACAGAGAAGGCTCAATGTCTCACAAAACCACAGCAAATTACAAATCCCAGGTGCCATGGCAGTTAAAGCCATGCCAAATTGCATTCATTCTGCAGCATGGCAGAAGCCTAAGACAGATGTACATGCAAGTATGCCATTAACAGGAATCCAGCCATGGTTATCTATGGCTACTTCTCATGATAGAAATACTAATGCCACTATGGTCTTCGTTACCAACCGCTGGAGAAGGTGTGCACATGTCATATGGATATGTTGTGACTTTTAGGGTGCAGAAGGAATGATGGATGCTTCTTACATTTTCAACAGTCCAATAAGGACCAATGGTAACATAATATTGGTAGTTCTTGAGGGGGGGGGGGAATGGGGATTAGAAGAAGAAGGAATGGAATAATATATCCTGGAATAGGGCATGGCTGGTCTATTGCCACCCTAAACAAGACTGAAACACTTCACAGTGCAACATTTATTTTGGGTTGAGTAAAGCAGATCCATTTATACTAACATGTGTAATGTGGCGTTGTGGTTTAAGAGTTGGACTACAACTCTGAAGATCAGGGTTCGATTTCCAGCTCAACTATGAAACCCACTGGGCCAAGTCACACACTCTCAGCCTCGGGTGAAGGCAATGGCAAAACTCCTTTGAACGAATATTGCCAAGAAAATCCAATGATAGGTTTGTCTTAGGGTCACCATAAGCTGGAATTGACTTAAAGACACGCAACAACAACAACAACTAAATACCCCCTTTCTGCTAACAGAAACAAGGAGGGAAATGCAGTCATGCATCTGCTTGCATCTAGGCCCTTTTAGTGTAGCATTTGACTCATGTGCATCTATCCTTGCATGCATTGGTAAAATGCTACAGAAGAAAGAAAGAAACAATGGTCTGCCAAAGCCATCAAGGTTGGGCTGCGTTTGAGTTCTGCAGCCTTTTATTAACATACATCAATGCTGAGAAAGGAGGGGAGAAAGAAAAGGAAATGAAAGAACGGACAATGCGGTTATCTTGTGCATGAGTGTATTTTGGGGAAAAAGCAGCTTATGATGGTCTCCAGAAATAGGAAAACAACAGCACAGAAACAACACTGAAAAAAATGGAAAGACCAGCCACACAAAGGCAGATTCAAATTGCCTCGATGTGAATTCTATTCTGTGTTTCTGCATGATGTTGGTTCCCTTGAGAAAAAATCCTTGAGAGGGTCTCTAAAGATCAACCTATCAACAGAATCATAAAAGGAAAGATTATGCATTGCCTACTTCTTTTCTTTTTAACTGACAATCAAAGAATAGATGAAGAAGGGTTTCCGAACGGTTTCAGTAACTGAGCTACTGTGTTTTTACACTAGTGGTAGCATCTGGGTCATCTTCAAAGGCAGCCCCAGATAGAGACATTGCAATAGTCTAACCATCAGCAGTGCTTACCTTCAGTCCAGTGCTTTCTGCTTCAGAGCCTTTGTCCACACCTGTGATGTAAATCCCAAGAGCATATTCTGCACCGCCTCGGATCATGAGTCCTAGGGATCGCCCTTCGTCCAACACCAGGTTCACCTGCACCGAAAAAGAAAGGACATACTTGAAAGTGGAGACAGCTAGGTATGGAAGAATATCCCTGAACTCAGAGGCTATTCCTCCTCTTTGGCTATGTGGTCTTCCAGAGCCCCCGGTTATCATCTTAGCTGAGAACAACTATAACAACAAAATGGAGGCCTAACATGGCGACATCCACATTTTCTTTTCACCTGTTTGATTTTGGACACCTTTTTCTGACGAAGAAGCCAGTGTAACTTCAAAACCTTGCATTGTCTATTTTGTGCATTTTGGGGATTTGGGTTGTTATTGTATGGAAAAAGTTGTTCATTTAAGTGTGTGTGTGTGTGTGTGAAAGAAAGAACGAGAACTTTTAGTAAGATTTGGTGGCTTCCATGGCCCAAACACCCCAAATGCATTCAGGACCTTGGGCAGCAAATTTGACATTATTCCAAAGCTTGTTGCTGTTGTTGTGTGCCTTCAAGTTGTTTTCAACTCGTGGCATTATTTTGCAGCGTAGATGTAGGTAGCCCTGGAGATTTCAGCCATACCATGGTGAGGCTTGGTGCACAAACCTGTACCCTAAATGGAGGAAATCAAGGTACCCAAGGATGGATAGCTGCCCAGTGCCAAACTACAAAAAGACAAAGCAGAGCCAGCCAGATTAATATATTCCATGGAGCATTACTCCGGCTCCGGTTCTCCAGCCTTTGTTTCCATGTTAACACCTGTAAGCACAGAAGATGCCAGGCTCTGATGTCGGTTGCAAGCTGACCTCCTATCCCTTCTCCTACCCAACCTGAATCCCAACTAGGGACTTGAGAAGGAAGGAGTAGCTGTTAGAGTGACCTTCGGTGATCCCCACGAATCCAGCAACAAGGGAGCGCATGAAAGGAGGAGATGGCAAGCCAAAGTGGGAGAAGCAGAAGGAACAGAAATGCAGAACACTTTGTCCTTTCAGGTTGTCACTGGAGAGAGTGGTTACTGATCTAAGAAGAAGAGCAAGGCTGAGAGAATGTGACTTGCCCCAAGTCACCCAGTGGGTTTATATGCCTCCGCATCAGATATGAACGGATTCCCAGCTCTTTAGTTGAGACAGGTCAGAAAACATTTTAATTTCAGTCTGCTGTCACACTAATAGACCCAACACTCCTGCGAGAAAACCCAACACAGATCCGATTTCGATTAAAATTCAGGCTATGTACCGCGTCGGCAGACGTAGGGGGGGGGGGAAATTCCCCTTCTCCTTCCTCCATTAAATATTACAGCATATGACTTATTGACAAAACACGGCTGTAGGCTGGGAGCCAAGCAGCTCAGAGGAATCAGATAACTAAAGGAGTCAATTTATTTCTCCTTAGACTGGGGAGCAATTATCTGGGCGAAAGAGATGGAAAAATTATGAAGGCTTTCCAGGAGGTTCACGCTCGCGGAGACGGACACCTTTTATTGCAGAACCGGAGGAAAGAAGTGCATTAATCCCATATTAATTAGGGAGTTTAGCAGCCAGTGCATAATGCAGGAGAGCTAAAGACAGAGATAAGTATAAGAAGAAGGAAAAGGCTTGATTGCAAAGAGATTTCTTCCCCCTTTTAAAAAATAAAATGCGATGCTTTTGCTGATACCGTGAAAAGATATTTTCCAATGGAAAGTTGATATTCTTATGGGACTGTGACAAAGCCTTGCAAGAATTAACTGTTGGAGATAGTTAGTTGATAATTAATATTGCTAACTGATCATTAGTGAGCCAGCGGAGTGTAGTGGTTTGACCACTAGACTACGACACAAGACACCAGGTTTCAAATCCCTGCTCAGCTATGGAAACCCACTGGGTGACCTTAGGCAAGTCACACTCTCTCAGCCTCAGAGAGAGGCACTGGCAAAAGCTCATCTGAATAAATCTGGCCAAGAAAACCCTGCAATACGGTCGTCTGAACATCAACATAACTTGACAAGGAATTGAAGAGAGTGTGACTTTTCCATGTCGGCTTCAAAACATGGTGAAAATCTACCCATAGAGACTTCCCTGGGGGGAATTTACATGTAGCGTAGTGGTCTGAGCATGCGATTCGGACTCTGGAGACCAGGGTTCGAATTCCTAGCAGGCCATGGAAACCCACTGGGTGTCCTTGGGCAAGTCATAGTCTCTCAGCCCCAGAAAATCCCATGATAGGTTTGCCTTAGGGCTGCCATAACTCAGAAACAACTTGAAGGCACACAACAGCAAGAAAGGCACCCACAGGATTCCAGCACAAATGATAGAGCATAGTATATAAATATGTGTGAATAGACAGGTAAATGTTTGCAATTCTCTTCCTGGCCATTAGCAAAAAAGAAGAAAGTGAAAAAGAAGAACCAACCCCATGAAGGATGAAGCATAGGATGCAAGGAACCGTGGATGCCAAGTGGATTGATGGGGGGAACAAAGTGTCAGAGCGGACAATGGCAGATCAATGCCTCCTTCATTCCTCACAGCTCACAGACAGCTGCATCCCTCCGATGGAGAGAGCCAGTGTTTCCATTTAGCATCTGCCTTGCACAATTCTTAAGCACTTGCACTTGGAGGACCCATGAAACTAGGCAACGGCTGTCGTTTTAGATAGGAAGAATGGAGCACCGCTGGGAACAGTCTTGTGAATGACTCTGACCTTGAATGGTATCACTGACATAGTTGGCGCTGGGCATGCAAACGTGGCACGCATGCGCCTGGGTGAAACTGCACTGAGATTGCGAGGAAACCTTTGTGAGACTGAACACTCCATGCAAAATATCTCCATGCAGCCTGGGAATGGTACTCAATCACCTTTCCATTCGCTTGAAAACCTGGAAAGGCATAGCCAACACACACATACACACTACAACAGTTCTCTCTCCCCGCCCCTCACCACAATGCATTTCTTTTTCTCATAGAAGTTTATCACATGAAGGAGATTGGGAGTTTATCCTGTGAATTATGCAAAACGATTTCACACGACGGTGCACAAAACCTGCCATGAAAGTGGTCACAAAGAAATACTGACTGTAACTCATTTTTCTTATGGGGATTTAATGCAAAAACTAGGGTTTTTTTTTCTTTCTCTTTTGTAAGAATACTAGAATGCTCCCTTTTCTTTCCCTGTAATGATCACAGTTGTACATTGTGTTATAGTGGAATATGAACAGGTTGTCTACCACATACTTGATATTGGGTTTGTACCGAGTGACGCAGTTGGAGCAATGGAAAGGAGAGCAGGAATGCTTGCAAGAGCAACTGCCTTGCATTGTATCCAAAGACAATTGTTTTGTAATGCCTTCACCATTTTGCTTCCAATTTCTAAGGTGTAATATCTGAACTGGCCACTTGGGAGCCCTAGAGAGCAACGTTCTATCTTTTCCATTGGCACAGTAGCAACAGTACCAGTAACCTATTAGCCGTAAGTAACGCAACTAGCTTCCTTGCTGAACTGCATCGAGAAAAACAAGCAAATATTGGGTGACCAGAATAATGAGTCCCTTTGAAACAAGTACCTTTTAAAATGCCAGCCTCAACATACTTGGCATATCTGTCTGCAAGAAGAGAGGAGGGTCCTTCCCGAATCCTCCACCTTTTCCTAAAGCAGAACACAGAAATTGCAACTGCAGCCATAGACGCTCGGAGTGTCTCTCATCTTTCTAAGAGAGATGTAAAAGAGGAACAAGAAAGGAAAAGACCACTAAGGAGATGTATCCTTCCATCTGGGTCTTCAAAGGCTTCTTACGCATGTCTTCCCGGATTGCCACAAAGGTGACAAGAAGTAAAAGATGAGAGCTCACAGACCAAAGCAGTCCTTGACATAAATGGCAGCTTCTCCCCCTTCACCTCCCTCCCCACTTTCCTCTTTTTTCATGTCAGTAGTCATTCCCATAAGCTTGAAGGACAGCCACAGCGTAAGGGCCAACTCAGAGGCCTGGGCTGCATCTACACTGCAGAGTTGATCTAGTTTGACACTGCTTTAAGTGCCAGGGCTTGATGCCGTGGGATGCTGAGATTTTGAGAGCTATCAGCTGCCAGAGAGCTCTACAACAAACTACCAATCCCAGGACAGGTTCACCTTAGGGTCTCTATAGGTTGGAAATGGGTTGGGTTAGTTTGCTGTCTGCAAGATCTGTTAGTTTTAAGGGTTAGTTTGTTGTCTGCACACATCTGTCTGCATTTCAAAACCAGCCCTTTCCTGGGAAGGCAGTCTGACACAAGCGTGACATTTTCCCGTGTGCTGTTTTTCTCGCTGTCTTGCCGGCTTTATTGTTAGGCAAGAGTCAGGTGAAATAGGTCCCTTCCCGAGGCAGACGTGGCAGGCTCAATAGCCTCTTCAGTCGTGGCAGATGAATACAGCGGACAGAAATCTTACTGACATTTCTAAAAAACCTTTAACCAGGATTTAGCAAGCCGCCCAAAGCCAATGAATCAATAAAGACTGGCTGATGACTGTAATGGGATGCGGCAGACGCTCATGAGCGAAATAATCTTGGATTGTCTGAAACAGGAAAAGGAATGATTAAATGGCTATCAAGGTCCCACTGGAATTCATTTCATCCTTGTGATAGGATCTGTATATTGCAAGAGCGGGCAAAGTATGCTCCTCACAGTGCTAGGTTTGCAGCTTTCAAAGGCCCACATCCAGCATCCTCCAAAAATGATACTGGGTACTCAATGTAAGCCAATGTGGAGTAGTGGGTTGAATGTTGGACTATGACTCTGGAGATCAGGGTTTGAATCCCAGCCCGGCCAACCGACTGGATGTCCTTGGGTAAGTCATACTCTCTCAGTCTCAGAAGATGACAATAGCAAACCCCTTCTGATGAAGCTTGCCAAAGAACCCTAGGATAGGGTTGCCATAGGGTCGACATAAGCAAAAAATTGACTTGGAGGCACATAACAACGACAGTGTTGAGTAATTAGCTGTATACAAAGACTTCTTGAAAGTCTCCCTGTTATTTCTGGTGAGAGAAACATGTTGTTGCTGTTGTTGTTGCTGCTGGTGAATTCTGTCTTCAACCTTTGGTCTGCTTGGAGTAGAAGGACATGCAATGAGTGTGCCATTTTTATATGTGATAAATGTTTTATGTGCTGTCCATTCTTTTAAAATGTATTACAGCTTGGGCATATTGGGCAACCAGAGTAATGAGTTCCTTTGAAAGAAGTTCCTTTTCAAATTCCCGACTCAACGTATTTGACATATGCTTTTTGCAAGAATGGATGAGGATCTCTCCCTAACCTTTGCTTCTGGATGTTGGAGCCCAGCAACATCTGGAGAAGGAAAGCTCTGAGAAGCACTGACATAGAGTATAAAAAGCATGGACTTGGGGAAGTTCCTTCTCCCATCTTGATGGTTCTCCCACACATTGCCCTACCAAAGGCTACATCAATGACTCCCAAACTCTGGTCCTTGAGGTATATTGGACTTCAGCTCCCAGACACCTCAACCATCATGGCCAATCTGGAGTACCAAACATCTGGAGAACCAAAGTTTGGGAGTCACTGAGCTACATGGTGCTCACCTTTTTCTCATCGCCTTCTTGGAGGAGCTGGAGGTGGCTCCTTTTCTCGCCATCCTTCCGCAGGGAGCTGCTCTGGTGCTGGGGAAGTCCGGTTGGGGGAGACACGCTCCGTCCCTGGGGGTCCACCCAAGTGTAGATATGGTTGGTAACATAGCCTCCGGGGATGCGTCCTACTGAGTGGACCAAGAGGTTCAGCTTCTTGGAGCCCTTGAGTGCCTAGATGTCAACGAAAAAGATTATTGGTTAAGATGAGAGCCAACTCAAATGGAAGAAGCATGCCATTGATACCCATCACTCAGTGGCAAAGTCACTGGTGGCTCCATGTCAGTCGGGTGGTGAGTCCACTTTGGATTTTAGTCTGAACTTTCAAGGTGCTAGCCAAGGTATTTTGGTGCAAAATAGGCCCAGGTGTAAATGGCTGGACCAGAGTGTCTGATGGATCCCAGATCAATAGTTAGCGTGTTTGGTTTGGGTTTTACTCCAAACTGTAAAGAAAGCTATCCAAGGTACTGGATCTATTTTGGTGTGAAATGGGTTCCAGTGTAGAAGAATGGCTCCGCAGTGCTCAACCTATTTGGGAACAGGGTTCAAATCTTTGCCTAGTCCCTTGAAAGTTCAGACTGAAACCCAGAGCGGGTTCACCGACTGACATAAACACCAGCTGATGATAGTTTGGATGTTGCGGATTATACGTTCCTTCATAACACAATCCCTTATGCATTTTGAACTCTTCAGTGCTAGAAATATTCTGCTAGTTTGAGCAACAACAATGTTTCTTTTCATCTTATGGATGCAAGTCACTAATTTGACACAAACCTATCTTAAAACACAACATAGCAGTTCTCAGATACTACATTACCCCAAATTGGAAACCAGGAGTGAAAAAAACAGGAGCACATTTACAACAAGGAAAGCGCAAGGTCTTTGGGGACATTACAGCACCGCTACAGCCAACACTCTCTTTTTCTATAATAAAGACGACTATTAAAACATATATATTTCTTTTTTTAAAAGAGACACTCAAGCAACCATCAGACTTATAATAGCCATCCACTGAAGTCATCTCCAGGATGCTTTATAACTAACTGCTTATGAGACTAATTGGCTGTAAATCCCATTGTCTTAAACTTTTATGGCTGACAAGCTCAGACTGCTCCTTGCTTGAGCGTCTAAAGGTTGACTGTTGATACGTTTGATGGTCCTTAGCATTAAGGATTTAAAGATAATTGTTCATGAGTGACTGCTATGTTCTGGCTAGACTAGCTTACCTTAACCTGGCACCCTGCAGGGCATAGGGACTACAACTTCCATTATCACCAGCCTCTTAAATTCCAGACCAGCCTGGCATTGCGGATATCTTTTGGTTTCTCTCTCTCTCTGTTGTGTGCCTTCAAGGCATTTACGAATTATGGCAACCCCCTAAGATGAAACTATCAAAGACCTGAAGCATAAAAATGTTGGTTTGTTTTCTCCTGGCCATCAAATGAATGAAAAGAATCACCTAGAACTGGAAGATGCGCAGCTTGAAAATGGATAACTGGTGGCATTGATGGTTGTCGTTGTGTGCCTTCAAGTCATTTCCAGCTTGCAGTGACCCTAAGGCAAACCTATCATGGGGTTTCCTTGGCAATATTTATACAGAAGAGGTCTGCATTGCCTTCTACTGAGGCTGAGAGCATGTCACTTATCCAAGGTCACCCAGTGATTTTCATGGGAATCAAACCCTGGTCTCCAGAGTCGTCGCTCAATACTCAAACCACCACATCATTTAGGGTTGCCATATGTCAGAAACGACTTCAAGGCACCCAGAACAACAACAACAACAACAAGACCGAGATTTGCACCTCTGCCAACCTTTTCCCCATCTACTTTCCATCCCTGTATTATGTTATTCCATTTCCAAGTGGTGAAAAGCTCCAAATAGATCACTCGGCATCTTTGGGACTTATGGGCTTTGTGGTCTCTTCCAACTCTAGGACTCTATGGTCTTGGAAGCTAAGCAGGGTCAGCCCTGGTTAGTACTTGGGATGGTCCTCTCAACAAATCTTGCCACAAAAAACCCATGATAGGTTTGCCTTAGCGTCGCTGTAAGTCAGAAGCAACTTGTAAGGCACACAACTACAAAAGGTAACCCTATCCTGGGAGTTTCTTGGCACGGCTTGTTCAGAGGATGAACCTCTGAGGCTGAGACAATGTGACTTGCCCAAGGTCACCCAGGATCGTGGGCTTTTCTTGGCAAGATTTGTTCAGAGGACAATCCTATGGCCAAACAGAGATTTGAACCCTGATCTCTAGTCATAGACCGACGCTCAAACCAAGCATTATTATCCTCATTACCAGTTCCATGGAAATGTTGCCTGAATGTGTTCATTGTCCCATCTTCTCTCAACAGAACACTTAACCAAGGCTCTAAATGCACGGCAATCATTCCTGAATCAATGAGCCTTTTCGATCAGAGAATGATGCATTTAAAGACATAATTAGGCATTCGGATGAAAGTGATGTCTGTGTATTGGAAAGACTGCAGCCCAGTGGAAAGTACTTTCCTTTCCTTTCCTTTTTAATGGAGATACTTCACAAAAGTCAAATAACAGTTTTTATGGGATTCTTTTGCAAGGGGAAAAAAAACCCCTTCTCCTCCAAAAGTGTATCATAGCTATGTTTGGAATCTGAAATCACAAAAACTAAGGTGGGTGGCCCTCCAGATCTGATTAGACTAGAACTCCCATCATCCTCAACCACTTGAACAGGGCTGATGGTATTTGGAATCAAACAATACTCAGCAAGTTATAGGTTTCCCATCCTTGATGCATTTTTTCTCTTCATCATACCCTAGTCTTGTCAGAAGAAAGCAACTTGAATGCCTCCAGGACTAAAACTTCCACAAACCCCTTCCATTTTGGCTAATGCATGGGGTTAATGGGAGTTGTAACCTGGAAGGCATCGCCTTGCCTATCACAACAGTATCCTGGATATTTCCCATAAGGCCAAGGAGACGTTCTTGCAAAACCGAGCATGAATCTCTGCTCTGATGCAATGGAGTTACAGAATCATCCAAAGTCAAAGTGGGAATGAAGAAGAACGCCAAGGAGAGTCATGCAGCTGATCTCACCAGAAGAAAGCCAGGTATCAAAGTAACTAACAACATGGGCTTGGAAGCAGGGTGTCTTTTGCAAGATCTGCCTCAGGCAGCAAAATATCAAGGGACAGCCGCCTCCGCCTGCGGCCTCCCCTTTGCAACAGCAGCCATTGTGTGAGTAGATTATAATGGACAGCATGAGAGGTTAGGGATAATGAGAGCCAAAGGGAACAGGCGCCGGGGAGGTTTTTTTTTCAGGGGACGATCGATCCCTTGCAAATGCAATCTTTTAATTATCTGTCAAGCCTCCCATGATTTAAGCAAACGGCCTTGTTAATAAAAGAAGTGTGTGTGTGTGTGTGTGTGTGTGTATATCAGAGAGGGCACGCTTCTTTTTTTCCCCTCTTCAAAATAGCATCCCTCCCTTAAACTGCCTTCCACTCTGGCTCATAAATAGAAACAGACTGACAGCAAATGGCTTGCGGCTCTATTAAATGGATTTGCGATACGGCGTTTTATTTGCGAGGGATCAATGGCGGCGACATATGCCATCCTTCACCCTGATCCGTTTATGAAAATAACACATCCCACCAGCTGGTGTGTTTTTTCAGTGACAGCGGCTGCATCTGACCCTGGGCTTGGACCGGTCATTTCTATGCCTGGCGCAAGCTTCCAAATATCAGGGGGAAATCTGGACCCTTCCCTGGTTTCAAATAAAGGTGCATAAAACTCTCTAATACATTTATTAATTTTTATTAATTAATTAATTAATTAATTTTTATCCCGCCTTTCTCCCAAATTATTGCAATGCACATTATTGCAAGGATAACTGTATAGTCTTGACAGAACTAAGCCACAGGGTTTCAGTCTTGGCCTGCCAACAAAAGGAGAGCATAGATGGGAGGCTGTCTTAACTTCCAATGGAAGGAATATAATAACGCCTATGAATATATAAATGCCCAAGCATACAATAAAGCAAGAATCCTTGCAATGATTCTTGTCTATTCTGACTGAAGTAAGCAACAGGATTTCAGAGTGCCATTGGAGGAAAGGCATAGATAGGGGCTAGTCTAGTCTAGCGGAAGGGAGTTCCACAGCCGAGGAGCATAATAATGTTGTAATGATCCTTGCAATAGTTATTGGCTAGTCCAACTGAGGTAAGCGACAGGATTACAGTCTTTGCATACCGTTGGAGGAGAGCATAATGGGGAGGCTAGTTTAGCCTCCAGTGGAAGAGAGTTCCAAAGGCGTGGTGCACAATTATGCTCCAAGGCACCCCTCTCCTCCCTGCAAGTCCTTTGCTTTCAAAAAGTTTCAACATTCTTCAGAGGCAGCGTCTCAAAATCTCTTTTGCATCACCAATAGTTTCTTTTTCTCCTTCCCTAGCAGAACTGCAGATGCCGTAAATCAATGCCCATTAATCATGGCTTGTTTTCGGGAGGCCTGATGAACCACCTCCCTCCCACCTGCTGCCACCCTCGCTTCCACTGTGCCAGCCACCCTGGTTGCCTCTCTCTGCTCTTAATGAAATGAGCAATCGAGCCCTATTCATTTTTGGCTTGGCGGCGGTGCCTGCCACTGCAATTCGCTGTGGGAGGTCAGGAAGCCTTAACTAGAGCCTTGGCTCCTCCACAGAAAACCCTCCTTCGATCAAACCACAACAGAGAACCAAGAACAGGTCTTGTGAAAGCATCCCTTTGCATCATATTTGCTTTCCAAAGCAAAGGCAGGCCAAGAGGAATAAAAGAGAATGCCTCTTTTCCTTTTGTCTACTACCATCACCATTCACTGTTGGTCAGTCTGGCTGAAGTTGATGGGAACTGGAGTCCAACAACATCCAAAGCACATTGGCTTTCTAGCATCAAGGGAAAGTTGAAGAAAGAATTAGGTGATCTCCAGGGTGCTAAAACCATCACTAAGATGCCTTATTGCCATCATGGTTTGTTGGAGAGCGACAGAAACTCCCCCAGCTGTATTGTTTGCTAGAAGCTGGCTATGGTGAAATCACTGTCTGTTTTGCCTGGTGGGTAGCAGGAGATGCCAGCTCTTGAAGAACTTCCACTATGCAATGGGCATTTGCTGCATCTTATTCTCCATCAGATGTGGGCAACTGTAGTCCATCTAGACTAGAGGCCATTTTTCTGTCCTAGGATCTGACTGCCCAAAGTGCCAAATAAGAAAAAATTGAAAGTGGGTGGACATTTATGTCTGGTCATGAAAAAACAGTTCTTAAAGTATATAATAATGATGCTTACGTCTTGTTTAGAAGGTGAATTGCCACCTCTGGAGGGTTTACCATCTCTTTGTTTGGCTAGAAATGTGCAATCCAGAGCATCAGCGGCCACAGCAACAGTCTTGAAGCCACACGCAGCCACAGAGCTGCAGGTTGCCCACTCCTGTTCCCAAAGAAGGTTTTGGGAATCTATAGTTTGATCAGTTCCAGCAGCCGGAATGGAAAATCAGAGCCCGACCCTTTTTGTTCAGGATGAGAAGAAAGCCATGGTGATGGATGGAGGAGGCATCCAATTGCACAGGCAACAATCCTAGCCATGCCTTGGAGTGCTTTTATACTATTAGTAGAAACAGGTGGGTTGGAATACGTTGAACTACTATAGTGCTCAGCCCGGTGAGCCCAATTAAACAGAGACATTACTGACCTAGTCTGCAGCAAAGGAAATGGCATCACAGATACGCTTGATCCTGTTTTGGCCTGAGGAAGCAATTGGGAAGAAGAGATGCAGGAGCGATGCCTGGAGCTGCATATATCGGTTAAAAGTTTCAGGAAGAGAAAGCCTTGGAGAGCATTGAAATGGAGGAGCCGGGCGGTGGAAGTTGGTGGCTCCCATGCTGGACCTGCCCCAGGTTTCATTCCATACTTCCCAATGAGCTGAATCTATCCAAAATTCAGCAACTAGCATAGTTCGGACTAAAACTGTCCAACACGCTCAATCTAGCCAAGATTCAGCTACTAGCATAGTTCTGGACTACACCACTTTAACTGCCATGGCTCCATCCTACAGAATCCTGGGATGTATGGTTTTGTGAGAGACCAACGTCCTTGGGCAGAGAAGGCTCAAGACCTTGTAAAACTACAAATTCCAGATTTGCAGCTTGACACTACTTTAAGTGCTGTAGTTCCATCCTATGAAGTGGTGTCCAACTGCATTATTTCTACAGCGTAGATGCACCATGAAACCCAGAATGGATTCACCACTCCCACTGACACATAATTCATCAGCTAACATTTGACTTCAATGCTTTCTCAGATCCAGATTCATCACGACTGGTCTGAAAAAAGTTCAAGGCGTGACTGCAGAATAGAGGCATAGAACCTGTTGCTATCCAGATATTGATGAACTATTATTCCCATCATGATTTCCCACCCACCAGACTGGCTGATGGGACTCAGAGTCCAAGAATATCTGGCTCCTCAGACCTATAGTTGTCGCACACCTGGAATAGGAGCATTCCCATGTTGCAAAACTTGTTGCAACTCCCCACTTTGCTTTTGAGCTAGTCTACTTTTTCGAAATGTGTTCCAGCAATGAGAAGTTTGTGCATATGCCACCCAAGCCCCATGATTGACAGCACAATATTGCACCAGTTAAGTATGTTGCCAACACAGGCAGCATGACAACAAAAGCATCATAATTTTCTGGAGCATCGTCGCCAACAAGGAAGGGGGGTAATGAGGCTCCTTCCGTCTTTCTGAGGGAGACGAACAAATAACACACTCAGCCGTGAATTATTTCTGCACGAGGCAGCTCCATTTTCTTCCAAAACATATTTTAGTTGTGTGGGGCGGGCGGGCGAGATGATGCATCCACTCATCTTGTTGTGCTGTTAAGTTGAACTCAAGGCCTCTTTCGTTTGTTTGCTTTTGTTGCGTTTATTGAGAAATTTTGAGTTTTAGAATCCATCTCTCAAATGCAAAGAGAGGAAAACATAAACAGAGAGAAGGGGGAAATGGGGGAAAGGGCAGAGTTTTTCAGAAGGGGAAGTAATGATCATAGAATTATAGAATCCTAGAGTTGAAAGGGATCCCCAAGGGTCTTCCAATCCAACCCCATTCTGCCATGTAGTAAGACACAATGAAAACATTCCCAACAGATGACCCTCCAGCTGCTGTGGTGGGCTCTCCATCTTTGAAGGTCTTTAAACAGGGGTTGGATGAGCATCTTTCAGGAGAGCTTTAGTTGTGCATTCCCGCATAGCTGGTGACTGGATGAGTTGGCATGGTTACTGTTGTTGTTGTGTCTCCCCAAGTCATTTCTGACTTATGGTGACCCTATCAAGTAGTATTCTTGGCAAGGTTTGTTCAGGAGGGGTTTGCCTTTGCCTTCCTTTTGAGGCTGAGAGAGTGTGACTTGCTCAAGGCCACCCAGTGGGATTTCACAGATGAGCGGGGATTTGAACCCTGGTTTTTCAGACTCCAATGCTCAAACTGTTACACCATGCTGGTTCTCAGATGGCAGGGTGGTCCTTTCCAGCTCTAAAATTTGGTGATGCCATGACAGCCAGTGTGGCAGAGTGGTCTGAGTGTCAGACGACGACTCTGGAGACCAGGGTTCAAGTCCCTGCTCAGCCATGGAAACCCAAGTCGCCTTGGCCAAGTCGCACTCTCTCAGTGGAAACGACTTGAAGGCACAACACCAACGGCATGAATTATTTGCTTAGAGGCCCAGTTCTACCACTGGTTGCACTGGACCCTGTCAGATAAAGGACTTTAAGGCTTCCTTTTCTGTACTACACCTACTGCATTGTTTACCACCAATCAAGCTTGTCTTATAACAGTGATGTTTGCCTGTTTTTGGTAGCAAACAAAGTCTTGGGGGAGGCCTGGCACTGCAGCCAGTTTCAGCTCAAAACAGCTGGCTGGCTCCCAATCAATTCACTGTGCAATGGGGCAAATCCAGTGCCCAAGGCTTATATCCTCTGCAAAGTCCTGGATGCATGCCACTGTTCTCAGCTAATGAGATCCACACCTCCCCACCGTTGTATCTCTCTCTCGCAACGCGCAAAGCAGGTCCCTCCGGTGCCAGAGCAGCGTTCCACCGAGCTCTTTTTAAGATGCCAAAGACGATGCCTGGCTTTTTTAAAAGGTCACTCCATCCAGCTCCGGCCGAGCAAAGGGAACATTAAAATAATTGCTAAGAGATTTGACCGGGGTGCGGGTGAGAAAGACGTTGACTCGGCGTAATCGGCGTGCGAGACAAATGTTCCAAGAGGACATTGCCGAATGCACAGGCACGCCTGGAAGGAGTGGAAAAGAGTGCAAGGCCCCTAAGAATATGCACCAACGTGAGCCTCCAACCCAAGCTTCCAACCCAAAGATGCAGAGAGATATCATAAAGCAACCGATTAGAAAGAGAGGCAGCTCTGGAGAGAGTCTTTTCTTTTTTGCTGGACTTTTGCTGGATTTGTCGGGTGCCAATTTCTTTCCCCTGCAGTCTTTTTTGCTTGTTTTGTCTTTTCAGAATGGCTGCTGTTCCCAAACGCAGAGCTCATCTATCACAGTTGTCTGGACCGGGGCATTTGGAGCAACAGGAGTGTTCTTCTGAGACAAGCAAAGCCTCTTTTGATTTAAGCAGAAACTATAATCTGGGCAGCCAAGTCTCTCCCCACTGGCTAGTCCAACCGTTCTTTTATTGAGGACTGACCAAATGTGGCACTCGAAGGTCCCTAAGCTGATCTATCTGCTTCTTTTTCTACATAGAGGGTTTCCACCAGGATTAGGCAATCTGGTGCTTTCCAGATATTTTGAGCTAAACCCCTGTTTGTACCTGATCACTGGTCCATCTGTGCTGGGTTTTCAAAGAATCTAAGAGTAGGAAGGGACTACAAGAGTCATCTAATCCAACTGCCTTCCATGTAGGAATATATAAGTAAAGCACTCCTGGGAGATGGCCACCCAACCTCTGTTTAAAGATCTCCAAAGACGGAGACTCCACCAAACTCCAAGGTGACCTGTTCCACCGTCAAACAATTCTTGCAGTCAATAAGTTCTTCCTAAAATTTAGGTGGGATCTCTTTTCTTTCACTCTAAACCCATTGCTGGTGTCACCCAGTACTAACTAGGCCGGACCCTGCTTAGCATTTGAGATCAGGCAGAATTGGGTGCCTTCAGGCTATTTAGGTGTTGTTTGTGCGCCTTCAATTTCTTTCCAACTTATAGCTACCCTAGTGCCCTATCATGGGGTTTCCTTGGCACGATTTGTTGAGAGGTGGTTTGCCATGGCCTTGCCCGAGGCTGAGAGAGTGTGACTTGCCCAAGGTCACCCAGTGGGTTTCATGGCTGAGAAGGGAATCGAACCCTGGTCTCCAAAGTCATAGTCCAACACTCAAAACTTAATGCCACACTGGCTCTCTAGGATACCAAATCCATCATCTTGTAGCCATGCTGGCGGGGGAATTTTGAAAATCTGTCCAAAAATTGTTTTTCTAAACTTTACATGAAAAAGTTCAAGATTATCATGGAGTAAAGGCCAAGGGAGGGATGGCAAGAGGAGTTCAACGAGGGCAAATCCATTTTATGAAAGCTGAAAAGGGATCAATAACAGGGACCGGAAAGGCTGAAAACTCAACAGGCCACCCACAGAAATGGGGTCACTGCACCGCTGTAGATTGTGTCCATAATCCCATTGCTCCTCATCACTTTTTGTGCTGATTTAGGAGCCGGTTTATCTCTGCACTTGAGAGACTCCAATTCCAAATAAAAGAAAAGAAAAGAAATGAAAAGGGAACATCTTTATATACCCTTTCAGGAGAGAGGAGATATGATGGTATTGTTTTCGGAGTGTGCGAGAAACTCAGAGGCAGGGGAAGAAGGGGAAAACTAACACAGGTGGCCATATATTTTAGCTCGCCTGCAAAGGGATGTGCTCCAAGGCAAGCCAAAAAATGAGTGGCACTAAAAAAAAAAAGGGGGGGGGGGCAGGAAAAACATTTGCTGTTGCTGTTGGAGAGTGAAACAGCTTGGGGGGAAAAGGGAGAGTTTGTTTTAAAAAGAGATTTGGGGAAGCGAAAGACCTTGAGATATTCATCCACCCACCTGTCAGAATGAGCGACTAGGACAACCTGGGCATTTTTTTCCCCTCGGTTGCCTGAGTTATAATGTGCCACATGTATCATATCAGTTTGGCACAGCAGTCTGTTCAGCCGACATATGGAAAATATCATCGGGAGCTACCTGATGCACTGGGAGAATGGAACAAGTGTGTAATCCTCTGCGCCAGTGAGCTGTGCCACTTAATGCAACAAGACAGCATTGCTTCACACTCACACACACATCTACCCTGTGCACACACACACACACACATAGCCTTCTGGGCCTATTTTTTTAAATGCATTTACCCATCGAAAAAAAGGACTTTGGATACTGCTGGCTTAACTCTTAAACCCATCACACATGCCAGGGAGCATTTTGTCCTCCCAGAAGCAGCTGGCAGCCTTGAGCATTGACTGCTTTAGCTCAAACTGCTGCAATGTGTCATTGAGGATCTATAAGCCATCTAAAACAATGATTTTAGCTTCAACAAGGTTGCATTGCATAAATAAAACAATGAAGCCTCAATAAGGTTGCATCGTATAAATCTCTGCTGCGGTGGATGATGGCTCCCATGTCAGTGGGGCAGTGAATCCATTCCAGGTTTTGGCTTGCTTGAAAGGGACTCTCCATGAAACCTGAAGCAGAGTTACCATTCTCCATTGCTTTCGGCTACATAGTTATCTGACAATCAGAAATAAAGGATGAAACACAAGCAAAAATGAAACAACAAATGATGAGGGATTGGAACGAAGGAAAGTCCCAAAATAGTAGCTGTCACCAACCAGGAACCATTTAAGAGAAGATGAATCGATGCTTATCTTCTCAAGCAGCAAACCTCAAGGCTGGGTGATCATTTAATAGGGACAAGAAAGAGCTGCAAAAATGGTGAGCTTGCACATTTTCCTGAACACTTCAACAGCCTGAATGGTCCAAAATGTAGAGAAAGTGGGGAGAAAGCAATCGTTTTCAAACATAGGCTCGATGTAGTAGTCACTCTCTCTTCCAACAGAGAGACTCAGTCAGTCAGTTTACCCTAAGAGAAGGATTACTACACCTGGCCAAATATCTCCCCTAAATTTTGAATCATCCACCCTGTTGAAGAACCCTGGAGGACCTGCTAGGATTTGTCTCTGTGACGTTCTGGACTTAGCAGAGACATGTAGTTATTAGATAAGGTAAGATTAAGGATAGTTATGCATGCAACGTGTAGTAAGGTAAGAATCTGTTGGGAGAGGTGAGAGAATGAAATGTTGGTAGTGCCTGGTAGTTGGCTGAATGTCTAAGGTTATTTTTATTTAAAACGGCTAGTATGTGTGATAGGTTGAAGAGTTGGAGATGTTCGGAGAGTTAGTCAGGGTCAGAGACAGAGATTAGTTAGAGTCAGAGTCAGTTAGGGCATGAGTGAGCAACGTGAGCCAGAGTAGTATCAGTCAGGATTTACAAGTATTTAAATAACTACTCTCTGGTGTTCAATTTGATGTGTCCTTATGTTCAATTTCTGTTTAATAAATCCTTTTTTTACATTGTACACTTGTGTCTCTGAGAACGCTACATAAGGGATATTGGAAAGCTTGAGTTTAGGCACATGGAGTCCATTGTGGCAGTGGCTATGGTAGTGTCCTGAGGGTACATTGAATGAATAAAATAATAGATAGGAACCCCAAAGACATCTAGAGGCCACCAATATTTGATGCCATAGCGGTGGGACAAGAGATGGCCCTTGCATTGATGGCTGAGGCAGGAGTAGGTAGAAACTCTCTTGTCATCTTATGTGAAACTTTAGTGATCCTTGTATTACAACAATCTCCAAGTTTTATTTCTTTATTTCTACTTTTTGGGTATTTTTTAAATTTTCAGACTGCAGATGATGTACCAACCATAACTGACAAAAGTATTTCATCTCAGTAGGTATGGACACCATCGTGAAGAGCAGTCATGATCAACTCATTTGTTTGGCTTGTGACCAGTGGTCATCGTATACTGGAGTTGTTTCCCTTTCCTTGCAGTGCAGACTCTTCAGGAGAGAATCAATTAATTAAAGGAATGTTTGTAAACACAGCCAGCGGCAGAAACCCTGGGACAATCCTTTTCAACAGAGCCTCCTTTCAACTCCATCCAAGAAACACTGCTGTGTGGCCGTCTAACATCAGCCGCGCCATCGCAAGCGACTCGCTTCACCCGCTAACTTTCCGACCTGTCAACAACAGCCCCCTTTGGTTCATCCAATGTTGGCGATTGCTTGTCAGTTCCTAACACGCTAGAGAACGGAGGGACCTACATTGACATTCAGAAAGCAAAATCCAGAAACCACTGAGGGATGCTCCATCATTGACCTCAACGTCATTGTGCTCCCGCTGCCGACAATGAATAGGAATGCTGCAGAGCAAAGCTCCTGCAGGAGAAACCATGATCGTATTTGATACCATCTCCCTCGGGCGCAATTGTGATTATGAACTGCTTTCACCACAACGGCAGAGGTGGGCAAAGGGCAGTTCTTCTTCATGGTCTCTGTGACCAATGGTGCCATCCTGAGCCTGTCCAAAAGGACTGCAGAAGCACAGGATAATCCTTTGAGTTCACAGATGACCGCTGGAAGAACCACAGTTGCAGGAATGCAACCTGCCCTTCTTCTTTGTGGTCTCTGTAAGAGTAGTTTGTCTCCAACTCAACAGGAGAAGAGGAGAAAAGGGTGTGAGTCATGTACTTCCCAGGAGGCTCATGCAAAAGCAAACTGCTGCAGCCTCTCCTAGCTTATACCTTTTGCCATCATGGCCACACACTGATGCTGCTTGGCCACACAAGTCCCAATTTCCAGCTTCAAAAGGTTGGAAGGTATGCTGCTTTATGGAATGGAGTACTCCAATTTCACTTGAGACACACACTATGCTCTCCACCAAGACAAGATTAATCGACTTTCTCTCCTTGCATTTTGTGCCCTTTGACTCTTCCATTTGACTCCTTTCTTCTTTTCTGTCCCCCTCTGAAAATATAGATTTGCCAGCTTAGTGGATAAACTTTCTTCATCTCTCCAAGCAAGCGCCGGGCAACAAAAGTTGCCATAAATGTGATAGTCTTTATGGCGCTGCGGGAAGCTTTGATGCAGAAGTATCTGGGTTATTTTAGAGGTGACCATATTCAGTTCCTTACCTCCCTTTGACATTTCCAGCACGACTGAAATGAGGAAGGATAAACAGCGTGATTCTTTGGAGATTTGTGAGATGTCAACTATAACTCCTGACTGTTGTCATGGGAAGCGGGCAGCGGTTTCGGATCAGAAAGCTTCCTCAGACAGACATAACTGAAAGCAAACTTCTTGGGAAGAGACAAGGTCAACAGCATTTTCTTTTGAAGCTAATATATGGCCTTGCATTGCAGTCCTCTTTTCCCTCATGCAAACACTCGATTTAAACAAAGCTATGACAAATGCGGGAGCATTTCTGTTTTAAGACCCAACTGGCTATTTTGGAGAAGGGACAAAATGATTTCTGCAAAATCTAATAAAGGGAAGTGCAAAAGTGGCCCCCGGCGCTGTTTTGTGGTCTCTGAGGCATTTGTTGTTGCATGCCTTGAAGTCATTTCTGACTTATGGCAACCCTAAGGCAAACCTATCACAGTGTAACATAAATAGATACGTATCGTAATATGCCATGCATTATGGAAACCCGAGGTGTAGCATGGCGTAGTAGTTTTGAGTGCTGGAATAACACTCTAAAAGACTAGGGTTCAAATCTCCTCTAAGCCATGGAAACCCACTGGGTAACCTAGGGCAGATCACACTGTCTATCCCAAAACAAGTCTTGGGTCAACGCAAACCATTGTTGTTATCCACCTTCAAGTCACTCTCAACTCATGGCAACCCTATGGAGGAGACATCTCCAAGACCTTCTGTCCCCCATGGCTCTGTCCTAAAAATTCATACCCATGACCTCCTTAATAGAGTCAAGTCATAACAGAATCATAATAGAGTCAAATCATGAACCCTTCATATCTGGGCGATTCTCTTCTTTCTTCCAGATGGAACTGATTTTGGTCCAACCCAAAGCCTTGTCTATGCATGTGGCACATCCAGATATGCCAACCTTTGGCAGCTAGCATTAAAATCAGCTAAAGAAATAAGGGACTGGGCCCGTGTACCCGGTGATTTGGGTCAACCCTACTGATGCATCCCAATGATGTTGGCCCCAATAGGGCCTTCAGGGGAGAGCTTTCCACAGCTGGGGTACCACAGCTGGAAAGGCCCTCTCCTATGTCCCAATACAGTATATTATCTCAACTGACCAAACATGGAGCAGATGGGACACAGAAGATTACAGAAAATAAATAGATCATCGCTTGCCCATTTTTCCAAACCAGGAGTGACAACTGACCTTGTTTACGAAACCAGTTTTTGTTCCCTTGCTACAGTCCACGCAACTCTTGGACTGTACCGAATCCAGCAAATGAGCTCACGGAGATGTCAGAATTGTCCATCTCTATGATCCAGCCTCCAGCACAATTTTACGGTATGTTCCCCTGAGACTCAGCACATTTCTTCCTTCAAGCTTTCCCCGAGAAGCATATGGACACCGTCTCTTCAAATTTCAGAATTTCACAGTCTGGAGACTGTGGGGACAGGGAAACTGACAAGATTTTGCGTTGATCGGACATATGCTTCAGAGCAATGCCTCTCCCCAAAGAAAGAAGCAGACTAATTTAAGCAAATGATGCCCATTGATGGAATCCTCCTCAAATTGCATAACTAGTACTAATAAATGCAGGGTTTTCTTGAACATAATTGGGATTTTCTTTTAAGCACAAGGTTAGGACTTCAGGATACCTCTTGACTACAAATGCTAAGTCCAAGCTGGTTGATTCCTGCAGCTATCTTGGGAAGGAGTGCCATTTTTATCGAAGCCTCATTTTATGAAAAGAAAGTAAACATTAAAAGAACTTCACAGTAAAGCCAGAATTAGCGTCACATCGCCACAATCAGATATGGACTCCATGGAGATAACCATGAAACTCAATTTGAAACAGAGTCAAAAATAAAACCGAGCCGTTCTGCAGCTTGAAAAGAAAGATAAAAGGAGCATTAGTAGAATGAATATGAGGCTGATCTACATGCAACCCATTCAGAAGTCGCTGGACTGCAAAACCCTTAGCCTGGTCAATGGCCAAGGATGATAGGCATTGAGGAGAAGGTAGGGTAGATATAAAGTGATTGAATGTCACCCTAAACATCTCAAGGTCACCCTTATTCTAAAGTATGAAGATCCTAGGAAGGCCTTTTCCTACTGAGCCTTGTGAGAAGACACCAAAGGATAGTCAACTATGGGCTTCCATCAAGAAATGTTTGGACTATAGCTCCCATGTTCTCTCACCATTGGCTGTGCTGGCTAGGGATGATGGGTTGGGAAGCCCAACAACAGCTAGAGAGTTGTCCACTTCTCATCTAACCCAAGAGGTGTGCAAACAAATACCTTCCCAATGTTTTGGACTACAAGTACAGATGTTTTGGGTGACAGAGGACCTCTCAATAACTGCTGAAATCTACGTTCTGCTCCTGCATGTGTTAAGATAGTGAACTATAGGTGGCAAGTTCTCCATGAAAAAGCCCCCAAGCCTGGGCCGACCCTACCCATCCCATGTTAGCCATTGGTTCCTCCTGGACAGAAAGGTGTATAGGAGGGTTTCCTACTTCAGGTGAGTATTGCCCAAGCATCAAGGTCCTCCCAAGCTCCAGAGTCTTCCTGCATCCTTGGTTATGCTTTCATCCTCATTGTTTGCCAGGAAAATTCCCGCAGACAGAAGACGGAGACATCTTAACAATTCAGGGGACATTTGGATGGCAACGTTACATCAAATGTAAAGCAGACCTGATTATAAAGCACAAACGCTGATCGGGAACATATGCGCAGGAATGTTCCCATCTCTTTCTCCAAGTATTTTCCATAAATGCTAATTAGAGATGCGTAACGCCACACATGGAGACCGAGCTAGAGCCCAAATATAATTATCACTTTGATCGGATCAAATAAACCGAGGTGCAAAGATGTTAAATAAATTACGGCAGACTACCCTGCAAACCAGTCCCTGTGCCCTTCCCTTTCTCCTGTCAATGCAATTCTTTCCCCTTCCATCTACGAAACACAAACACAAACACACATACACACCGATTGACCTCGGTACATCTGCCATTATTTGCCGAGCATTTACCAAACCGGCAACAACTTTGGTGACAAGAAGCCCTTAACCGAAAACAACCGACGTTGACTACTTTGGGATATAATCGACACACACTAGTAAATGTTGGTTATTAACCAAAGTGGTTATTTATCCCATCTTTATTCAGATCATGACAAATGGTTTCTTCCCCCCCCCCCCAATAACTCTGAACAAATACTGCTGAGTTCTTTGCAAAGAGAAAACCATTCCTCTCCCCGACACGCATACAGAATAATAACTGAAATTTGGGGTGACCCAGTAAAACTGATGAGAAGCAGATTTAGGACTCCTTTCTATGAAGCACAATTAACCGAAGGAGTTCATTGAACTGCAATTAAACTGAAAACACTGCAATGTGCTGCTCTGTTTTTTGGAGACCAAACTCCTGTATGTTGAACAATCATGTCGAGAAAGGACTTGAAACTGGAACAGGAGGGTTAAGGCATCTCATTGTGGGCAACCATTTTTGTCCCTACCCCAGCCATGGAAGATTTGGGGTCCCTTGTAATCCCCCCCCCCCAAGAGAAATGTTTTGAGACGGACAGCAAAATCACCATTAAATAGAAGATCATCTCCACCAGTGTGGTGTAGTAGTTGAACTACGACTCAGAAGACTAGGCTTTGATTCCTAGTTTGGCCATGAAACCCATTGGGCAAGTCACACTCTCTCAGCCTCAGGGGAAGGCCATGGCAAACCTTCTCTGAACAAATCCTGCCAATAAAACTCCCATGATAGGTTGGCCTTAGGGTTGTCCAAAGTCAAAAATGACTTGAAGGCACCCAACCCAACATCTCTACCATCACCAAAGGCCTTTGGAACTGCAGTTCTCCATCCTTGGCAGCAGAAAAGTGGTGATAGGGCAGAAGACCTTCTTGGCTGGTCAGACCAGGCCAGTCGAGCCAGTAATACTCAAAAAACAGCAACAACAGTTAGGAGAGATGATGGCTTCAAGAAGGAACTCTTAATGATTGGTCAAGAGGATGAGTTAAGAAGGAAGGAGGAACAAGCAGCGAGTCAAGAAGGAGCCAGCTTGGGTTTGTTGTGCAAGCTGGTCAGCTCACACCAGAAACTACCACTCTGTGACACTGATGGACACTGAAGTAAACTCATCATCCTTGTGGAGTCTTCCATGCACCAAGCAAGCTTGCATAGGTAGCAGGCTTCTTCCAATGTCCACTTTCCAAACTACTTCGTAAACACACCAGCCTTGTGGAGTCTTCCATGTGCCAAGCAAGCTAGGTAGAAGGATGCCCACTTCCCAAACTACTGTACTACTACAAAATCCATTGTGGAAAATGCGTATGCATTTCTCAGCCCATGCAAGGAAGAAGTGATCCTACCTTAAGGGAAGGTAGGCATAACTAGCCAGGGATCTTAGGGACCATGAAATGAGGCTGCCAAAGAGGCATAGAAGGATGAAACTGAGAAAGACCCAAGTCTCTTTGACCCTAAACATCTGTAATGTTTTTAAATACAGAGAGCCCTTGGTATCTGTTGGCATTTGGTTCCAGGACCCCACATGGATACCAAAATCTGTGGATGCTCAATTCCCCTTAAATACAACGGTGTAGTGAAATGGTGTCTCTTATATAAAACAGCAACATTGTGAATTCAATAACATCACAGAGCCATGCTGAAGGTCCACAAGCCACACGCGGGCCACATAATTCCCATCTCTACATTAAAATAGCATGCAGTTTAGTCTTCCTAGGAAGGCTACAGAACCTGAGTGGGTCGGAAGATGCCACCAAACTCAGTGAGCTTCCCATCATTGCCGAGGGCTCTACATTTAAATATTTAGCGTCCTTTCTTCCCTTTGCTGTACCTAGTCCCCTGCGTCTGCTTTTATGTGTCATCTTGTAAACATATATATGCATTTTTAAAGGCAAACGCCTTGCAGGGTAACTTTGCTCGCCTGCGACTGTCCTTCTTTTAATCACAGATCAGCAAGGCTCCTGGAGAATGCAATACAGACTGAGGCCATTTCAGTGCTGCATAATTGGTAATCTTCCCCTCTTTCTCTCTCTCTTCAAAAAGCAAAATAGCTGGATAATTATGAAGACGCTGCTTGAAGGGAATTTGATCATTAATAGAGGGATTGTCACAACATGCTTCAGCCTTGCGCTACCAAGACAGGACACTTCGGTCCCCTCTTATGTCACATTTTGCTGCAAAACCAACTTGGAACTAGACCTCCCAGGTACACCTTTGATGGCTTTGGCATAAAATCAGAGGCCACCAGTTGAACAGATAAAAATGCCAAGCACTTGAATAGTCAGAAGCAGCCACTTGAACAGACAATTCAAATTATTTGCACATGGATGAGAGTGCACTGCCTAAGATACAGTGAAGCCTTCTGGTCGCAAATACCAGTCGTTGCATGGCTAATACATGAGGAAACAGCAGAAGCCGGCACTGGAACCATATTGTATTCCTCCTCCTCAACTGACTATTGAAGCCAAAGCAACCAAACTATATAGTATCTGGGAAATTATAGTTGCAGCATAAAAGGAGTGCAATGCAGCATAGTGGTTTGAGTGTTGGATCAGGACTCTGAAGACCAGGGTTAAATTCCCTTCTTGGCCATGAAACCCGCTGGGTGATCTTGGTTAAGTCACACTCTCTCAGCCTCAGGATAAGGCAACGGCAAACCTCCTCTGAAGAAATCTTGCCAAGAAAACCCCATGGTCTTAGGGTCGCCATAAGTCAGAAACAACTTGAAGGTACACAACAAGAACAAGAACAACAACAACAACTCTTCATTCAGTTCCATAAATCAGCTCATTTATAAGTGGCAGACCTCCTCTGAAGCAACCTTGCCAAGAAAAACCCATGCCTTAGGGTTACCATAAGTTGGAACTGACTTGAAGGCACACAACGACAACAAACAACAATCCGGTATCTGTAACTATCTAGTTACTTCAAATCTGTGGGACTCTCTCCCAGGTAAATGTGTTTAGTCTTGGGCCTAAATAATGCAATGTCGCAGCCTATACTTGTGGCTCACGTCAGCAACCCGCACTTATATCTCTTTGCCTTGAGAAGCTAAACAACGATGCAGCCGACAGATTTTTTCCTTCTTCTTCTTGTATCCTGTAGCTAAGAAGCAATGACACAAATTATAGGTTGAAAAGAGAAGGATGAAAGGAGTGCTGAAGAGGTTATAAAGTTTTGGCTGCATCAATGACACTGAGTTGGGAAATGGGAGGTGGAAGCCACAATGATTCTCCAAAGGCGAGTAAGAGCTGGAAAAGTCCTGAGGAAGGTGCTCTGTGTAGGACTGCAACTCCCATCAGTCCAGCCAGCAGACCCACAGACTTGGACCTCAGAGATGGACAACCTAGGTGCCACTTTCTAAAGGATGCACAGAATCATAGGGTTGAAAAGGAGCCCAGGGATCATCTTGCCGAACCCCTGAGAGATGCAAGAAATCCACAGCTTCTCTGGCCATGCGTCTCGTGCATAAAAGTGTCTGACAAAACAGTCTCATTCTCATTCATTCAAGCCAGTCCAGTCCACTATCATGACAGCTCTTACCACCAGGAAGCTTGCGCTAATGCTAATTCAAAATCTCTTGTGATTTGAATCTGCGGCTTTGAAGCAACAGAGAACAAACGCAGTTCATTTTCTGCACGACATCCCTTCCAATATTTGAAGACAGTGAAAATACACATCCGCAGCAGGGATCATACAGAGGACTGCATCTCCTCGGTTGCATCCACACCAGAGAATTAATGCAGTTTGACACTACTTTCACTCCAAGATTATGGAGTTCTGGGATTTGTAGTTTTGTGAGATGTTTAGCTGTCTATGATGCCACGACGAACCACAGATCCCAGGATGGTTTTTGGATACTTAAAAATGCCCCTTGTTTTGGAGAGGAAAAAGAGAAGTATTAGTCTGGTGCAGTGGGAGCCTCGCTGCTAAAAGCAAAGGGGGAAAAGCATTGCTTTGCTGCCTATAAATACTCACTATTATGAGATTAGTAACCAGGCAATTTGCTAGGATTTCTAGGACCTGTAAGATGCGCGTGGGGAAAATCCTGGGGTCAGATAAAAGGGGGTAGGCTTTCCCAGCCAAATGACTCAAATTATTCTCATTGCATGCCTTTTTGATATCCCTGTTCAGTTAGAAGACAAGGAGGGAGCAGACAGAAGCACTGTTATTACTAGCAAATCCCTAGATTACTGTCTTGCATTCTGCTATTTGCGCAAGGAAAAGATCGCAGCAGCCGTTTGCAATGCAGAGAGAATAACACACCAGTTTACTCTGCAGGGCTGTTGTAGGAATGGCAATTCCACCAGGTCAAGGAAGAGAAGGAAAGCCATCAGCTGCAGCCTTTAAATAGAAAAACCAACCCTGCAGGACTTTTCTTCTCCCTGTCTGTCACTCAAGCACCCATTCATCCTAGCTAAGGAACCTCATCCCATGAACGAAGAACTTAGATCCAGAAAGACTATTTGGTGATTTGATACCAAGAAAGGTATCACTGTTTTGTGGGTTTGGAACATATATCCGGTTATTTACGTGACACAAAATGCATAGAGAGAAACAATACAACAACACAAGTAATGGTATATCCAATTTTGTCCCTGAAAGAAGAGGTGGAAAAATACATTTGGCTACCTTTGACATTGTTGGATCGCAACTCCTATCAGCCTCAAGCAGTATGGCCAGTGGCAAGGGATGATGGAAGTCATAGTCCAACATCATCTGGAGGTCTGTGGCTTCCTCCTCCCTGCTTTAGTCTCTCTTTTTCTCTGGTTATCCTTCCCAGTCTATGCAAAAGACCAAAAACAGTGGTTATGTGCCTATAGGTAGACCCTGATAGTGGCACCGATCTAATCTGCACTGCAGAAATAATCCAGTTTGACACCATGTTAACTGCCCTGGCTCAATGCTATGGAATCCTGGGATCTGTAGTTTGTGGTGGTCCCAGAGCTCTCTGACAGACACGGCACCAAACTACACATCCCAGAAATCCATGGCCTTGAGCCAGAGCAGTTAAAGCAGTATCAAACTGCATTATTTCTGCACTGCAGAAGAGAGCACCGCCCTAGGGGTTTCTTTGCCAGGTTCGTTTAGAGATTTGCTACCGCTTTCCTTTGAGGCTGAGAGAATGTGACTTAGGAAAATAATGTTTTCACCCCAAATTTCTGGTATTTGAGCTGCACACTCCTGTAGCTGAAAATGACACCATGTACGGACAAGAGTAGATATATGGCAACTTCAATATTTTGCACATAACCTTTATGGGGATGGAACGAAAGGGAGACATTTCAGCACTCAGGTCCTTCCAATAGCTCTCCTAGCAGCTTACTGACTCTCAGAGCCAATTGTTGCTATGTATCTTTGAGTCAGCGTCACCTTAAGGCAACCTTATCCTTGGGTTTTCTTGGCAAGGGTAACTAGAAGAGGTTTGTCACGGTCTCCCTCTAAGGCTGAGAGAGAGAGCGCATGACTTGCCCAAGGTCATCCAATGGGTTTCCACGGCTGAGTAGGAATTCGAACCCTGGTTTCCTAGAGTCCTAATCCCACATCACAACAGGCTGGCTAATTTTCTAATCCATGTTTTGCTGGTCTGCTAAAAAGCCACTGGAGATCTACCAAATAGATCATGGATCTCCATGTTTTTGCTTGCTCCTGCGGTGCAAAGTCCTAGTGCCACACGACTGGTTCCCAAACTGAAATATCCTCCCAATAACACCACATTTTGCAACCAAAAAGGAATTTGCAAAACACTTGGTAAAAAAGACCTCCTACTAAGCAGTAACTGTCGGTACCATAAATGTTTTTATAAATGCACTAGGAGCGGTGTCGGCATTTTCTATCTAACCCCAAATAGTGTGCTCAATTCTTATGGAAAATACTTCTCTTATAGCTTAATCAGTTTCAGAAATCCATGAATGAAACCGACCAGGTTCTAATTCAAGCCAGGAGTCAGGGGTTTTGAGTAACCGGCGTATTTTTAGCCAGGCTAAAAGGGGGATATTTTTAGCCAATCTCCATTTTTATCACTAATTGAAAAACCTTCGGTTTCCTCTCCCTCCATTAGTCTTATCGGTGAGTCACCCAGAACATTTGGATTGGGAAGACCTTTCTAATAAAAGCCCAATCCACTGCCATGGTTTTATTTGTTTCAACCCAGTGGCATCTTTTTATTTATCCGCATGCTAGTCCAGGCTGACCTATCTTGGCAGGATCCTTTGTGGACTTCTCGCTCCGTCGCAACCATGCTGGGCAGTAAGGAGATTAAGTTTCCAAGAGCGGTTTGGGTTTCTGCAACGGCACTACCTTGTTCAGGGAATTTCACAGTCCAGAACACATTTTCTCTGCATCTACGGTCTCTTTTCTTACTAGCGTGAAAGTATCATAAGGAGCACAGAGACGGCATAGCTCCGGTCGAGAGCGTTTTGCTCGGCGGCCGTCGGAAACGTTTGATCAAAATAATAAAAGGAAATGCACTCCTGGAACCACTTTGCAAATCTGTAGGACAAATGCAACAAACAGTGTTGTGTAGTGGTTAGAGCTGGCCTTGGTTGGTGGTGAGATGGTTGGTGGATCCACTTTGAAAGACCTCTATCCAAGGTCCTGAAGTCTACTCTCAAAATGGGTTCAGTGTATGTTGCGTGACTTCAAGTTGTTTCCAACTTATGGTGACCCTAAAGACAACCGATCGTTGAGTTTTATTGAAACCTCAGAGGAGGTTTCTCTTGAGGCTGAGAGCATGACTTGTCCAAGGTTACCCAATGCACTGCTTCATGAAATTTGGAGGAATGGGGAACAAGTATGGGTTCAAATCTCCATTGACATGGGGATAGTGGAGGTAGCAGCCACCACTGGTTAGAAGGTCAGATTGAGGACAGCCAAGTTTAAGTCTCCACTGAGCCATGAAACTCAATGAGCCACTCAATCTCTTCCTCTCATCCTGGACTACCTCTGGGGGTTGTTGTAAGGAAAGTATGAGGGGGACGATGCCATGTTGAGTGCACAGGAGTCAAAGTAGAATATAAATGTGACTAAATGTGGTGTAGTGGTTTGAGTGCTGAACTACGACTCTAAGGACCAGGGTTTTAATCCCTGCTTCGCCATGAAAACCCACTGGGAGACCTTGGGTGAGCAACACTCTCTCAGCTTCCAAGGAAGGCAATGGCAAAACCTCTCTGGACAAACCTTGCCAAGAAAACCCTTTGAGAGGTTCGTCTCAGGGTCGACATTAGTCGAAAATGACTTGATGGCACACAACAAGAACAACAATTGCAAAGTAAGGAAATCAAATAGACTCTTGCTCACTTCTTTGTTACTAGGTTCCCTTAGACGAATCCAGATTTTTTAGAAAGGAAAAGCTTTCAAACACTTCATCACAATTCAACACCAGGATCCCTTCTCCCAATCCTTAGGCTCTAACCACTACACTACAAGCCTCTCTGCTCCAGACAGACACACCAACAAAGTATTATCTCTACTAGGACAGGGCTGGGAAAAGAGGGGCTGCTGAACCTCAATTTCCCATCTGGCATAAGCAATAGCAATGAAGGTTGGCAGCCTCTGTGCCAGTTGAGGACCAAGTCCGCTTTGGTTGATTGTCCCAATTCTCCAAGGTGCTGAACCTATTATGATTTCCTTAAAAGTCTAGGCTAACAGTCGCGAGCTTTCTCTGAAAAGCAAAATGGAAGCCAACCACTGCCAATGGGCAGGGATGATGGGTGTTGTAGCCCCCTTACCCAAAGCAGTTTGGGTTGAAGTTACCAACCAACCTTACCTTGACAGCTTCCGCGTGGGTCACCTTGTCCAAGGGCTTATCGTTGACTTTCAGGATCTGGTCGCCCACCCGGAGCCCTTCCTTCTCTGCCAAGGAGCCTGGTTCCACCAGAGACACAAAGATGCCCACCCCGTGCTCTGAGCCGCCCCGAATGCTGAAGCCCAAACCTTCCTGGGCCTTGTGGCGCTTGAGGGTGACGTGACGGACTTCTCCACGGAGGGTCTCCACTCCCCAGGAGGCCAACGACGAAGCTGTCCCATCAATGGTGGTGCTCAAATCCACTGGAAGGGGTCTCCCGGAGGTCGGTAGGGGAGAAGAGGACCAGAGGCGAGTGGTTGTGGTGGCAGTAGTGGCAGACGGAAGCGTCACCGAGGGCGATCGAGGGGTCGGGGTCGGGATCGCACCAACGGCCAATGGAGATCTGGGCAGACCCACTTCGAGGCCCGCGCTAGGTCCGGGCAAGAAGTCGGCCTTCAAGTAGAGCCCTTCTGAGGTGTATTGGTCAAAGAGGAGCTGGTCCGAGCGGGGGATGACCAGGCGGAGCATGGGCAGGAGCTGTCGCTTCTCTGGTCCGTCCAGCAGGACCTTGAGGGTCTGGACCAAGTCGTAGACGTTCCTCCGGCAATGGTAGACGTTCAAGCAGTGGATGAACTGCTCCCGCTCTGTCTCGCTCAGCAAGAGGTTGAGGGCCCCGTGGAGTTTCCGGACGTTGGTTGAAAGCAAGCGGATCCCGGGTCCTGAGGCCCCAGGGCCAGAAGGACCAGAGGGTCCACCACTGAGTCCCACTGGAGGAATGGCGTTGGATGGCGAGGATGATGCCGAGGGCACCGAGGAGGCGCAGGAATCCACCGAGAGGCGGTCCAGATCCTCGCTCATTGCCCCCTGCCTCCACCTTGTCTTCCTCCTCTTCTTCCTCCTCAAAAAGAGCCACCGGAGTGGGAAAAGGGATAGTCAGGACATGGAGGAAGAGGGGTTCAGAGATGATGGGGGGCTACCATGTTCTTCTCAACTGGGGGGATCACCTAACCTCATCCTGAAAGGCAGCTAAGCCAAGAGGTCGAGAGGGAGAGCAGGAGATAGAGACAGAGAGAGAAGACCCAAAAGAAGAGAGGGAAGAGGGACATAAGAGCCTTTCTCAGTCTTTCCCTTCTTCTCCTTCTGCTAAGACTTTAAGGAAGAGACTGGGATGCCAAGGCAAAGTCCCCCTCTTGCTCTTGCTATCTCTTTCTCTCCACCTGCCTTCCTGGGATGGAAATCAAAAGGAATAATGTCTTTTTCCAGAAAAGAGAAAAGGGAGGATGGTCTCAGAGGCAGCAGCTCCGGCTCAATAGTCGATCCTTCCCTGCAGGAGATCTATTTAGTCCAACGTCCAAACATCGTCTCTGGAACCAGCTTTGCAGGAGACCTTTGCCAAAAGAGGACCCTTCTTCCTCTGGGCCAAAATCAAACCAAAAATAACAGAGGAGGAAAATAGCCTCTCTGCCTTTTTGTGTGCATGCAATTCATTTAATGCATATATATGCGTATGTGTGTGTGTCTGTGCAATTAATTTAATATCTATATCTATATATAGGCAATTAATTTAATATCTATATCTATATATAGGCAATTAATTATATATATATATATATATATATATATATATATATATATGCAATTAATTTAATTAATGTATCTGCAGTTAATTTAATATATATAGCTGCAATTTAATATATATATATGTGCAATTTAATATCTATCTACATTTAATATATATATATAGCTGCAATTAATTAAATTAATATATATATATATA
>NC_056528.1:15411414-15430794 GCF_019175285.1 Sceloporus undulatus | reverse complement strand
TGGGCTCAGGAAATGACGCGCCTCCCTCGGTTGCCAAGAGACCGACCGGTAACACTCCGATCCCGGGGCAGAGAGGCAGGTGTGGACGGGGACAGAGCTTAGCCAAAGAACCAGAGCCGGAGGAAGGGCTCCGCTTTCCTCTGCTCGCCTGCTGCTGCCTTTCTGCCTTCCCTCCTTTCTTTCTCTCCTTCTCTCTCTCTCTCTCTCTCTCCGCCCCTCCAGGAGGAGGAGGAGGAGGAGGAGGGAGGTCCAGGCAGAGCTCCAGCCGGGGAAGCTCCCTTTCCCAAGGGGCCCCACCTGCGCCCCACCGAGCCCTGCCTCCCTCTCTTGGGCTTGGCTTGGCTTGGCCCCAGGGTTGCTGCTGCTGCTTGCTTCCCTCTATTGGGCTCTGCTCAGCTTTCCTTCCTTCCTTCCTTCCTTCCTTCCTTCCTTCCTTCCCTTTCTCCTCTCCTTTCTCCCTTCCTCCTTTCCTTCCCTCTCTTTCTTTCCTTCCCTCCCTCATCCTTTCCTTCCCTTTCTCTCCTTTTCTTGCAAAGGAGGCAGTCAATTGAGTGTCGGAGGAGTCCAATTCTGGAGACCAGGGTTCGAGTCCCAGCTCATCCATGAAACCCACTGGCTGACCTTGGGCAAAGGCACACTCTCTCAGCCTCAGGAGAAGGCCACGGCAAACCTCCCCTGAGCAAACCAGGTCAGAAAAACCCCAGGACAGGTTTTCCTTAGGGTCACCACAAGTCGGAAACAACTCGAAGGCACCCAACCCAACATCCCCACCACCACCAAAGGCCTTTAGAAATGCAGTTCTCTACGCTGTGTGAAGGCGCACAATCACAACAACAACAACAGAGCGTGCCTTCTTATTGTTTGGGGCATTTTGCAACAAGTGGCTGGAGAGACTGGAGAAAAGTAAATGGAGAGTTTGTAATTCTTGTTGCTGTTGTGTGCCTTCAAGTCATTTTCCGACTTACGGCAACCCTAAGGCAATCTTATCCTGGGGCTTTCTTGGCAAGATTTGTCCAGAGGAGGTTTGCCATGGCCTTCCCCTGAGGCTGAGAGAGTGTGACAACTCTGGAGACTCCGGATCAAACCCAGGCCCTGGATGGCGCGAAATGGCTCCCTCCTCGCCCACTTATACGCGCCAAGCGTGTGCCAATCTGCTGTCGTTACGGCGGAGGATTAATTGTATGCAAAGGCAGCTAATCTTCTTCAAGTGCGCTTTTAGGCGCTTCGTTCCAGGGCTTGTGCAATTATCGCAGAAAGCGTTCTTCGTATTTACCGAGCACTTTTCCGTCTCCAGAGTGCTTCAGAGAACGTCTGCCAATTGCCACCAGAAGAAGGAGTTGTGCCTAGGAGAGCCGGAGAGGCCAAGCGCACTACAAATCCCCCCCCCCCAATGGCAGGCCTTGGTTTTAATTGTGACCCTGGTTGGCGAGGAAAGGTTAAGAGTCTCCACCGCCGATGGCACTGCCTGGCGTTGGTGGCAGAAATCCACAAAATGGGTCCCCAAATTCTTTCCATGTTGGCGTCATACAGTCCTTGCCATGCAGGAATGCACATTCAAATCTAGGAATCTCTGGCGGAGCCCATACATCCCTGTCTTAAAACCGCCGTTGCGGTTCTTTCATCCCGTCTCAGGATATAAGCGAACGGTTTTGCCGCTGCAGAATGCATCAGATAAATTAAAGTTAATCCCTTTACGCCATGGAGGATTTAAAACAAAAAAGCACTTTAGCTAAAGAGATGGAGCGGGGAGAGGAGAAGGCAAAGCGAAAAAGACTTTGTAATGTAAATGTTTTGCAGTAATTTGGACAGAACTAGTATGGTGAAGGTTGGACAGGATTCGAATTCCCCGCTTGACCACAGGAACCTTGTTGAATGACACTGAGCAAGTCACGCTCTCTCAGCCTCAAAGGAAAGCAAGCCTCCTGTGAAGAAACCTTGCCAAGAAAACCCTTGGATAGAGTCACCATCTTGGTGTATTAGGGCTCTGAAAGACCATTATGTGAATTTTCAGTCAGGTATGGAAACCCACCTGACAACCTTGGGCAAGTTACACTCTCTCAGCCTCAGAGAAAGGCCACAGCACACAACCCGTGAACAAACCTTGCCAAGAAAACCCAGTAATAGGTTTGCCTTAGGGTTGCCATAAGTCAAACATGAAGACACACAACAACTAACTTGGGGGAAATGGATTAAACCTCCTTCTCCGACCAAGTGCCTTCCAGAGAAGGTCGACTACAGAATCAGGGATGATGGGAGTTGTCATCTACACCATCCAGAAAGCTTTGGGCATCCTACCATTAGTTCTCATGGCTGAAACATCAACTAGCCATGCCTCGCCATCAAATATATTATCAATGCCATGGTTGTTGATGTTTCAATTCAGGGACAATCAGACTCTCATCTCCTTTGCCTCTGCTACACTGAAGGCAGAGTAGATGGTGCAGAAGATATTATTATTATTATTATTATTGGAATTAAATGGAACAATTTATCATCAGGCGAAATGAGAAGCGTGTCATCTTGCCAGGGAAGTGTTTGCCGTCAACCCGCGTGAGCCGGAGAGACTCTTTCTAATGAGATCAGCCTGACCCTTTCCTCAGCAGCCGGAGCGCAATGAATCAAAAGCGCACAGAACTACTTATTAGAGGGTGTTTTTATTTTCGAAAAATGCCAGAGATAGGCTTTCAAGGATACATTTATAAAGAGAGAAAGGGATGAAGAGAGATCAGTGGCCACAAGCGGGACCTCGTTGTCACAAGCGGGTCCCTCCACATTTAAGAAATGAAAACGCACAGGCGCTTTGTAGTCACTTCTTCTCACAGTTCTCTCTCTATGTTTCCTTGCCCAAACACAGACCATGCAACAATGCATTGCTGAAAGATCTCTTCTCTGTGCTACATTGCCTTTTTGACCTGTGTTCCTTTATGATGTTCTCATGTCTGCGAGGCAATGAATCCAATTCAGGATTTGGATAGCTTTCAGAGAGCTCTCAAAGGTCCTGAAACCCATCTATATGTTTATTTCTAGGGTTCAGCATCCTGTGCAGTCATCCCTCTGCATTTGTGGTTTGGACTTTTTAGACCCTGCTTGGCTTCCAAGATCCAATATGATCTTGGAAGCCTTTAGGAACCTAAGATCAATATTTCCAGGCCTTGAGCTGGCCATTCATTCCTCCTGGGTTTGGTGCCAGTCCGACCATTCACACCATTCACACTGAGCTCTGTTGGCAGGAGTTGAGTGTTTGCAACCTGTTGTTAGAAGAATCCCCTAAGGCTAAGGTATTTTCCTTCTTTGTGTTCAATGGGGGACGCTGGGTCATTGTTAGCATCCAAGTTAACTTCTGCCACATATTTTGGACTCCAGCTCCCACCAGCTCCAGCCCACATGGCCAGTGGTGAAAGTAATGGGAGTTATAGTCCCAAATCCCTGGAAGGTGTCTATGCCCATTCACTCTGGCCACCTTGGTCATGGCGTGTGTATGGGGGATGATGGGACCAGTAGTCCAAAACATCTGGAAGACACTAGGCTGGGAGAATCTGCAGTTGACACAAGCCAGGTTTATGTGCATCTTGTCAAGAAATAAATGGATGGTGATTCAGTTTGCTTGGTTAGTCCTATCTAAAGCCCTCATATTTTGAGGTCAAAAATCTGAAATGCTCCAAAAACCAAAACGTTTTTTCATGGGTGGCCGAGATAGTGCCACCTTTGCTTTCTGATGGATCAGTGCCCACAAACGTCATTTCGTGCACAAAATTATTTCAAACATTACATAAAATTGCCTTTGGCCTATGTCTGTAAGGTGCCTAGGAAACATACATGAATAGTCAACAACAGGCTGTCCTTGTCAGACGGTACCGCTACCTATGAGATGTGATCCTTAAGACAAGGGTGATGCGGATAGGGAAACGGTGATGATTAGAAATGCCCATTAAAAAGTGGAGGAGACGGGATTAAAAAGAGCTTGGTTGCTATGCCTGCCATCTGTTGGTGTGCTTCCATCGCAGGAGGAAAAAGAAAGAAAGAGAGAAAAGATTGGATGTGGGGTCCATTTCAGCAGGAAGCAGAGAAGCATCACATCAGCAAACAATGGGCTGAGCCATCTGGATCGCTTCGTACTAAATCAATGTGTTGGCCCGGGGACAAGGACAAACTGTCGCGGGAGGTGCGATGTGTGCGTCTCTGTGTGCGGGATGCAGCGCTGGACCGAGAAGGAGCGATCTGCCTGGAAGTTGATGCGGTGTCATACTGCTTTATTGCTGCAACGTGGGAGCATGTCCCTACTCCATGAGGTCTACAGACTGGAGCAGAGAGTTGGAAATGAGATTCCTGGCCAGCATTAGAGTCCATGGGTCCATGGCTTGAGTGTTGGACCATGACTCCAGAGAACAGGGTTCGATTCTCAGCTTGGCCATGAAACCCACTGCATCAGAAACACATGCATTTTTCTCGGTGGAGTATACACAAGCATCCCTTTTGGCACAATATAATGGAGCTATGGAGAGCCAGTGTGGTGACTTGGAGAATTAAGTGATGGACTATGGAGACCAGGGTTCGATTCTCAGCTCATCCATGAAACCCATTGGGTGACCTTGGGCCAGTCACACTCTCTCAGCCTCAAAGGAAGGCAATAGCAAGCCACCTCTGAACCCATCTTGCCAAGAAAACCCATGATAGATTCTCTTTGGGGTTGCCATAAGTTGGAAATGACTTGAAGGCACACACCGCCACCTCCGCCATTAGAGTCCATGCTTCTTCTCTGCTTTGGTGGAATTTGCAGCCAACGCTCCCTAAACCAGCCGTTTGTGAGCTTTGACATTTAATTAAGATATAATACAGTAATGCTGTTTTTGGCCTCATTGGGAGTTCTGGCCCAGTATTATCCCAAGCCAGAAATAGTTTTGGCTTTGCCTTGAAAAGTTAGGAGCTTCCAAAGAGTGCTTTAGCAAATGAACTTGTGTTCCCAGCTTCATGGAAACTGCCATACCCAAAAGAATAAGAGGAGACTAATTCTGAAGATTCGGTATCTATAAATTAATTTGGGAGAGACACATTCAGTTCTTCATCTTCTCCCCGTTTCCCCAAATGTAGGAACAGATCAGCAGCCAGCCTCCGTCATATTTATTCTGCATCTCTCCCTTGTTTCCCATTACTTAATTCAAGCCAAAACGGCGATTAATTGTTTTGGAAATCTAATACAAACCCTGAAATCCTCTCCTGGCTTGTCTACAGTATTTAATGCCACTTCTGGGACTCAGATCTAAACTTTTCCCTTTCTCTAAAGAGGTGAGATGGCTCCTTATATAGATGTCACCATGCTTCCCAATTCTCTGCAGGTTGAACCATTTTGTCCTGCCTTTTCTGCTCTCAGGATGCCTAGGGGCTACTCCGAATGCTTAAAAAGACTTTGTTAAACATTAATTCATTGTCCTAATTCATTGATTTCCCCCCCTCCTCCTCCCAGTATCAATTTTAGAATTTATCCTTTTAATTATTAAAATGGCAAACGCTCTCTTTAATGTTGCTCATTAAAATGGCAAGAGCTGTTTTTTAATGTTCCTCATACGTTTTGATGCATCAAGGTCACTTTCACCCATGCGCCTTGATATTTTAGTTTGCCAGTTTGTGGGATGACAAAATTTGTCAACAAATTGACTAAGGAATTACATCAGCGAATTAGATCTCCTGGAAGGCTTAACTTTAACTCATGTTTAAATATTGGAAGGGATGTCCTACTGGGGAACAGCTACTACAAGATACAAGGACGGTTGCCCCGGCTAGTGCAAAGCTGTGATAGTTTCCATGAAACCCTGAAGTTTACACACATCAACAATAACAGACAGGTATCTCTTCCTCTAGCCTGACATGGATCTCTATGGATATTGTACACGCTTTTTATTGTCTCTAGCTTGGGAGTTTGACGTGATGGATGGGCGTATTTAACATCCCTGTAATATTTGTAATTGCTGCCATCAACTGTCATGCTTTCTTGGTTAATTATTTGATGGATGGCATGTGGGTTTTTTCCCTTCAGTTGAACAGTACTAATGAATTTAAGACTACTGTGTGTGTGTGTGTGTGTGTGTGTGTGTGTGTGTATATATATATATATATATATATATATCCACCCCTCCATTTTCGTGGGGGATCTGTTCCGGACCCCCTGTGAAAATGGAAATCTGCTATTACTCAAACCCCATTGTCTTGAATGGTGGTGTGCCCACGGGGGTGCGCCACCATTCAAAACAATGGGCCTAGAATATTTTATGTCCCTCCATTTGCCCCTCGCACATATTCAAGGGATGCGGATTTGAAGTCTGCACAAACCAAGAGACGACTGTATATACATACATACACACATATATGATATACATATCTCTCTCTGACACACACACACACACACACACACACTGAGAGCCAGTGTTGTATAGTGGTTTCAGTATTTGATGAAGACTTTCCGGAGAGCAGGGTTCAAATTCCCTGCTCAGCCATGAGCACTTGTCATATATTTGAAATTGTGTACAGTTTATCTAGGTAATGTTAACACTTGCTGTTCACTTCTGATAATGAATATCTTTGGATTGGATCTATTGGTGTTGGGTCAAGGTTTGTTATAGGGACAGGCATGGCATAGTGTTTTCAGTATAGAACTACAACTCTGAAGACCATAGTTCGATTCCCTGCTCAGCCATGAAACCCACTTGCCTTGGGCAAGTCACACTCTCTCAGCCTCAGCGGAAGGCCATGGTACACCTCCTCTGAGCAAATCTTGGCAAGAAAACCCCCATGGTAGGTTCGACTTGGGATTGCCATAAGCTGGAGACAACTCGAAGGCACACAACAGCAACGAGTGTGTATATGTGCATATATTTCTGGGCAAGCATGTTTAGAATTGCAGTATTATAATATTAGAAGCATAATCCTCGTGTTGGAAAGTGTGCCATCTTAGCCAGGGAAAGAAATATCACGCTGTTGGAAAACAACAGCAGAATCTGCCCTCTCTCGCTGCAGGAGTGAAGAACCAGCTCTGAAGCTCAGTTGCTTCCAAACCCTTCCAGCTTTTCCTTCTCTTTGAGCAATCTTTGAGCAAGAGCTGGGAAGGAGGGAAGTCATATTATATATTCGAATGCGGCGTGCCTGATGGGCATAACAATTAGTACTTCTGCTTTGCATATATTGCACATTAATTCTGCCCAGACTTGGGAGCTGGAGGGACTGGAGTCTCTGGATGAGCAACAAATAACAGAACCGCGTGCCTGTGTTGAAATAACCATTATCCTTGATGCCAATTGCATTTAGTTCAAGGGGATCCAAGACCTATGTCGAAAGTAAGTGCCATTGACCTTAAAGAGAAATGGGAGTTTATAACACGGGAGGCATCCCAAGCAGAAACGGGATTCAAAACGGGATTCAACCCCCCCCCCCAAAAAAAACCCTAAGAAGACAAGCAAAAGCAATTGATTTTTCAGACACTGTAAACCCTCTGGGTGATCCTGGCCAAGACACACTCTCTCAGCCTCAAAAGAAGGCAAAGGCAAACCCTCTCTGGACTACTGTTGCCAAGAAAAACCCATGATAGGTTCACTTTAGGGGTGCCATAAGTCAGGAATGACTTGAAGGCACGCAACAAGAAGAAGGTGCAGCCTAGGCCAGCTAGGCCATGTTGCCCCAGGGATGAGGGGAGTTGGAGTCCCACAGCACCTTGGGGTCAAGGCTTCTCCCCCCCAACCCTGTTGTCTGGGAGATAAAACAAATGGGGTTTTTGATCAAACCCCCCTTAATGCCTCCCGAGGCGTCTCTAATTCCTTCCATTTTCATTCATTAGTCAGAGCTTCGGAGACATGGCAGGCACGCCATGTTACCATTTAAATCCCGTTGCATCTCCCCAATGACTCCAATTACAGCTGCAAATATTTATTCATCATTCCGCCTGGCAGCGCATCTCAGCCTTGGCACAGGAGAGCCTTTGCTCACGATGTGTTGGGGAGGTAGGCAGGAGAAAGAGAGAGGAACCATCAAATGGAGGCTGAGAGAAGTCTATGATGGAGCTTCTCCTCTTTCCAAATCCCATTTCTCTCAGGCCTGGCTTGGAGCACGAAAAAACAAAAAAAGCACTAGGAATCTAAGGCGTTCTTCCAAAAAAATGGGACAGAGCCGGTCCAGCACAGGTCAGAAAAGCCCACCTTTTAAGAGGTAATAATCAATAGCCATCTTTGCAGCTCTGCTGGTGCATGACTCACTTTAGGCAGGAAAGAGCAAAATACCCCAAAGAGAGAAGCCAGCCGTGCAATTGATTAATGCCCAAATTCTCCTTCTCTCTTGGATCGATGGCAACTGTTGCTCCAGATCGTCCGGATCTGCAGGAATTAGCACTTTATTGACCTATTTGGCATTCCTCTAGATTTCCCGTCCCTTGGATCTTTCGGGTGACCCTTGTCACCTCTCTGCCCTTTTTGCAAAAGTAGAGTCCGCAGAGTTCAGTCCCAAAGCAGTGGGCAAAGCTGGACTTGGGATGAATGGAGATAAATCTTTGCATATCATGGAAAGCATGTGGTGAATCCGGTCCCATCGCTCACAATGGTGCAACCGAAGCAATAATCTACTCTAGAAGAACAATGCATTGTTATTTAAGCAAGCCTTTTTCCCCTTTCGCTCTTTGTCCATCTACCCTGGCAGTAGAAAAATTCAAACAAGCCAATGTTTGAATTCTGGAATTCCAGTTGATTCTGGAGGATGAAAACAAGAACCTAGGAGCTCATCCAGACTGAGTAAAAGTTAGGAGATACACCTGTATGAATTTATTTTTTGAAGTTTCTTATTCCAGTTGACTATCAAAAAGTCAGTGTGCAACATTGTTGTGTATTCTGATATCAACAAGAGACCCAGGCAATGCACGCACATCAAACAGAAGACTCTATAGTTGCATCTACACTGCAGAAATAATCCAGTTTGATACCACTTTAGCAGCCATGGTTCACTGGTATTGGATTTTGGGAAGTGTACACAACAAACTACACTGTTGTACCAGTTACGGGATTTGCCAGGCATCCTTCCTTCACTCACATAACAGCACTGAGCCCTTGCTCTTGTTCCCAAGGCTGCTCAGCTCCATCTCCTTTCTCCATCTGTTTTCTGGCCATGTTGGAAGTGCCATAAAAACCAGGCCAGCAGGCAGATGTCTTTCCTTGTTGTTTCCTTGAGAGGGTTTATTACTCTAATAGGGTTTAGTTCTTTTTTTATGGATCTTGCCTCTAGCCAGCTTGTAAGCTAATTGCGGCAGGATCTCTATAAAGGAGCAGGTGGGGGAAAGGAGGGTTTTCTGTCCAAAGGCATGAAAAGGACGGCAGCGTTGGAACAGTTCTGGCATGCAAAAATGACCTCTTGAAATTCTCCATCACATTTGTAGGCACAGAAATTCAGGCTGGGCAGGAGGGGAGGAAGAGAATCATTGCATCAATCCTTCCTTCCTTCCTTCCTTCCTTCCTTCCTTCCTTCCTTCCTTCCTTCCTTTCCTTTCCTTTCCTTTTCCTTTTCCTTTCCTAATCCATCTTCCCTTCCCCTTCTCTTTTTCTTTCTTTTTCTCCTTCCCCTTCTCCTTCCTTTCTTCTTCCAACAGATTTTCAGGGACGTGCCAGCCATAGCACCACATCTTTCTATCTCTTTCTCTGGAATTTTCTTCCTTAGCAGCAACCAGAGGCTCCTTCCCTTCTCCTTCTTCTCCCTCTTTCTTCTTCTCTCCTTTCTTCTTCCTCCTGCTTCTCTCTTTTTCCCAGTACAGGGCAGCTTTGTTATTGCTGCTGTTGGTGTGCCTTCAAGTCATTTCCAACTTAAAGTGACCCTTTCTTGGCAAGATGAGTCCAGAGGGGGTTTGCCTTTGCCTTCTTCTGAGGCTGAGAGAGTGTGACTTGCCCAAGATGATCCGGTGGGTTTCATGGCCGAGCGGGAAATCTTGAGAATCACAGAATTAGTGCAGTTTGGCACCGCTTTGATTGCCATGGCTCAATGCAATGGAATGTAGTTTGTGAGCAATTTAGCCTTCTCTGCCAGAGGGCTCTGATGATCCACCAAAATACAAATCCCATTGCATTCTTTAGCACTCATTGAGAAGCATGAAGCATTGGTCCATGTCTGGTCAAGCTGTCCAGTTCAAGCCTCTCCAGAAGTGGGGATTTAAACAAGCGCAGGTGTGAGAAGATGATATTTCCAGACCCGAAATCCTCCTTAGTGCTAGCTCAGCCATGAGGCCAAATGAGGCAAGGGCCTCATGCAGCAGATGCTGGGGAGGATCCATCTCTATCTTTTGGAGAAAAGAGCTGCCTTTGCCACATGGCCGGTCCCACCCTCCCTGCTGAGCTCCGGTCTTTTGGAAGACGGCTGTCTTCTTGCTTGGGTTGAAGCAAAAATAAACTCTAAATCCAGTTTGTGGGTGGAATGAGGCCAGTGCCTGATTCATTACCAATGGAGCTTAGGCACTTGAAACAGGAGGCGATTCTAGATACAAAACAAAGAGAAGACCTATGGCTGGGATCCTGCTGTTTTATGCCCTTGAAAAGTTCCTAAAATGCAAATGTCTACAACAGAGTGCTAAAGTTAGAAGCATCCAAGCCATTGTATTCCCAAAAGTAAAAAGGAATCGGTTTTGTCGACTTTGCGTGCGGATTAATGTCACATTATTTCCCATTGAAGCAAACGTCATGGGAAAAATTACTGTTTCTCATTTCTGTCCAGGTTAACCCTAAACATCATGTGAAATTTTCACTTTAAATTGAGTTTCTGCATGGGATCCGTCCCGTGCGATAAACTCCTATGAAAGCTTCTGCTGCAAGGTGTCTCAAGGTGCTACAAGATTCCTTTGCATTTAGGGAAGGAGTGATCCAAAACGAAACTGAACTTGTCACCTCTTCATCAGACCCCCAGGTTTTGCATTTCTATGGCTATTCACATAGTCTGATTATTAAAAGTCTTTCCTGGAACCTTTCGCTCCATCCATCTGAGGAGGTAGACCAAGCCAAGGAAAGCTACCGCTGCAACATCTTTCACTCATTTACTCTCAAAGGTGCTACAAGATCCTTTTGCGTTTGGAGAAGGGTTGATCCAGAATGGATAGCTTTCAAACACCCAAGTTTAAACATTCTGTCGGAAGAGCACAGTTTTCAGAGAGGTGTTCAAAAATGTGGCTATTTCTTTTCCTTCTTACAATGCTCCTTTCTTTCTTTCTTTCTTTCTTTTGTTCTACTCTATAGTTTCTCCATAACAACGTGATTTGGTTCACTACCGAACGGCACAGCGAGAAAGACGCAGGCACACAAAAGGAACCGCAATTATAAGAAAACAACCGAAAAAAGCCCTGAAAGAGTATATGTTGCTGTGGGTGTACATATACTTCTGAAAATACTACATTTCAAACACTTCTCTCTCAAGAGAGACGTTGAACTGAAAGACCTGCACTGCCTCCAGTCATTTCTTGCTTTCCCATAAATCGGTTTGTACTTTCAAAATACAAAGTGTCTGTGCATTCTTACACTCCCTCTGTCCCAAGGCTGGTTTTATGGCCCTTGAACTTTCCAGATTCTCTGGACTGCCTTTTGCTAACCGGAAAAAAAAAAGAGGTGGGCAAATTGCTTCTCTTGTAAGCCTCCAGAAATAGCTATTTGCAGTTTAAATAGGTGGCCTGACTCCAGTATTTCACAGCTGAAAACCATGCAACTTCAGAGCGGGATCAAGATGGCAAAGGTATGTAACAAGAAGTCGACAGCAAGAGCTTTCGTAGACTTAAGTCTACTTAAGTTTACTTCCAAATGCCTCTGAAGAAGTAGACTTAAGTCTATGAAAGCTCATGCTGCCAACTTCTTTCTTTCACTGAATCTCAAAGGTGCTACAAGACCTCTCTACACACTGATTCTACAGACTAACACGGCTATATCTTTGAATTCAAACGAGATGGTAACAGTTATTGACGGGGAAGGACAGATGAGCTAGAAAAGGCTACAGCAATTTGCTGGGAAGGACAAAAATTGGCCCCTACTCTGCTCTCCCTCTGCTAAGTTAACCGAGCGCAAACTAGTTTTGCACAATGAACTCAACTGGAAGCGGTTGAAGTAAGCATCAAGGGGGAAAGTGGGAGAAGGCGAGGCATATTTTACATGGACCTGGAAAAGTAGGATGGCAGAGAATTTATCAGGAGTGTCCCTACCAAATCAGGAGTGTTGGAGGGTGTGCGTTGTGCCACGGGCCTCTCCAAATCTAGGGTTATTTGAGGGTAGCCCAGTTATCCCCATCACCACTCGCATGGCCCATCGATCATCGTGCAGAATCGCTTTCGAGCATCACGAGGGCCATGAGAAATTATCGAGTTGAGATCGCTGGAATGGCATCAGCCCCCAAGTGCAAGGCTTAATTGCAACTCATTTGGATTGCGAGCGATGGTTCGGAGACTGGCACTGCCGGAATATAAATGGAGGCCTTTTAAACACCTCCATGGCCCTGGGAGCAAGGCATTAAGAGCAGCGCAGGCAATGTTCTCTGCCAGCCGCTCCATTAGCCCTAGGCTTGGCAAACTGAAAGATCAGCTCGGTGGGAGACTTCCTTGCAAGAGATCATTAGCCCAGGAGGAGGAAGTTTTTAGATTTGCTCCTTTGCAAAGAAAGGGGAGAAGGGTGCATGGAATATAACATTTTGTTTGCAAGAGAATGTGAAGACAGCCGTATAAATAAATGAGCCCAACGCCAGCCAGGTCCCAAGTGGCTTTGCTGAGGAGTGTTTACATAAACCAGTGACATCTTTCCTAGATGAAGATGAGAATGCCTGCCAGAGATTCAGGATGATGCCGAATGTTTGGGGACTCCGGCTCCTTTTGGAGCTCAGCATTTCCAGATGAGGTTGATGTTGTGCCAGCTGTTTCGTCTCTTCACTTGCTTCTTCCAGGGCTCTGGTCTGGTCCCCAGTGGTGTTCATTAGCTTTCCTCACCCTCCAGCATTTTGGAGATGAAAATCAGGACATGTTTAGCCAAGCAATATTAGAGTGTGGTCAAAATAGCGCATGTTATTCAAGAGGGGGAAAAACAAATTAGGAGAGGATGGAGCAAATTGCTTTTGCCACAGAAACCAGCCTTGAGGGCCACATGTGGCCCCAGGTGACAACTGTCCACTTTGTCCACCAGTTAAGAACACCAGAAAGGCCCTGCTGCATCAAGCGAAAGATCCATCTACTCCAGCACTGTATAGTCCTACCAAAGCCATCAAGATGCTTCCAGGAAGAAGGTGGTCTTCCTCCACTTTGTCCTGTCCTACTCACCTTTCAGCAAGTGGCCATCAGAGATGTATCCTGTTTCTGAACCTGAAGGTTCCAGGTAGCCACCATGAAGTATGAAAACATTGACTTATCCATCCCCATCACACCATCCTTCCTTTTAGAAAGAGAGGCACAAGCTGTCTTCTGTTGAGTCAGACCATTGGTTTACCTTCTAGCTCAGTGGTCCTCAAACTTTGGTTCTCCAGATGTTTTGGTCTTCAGCTCTCAAAATTCCCCACTGTTGGCTGGGCTTTGAAGTCCATAATACCAGGAGAGCTAAAGTTTGGGAATCACCGTTCTAGCCTGATATCATCAACTGTAACTGGCAGTGGCTTATCACTGTTTTAGGCAGGATTGTTTCCAGTCCTGACTAGAGAAACTGGGGATTGAACCTATGAACTTTAGGAAGAAATCCATACCCAAAGGTAGGGGACTTTAGGTCCTCTGCAGAATGGGTTTGACACCACAAGTTCTTCTCCCCAGGATTATGGGACCTTATGAGGAACAGCATCCCACAAATCTTTCCCCAGAGGCCACCAACTGCTTTGATTTTCCATTTCTGAGCTGTTCATTCCAAGCAATTTGCTCTGTGTTCCGTCCCCCCCAAATTCACTCCATTGAGAAGCATTTCCTCAAATGCAATCTATTTGGTATGTTTTCCTGTGATCTGTGAGCCCATCGCTTTCAAACCATTTAGTTCTGACCAGGCCTTTAACTCTCCGTATTAGGTCAAAATTGAGCACAGGCCGTTTCGGAAGCGGCAAAATTGATCCCGGCTCGCTTTAATCTCAATGTCATTAGTCTTTTGTAGAAACATTTCCAGAGGAGGCCTGGCTAATTCACATTTGATCACAAGGAAGCAGAATCTGATAAGAGGGGAGAGGAAGCGATTGGAGTGGACAATGTAGTTTCCTTTCTAGGACGGGGAAGAAGCCATAGGCTGGGATGGAAAAATCCATTTAGATTTTATTTTATTTTTGGGCCCCGCTGTCAAGACTGATTTCCCATGTGCAAGTCGAGCCAACAGAGCCACCGACAGGCGCTTCGCTCTTCATTTCTTGTGCGAGGAGAGCCCTTCGTTCCGAGTTGCACTGCGGAGACTGGGATAAGCTTACGATTCATTCTGGAGAAATGAAACATCTAAGCCCCAATTCCACGGATGTCAGGCAGCCCTCAAAGGCTCCGCTTTCTGTGCAAAAAGAGACTGCTTTTTTTGCTCCTTTCTGCAGAAATCAAACGCGGAGACCTTGTTTTCACAAAGTGGATGTGATGGTAGTTGGAGGTTCTTCTGCAGGCCAAGGGTGCGCTTTCCCACTGAAGCAGGGTCTCTTTTTAGCCATCTTTGGTGGGAGAAGATGCATCCATGAAGATAAGAAGATATGTCCATGGGAAGTGGTTTTCACATGTTAAATATGGAGAGGCAATCCAGTCCTTGGACTATAGAAAACCATGCTCAAAGACTTTGGGAAAACACATTACTATAGATTCCATCCCCACTCTATTGCTGTCCCTCAAATGGAAGGCAAGTCACACTCTCTCAACCTCAGGGGAAGGCCATGGCAAACCTCCTCTGAACAAATCTTGCCAGGAAGGAAACCCCATGATAGGGTCGCCATAAGTCGGGAACAACTTGAAGGTGCCCAACAACAACAACAGCAATTGATGCTTCTAGTTGTCTGTTGTTAAGATGCCCAGTTCTTGGCCATTTCAACTCTTGTGATGGCCAGGAGGAAAATCCATGATTTATGTTTCAAGTCTTTGCTCTCTTCCCCAAAACACTGAGCAGGCAATGCTTTAGCTGCTATCTCCACATGCATTGGCTTCACTGATCATTGACACACGCTCCTATCCTCATTTTGCATGGAAAATTCCCAGATCAAAGTTCGGAGAAGGATTTGGAGGAGGAAGAAGAGAAGGCAGAAGAAGCAAGGCCAGACAGTGGACTAAAATATCCTTGGGTTTTTACTTTTGGAGATGTACTAGATGCCCATTCATCCTTCCCATCCAGAGTCAGTGCGTCTCGGAGCTTGGTGACTAAGCTGTGATTAATTTTCTTTTTCCTCTCCAGCTGAGTAACTCAGAGCTAGCCAGCGGGAAAAGGGGGAAATGTACCTTGCATGCCTGGTCTGTGGGGGAAGGCTTTTGGTGAAAGATTTACTTATTTGAAAGGCACCTCCAGCTGAAAGAGCGTTCAAATTACAGGGAAGGACATGGGGCATTGAAGGCCTCCTTTGTTGCTGTTCTCCAAGCCTGCGGGAGGGAATATGATTTGGCTAAAATTGGAAGAACTCTCCACCTACCTATTCTAGGGATGTTTTGACATTTCCGCAGAGTCTGCAAGGCAGTTGTTAGTGGCAAGGGAGGGTCCAAAGTCCCCTTTTGCAAATGCTTTTAAGCTTATAGATATATATATAAAAAGCACTTGGAGATCAAATGACAGATATTAGAAGTTAGGTGTGCATTCAGAGTGCTGCCATGAAATGGAGTGATAACGGCCAATGTAAGGTGCATCTGGATGTAGACAAGCTGGAGCATGTCCAGAGGAGGGTCTGGAAACCATCAAGCCCTATGAAGAGAGGCTTGGGATAAGGGGTGATCACCGATATGACAGCCATGGTTAAATATCGGAAGGGATGTCATGCTAAAGCAGAGCAAGCTTGTTTTCTGCTGCTACAGAGACTAGGACCTGGAGCAAGGAATTCAAGCTACTGGAAGAAATTCCACCTCAACCTCTCAAGAAGAGGGTGACCAAAATGGTGAAAGGACTGGAATCCATGTCCGATGAGAAGCAGCTTTGGGAGCTGGGTATGTTTAGCCTGGGGAAGAGAAGGTTAAGAGGTGACATGATAGCCATGTTGAAATACTGGAAGGGATGTCATGTTGAGGTTAGAGTAAGCTTGTTTGGAGTAAGCATGAGCAATGGATTCAAGCTAGAGGGAAAGAGGTCCCACCTCAACATTAGAAAGAACCTCCTGATGGTAAGAGCTGTTTGACAGTGGAAGACGCTGCCTTGTGTAAAAGTGGAGTCTCATTCTTTGGAGGCTGGGTTGCCATTAGTCAGGAGTGCTTTGATGGTGTGTTCCTGCATGGAAGAATAGGGTTGGATTGGATGCCCCTGTCTCTTCCAACTCTATGCACTGAGTCTCTGTTTTGCAGACTTCTGGCTTTCTCTGATGCAACCACATCTACCTGAGGTGCCTCTACTTCGGCACACAGTGTTCGAATCCTCCTCCCAAGCCCCCCAAAAGCCCTTGAACCCCCCGTGGCTGTGTAGGAAGCCTATTTATTGTTCCTAACGATTAGCATGTTGCTATGGTTATTTCAGGTTAATCTGAGCTATTAATTCCAGAAATGCAATACGGAAATGCAATCGCATTCTAGGGAACGCCTGTATACACCCAGCCTCCCTCCCCGACTCAAATTAGTTGTTTTTGGTTTTGTGGCGTTAGCTTCTCTTTTAATTTTTCAGATCGGAGAGCCACGAGGGTCCCTTCACAATGAAAAACAAGTCCTGACAGCCCTTGCTTTGCTGTTAAGGGCACTTCTCGAAGCTGATGGATGAGCTGGAAAGGAGGAGAGATTGATTTTCGGCCTCTTCAATTTTCCTCGCCCAAGCGGCAGCGCCGCGGCATGCATTGCGGCGCCGGGGATAAGAATTTGGACCACGGACTAAAAAAAGATGGAATAAAGGAGCTTATTTTGCAGTTTAATCACTGAGACCTGAGCATCAAATGTAAACAGATTGCTATTATTCCCCCGAAGCGTAGGGTTTTATTTCTACTCTGGCCAAGTATTTAACTGAAGTTCAGCCCAGGAATTAAACTGTTGTTGTTGTTTGCCTTCAACTTGTGCCTGACTTATGCCAACCTAGGCAAAGCTATCATGGGGTTTTCTTGGCACGCTGGCAAGAGAAGGTTTGCCATTGCCTTCCCCTGAGGCTGAGAGAGTGTGACCTGCCCAAGGTTACCCAATGAATTTAGTGGTTGAGCCGGAAATTGAACCCTGGTCTCCAGAGTCATAGTCTGATGCTGAAACCACTACGCCATGCTGGATTTCAACAACAACAAATGTTGGCGTAGTGTTTTGAGTGTTCGACTACAACTCTGGAGACCAGGGTTTGATTCCTGGATTGTATCTGGAACCCACTGAGTGACCATATGCAAGTCACACTCTCTCAGCCTCATAGGAAGGCAATGGCAAAGCTCCTTTGGATAAATCTTGGCAAGAAAATCCCATGATAGGTTTGCCATAAATCAGAAATGAATTGCTCTTATGATGCATTTCCAGGACCCTGGCATAGAGCGGTTGGAGCACTGGGCTACGATTCTGGAGACCAGGGTTCGAATCTCCACTCGGCCATGGAAACATACTGGGTGACCTGGGTTTCGAACCCTGGCCTCCAGAGGCATAGTCCAGTATTCAAACCACAGCATCAGGCATGCTCTCCTTACTGGCATTATGTTGCGCCAAAAGAGAAGCTGTACACTCGTCCCTCCACATTTGCGGCGTTGACTCTTGCGGATTTGACCATTCACGGATTTTATTACTACGTCCTCTCTAGGAACCTCTAGGTCTTCCAGCGCAACTCTGTGGTCAACTTTAAACAAGTAAGTGAATAAGTAAGTAAGTAAATCTTTATGGAACCACTCTGCCAACTATATCAAACAATTAAAAAGAGGAAAACAACTTCTTTGGTCAACTTGAACCAAAAGTCGCACTGAAGGACCTATAGAGATTCCTAGAGAAAACACTGCGCTGGGCATTTGTAGAAGCTCCTCCAGCGCAACTCTATGGTCAATGCCTGGCAGACGCTGACCATAGAGTTGCACTGGAGGACCTAGAGATTCCTAGAGAGGTGTCCTCTCAGGTAAAAACAGTGTTTCTGTTATTTGCGGGTTTTCCAGGTTCACAAGGCGAATGCGGAGGGACAAGTGTACAGTATATACTCTGTGTGTTTCAGGTGCAAATAAACCTTCCAAGTTTTTACTCCGGGCCAAAAGCACGGAAAGAAGATGGCAACCAGGGAAAGGATGGACTCTTCTGGAGGTCATCGTCCTTCAAAGGAAAGAGCGGTCTGGAACTGGATCTGACGGCGACGTTGCGGAGAAAATCCCGATTGGATTATGAAAGAGATGGGCGTTAATAAGGCCATTTGTTACAAGCTGTGAGCAGGTTTAGTTTTGGCTTGGTATATTGCAGTCCGCCGAAAGATGGTGGGTCTTGGCATCAAGTTGTGACACTGGATCTGGGTTCGAATCCTGGGGAGCCCAGTGGGTGACCTGAGGCGAGTCACACTCTCTCAGCCTCAGAGGAGGGCAATGGGCAACCTCTCCAAGACAAACCTGGGCCAGAAAACCTCAGGATAGGTTCGGCCTTAAGTTGGGAATGACCTGAAGCAGGCCCTCAACAACAACAACAAAAGGCTGTGTCTACATTTCAGGAATGATTCAGTTTGACACTGCTTTAAGAACTGCCAAGGCTCAGTGGGATCCTGGGATTTGTAGTTCTCTGCTGCCCCAACAAACTACAGATCCCTTTGTGTTTTGGACTGGCAGAAATCCAACCCAAAACAGCTTCCTTGTGCCTGTTCTGCTTCCACACGGAAGGGGGCGCTTTTTGAAAAGGTGGGGATAGACGAGAAAAAGGCTAGAGCGTCGTCGAGGTGGACGAGAGCACGCTAGAGCGTCGCCAAGCGCGTTTCCGGGAGAGGGAAGGTCTCTGTCAATCAAAGCCAAAGACACCCTATCAGCTTTCGAGTCCGGCCCTCAGCCCGCCTTCCGCATGACTAGCATTACAGGGTTTCCTGTCAATCAAAGCCAGAGTTACCATATCAGCGTCCGAGGCGGGCCCATAGCACCTACCTCCACTTAACCGGTAAAGAGAGAATCCTGTCAATCAAATCCAGCGGCAGCCTATCAGCTTCAGAGGCGGTCCCTCAGTACCCGCCTCCACTTAACCATTAAAGAGAGGTTCCTGTCAATCAAGGCCAGCGGCAGCCTATCAGCTTCAGAGGCGGTCCCTCAGTACCCGCCTCCACTTAACCATTAAAGAGAGGTTCCTGTCAATCAAGGCCAGCGGCAGCCTATCAGCTT
>NC_056528.1:15401261-15411404 GCF_019175285.1 Sceloporus undulatus | reverse complement strand
TCGAGGAGGGGCCTCAGCTGTCCTATTAAGAGCCCCATTAATCAAGGCTAGCGGCAGCTTATCAGCTTTCGGGTAGAGGACTTCAACGCTACTTCCACGTACGGAGGGGCTCCTATCAATCAAAACCAGCGTCAGCCTATCGGCTTTCGAGGCGGGTGCTGAGCTCCTATAACACGTTTCCCATAGGGAGAGGTCCCTGTCCGTCAAAGCCGCGTTAACCTATCACCTTTGGAAACGGGACCAAAGCCCTCCCTCCACGTGACAGGTCAGCTGACCGCCTTGAGGGCAGGAGCTCATTCCGGGCGGAGAAGCAGGCGCCGGCAGGAGCTGCGGGAGAGCGCCGCGATCATGGCCAGCCAGTCGCAGGGCATCCAGCAGCTGCTGCAGGCCGAGAAGAGGGCCGCCGAGAAGGTCGCCGAGGCCCGGAAGAGTGAGTCTGGGGCTGAGAGAGTGTGGCTTGTTGGCTCTGAGGCTGAGAGAGTGTGACTTTGCCCAGGACTTGAACATCCACGGATTTGGGGATCCAAGGGGGAGACCAAGGGCCCACTGTATCGGTATATAGCTATAGTTATAGTTATAACTATAGTTACAATTATAAGTTATATATGTATAAACTGTAACTATATATATATATATATAGAGAGAGAGAGAGAGAGAGAGATATAACTATAGTATATATATATATGTATATCTATGTACACCTGTAGTTATAACTATAGTTATAGTTTATACATACATATATAGCTATAACTGTAGTTATAACTATAGTTTCATAACCTGTAATTATAACTATAGTTATAGCTTTATATAAATAAAACTATAGTGTAACTATAGTTATACATTGTATGTAAGGGACACCATTACTTTGCCATTGCATTTAATGGGACCTAATAATGCCCCATTGTATATTATGGGACTTGAGTATGCACTCATTTTGGTATTCACAGGGAACCAAACCCCAATGTATACCAAGAACCCACTGCACTTACAACACATTTCCTTGTACCTTGTTCTTTTAAAAAACGTAAAGCATCTCTAAAACTCTGGAGACCGGGGTTCGAATCCTGGCTCAGCCATGGAAACCCGCTGGAAGATCTTGGGCAGATGACACTCTCTCAACCTCAGAGGATGGTCTTGGCAAACCCTCTGGAGATGCTTGCCAAGAAAACCCCATGATAGGGCTGCCTTTGGAAACGACTTGAAGGCACACAACAGCAAAGCAGGGTTGGCACTTGCTGGGTGCCAAGATGATTCGAACTGTGGTCATGCGGAGAAGAGGAATAACAATAGGGAAGTGTGAGGCTGACACACATACTGGAAACTGCCTTGTTTCCAGCCTTAGGGTGCATCTTACTCCTTTAGCCTGGAAAAGATGAGAAAGATGTTGAGACTGGAGCTATTTTTTGGAACCGCCAGGACACCAGTCTTATTCACGTTGACCCAGAATGGAGTCCTATTGCAAGGGGTTACTTCCTAGATTGTGTGGTACAAGGTTTGTAGTTAGTTGCGGCGCCAGGACTCTCTCACAGAGAAGGCTAAACCGTTCACCAAACTCCAAATCCCAGAATTCCATAGCATGCGGCCATGACAATTAACGGAGATGAGACTCCTGGAGAAGATATTTACCTGGGCATTGTTCCAGCGCATTCTGTGGTCAACGTATGTTGGATGTCAGCCATAGAGTTGTACTGGAGAACCTAGAGATTCCCAAAAAGGTGTCCAAAAGGTTTCATTTTCAATTCCCCCCACTTTCCAGGAGGTCCTCCTTGTACCTGGATTTGTCTCAGCTCAGTCACTTACGGCTGGGGCAGCCTTTGAGTTCACTAGAGGTTTCACAGCGAAGTCCAAAAACGCTGCCGGAGTCCTTGTCTGGATTGATTTATTCTTTAATCCTAGGTAAGCCGCTTAACGCCTTTGCCATCTCAACAGTTTTGTCTCTTCCCTTCCTTTCGTCTCTGTGCAAAAATAGGAAAGAACCGGCGGCTGAAGCAAGCGAAGGAGGAAGCCCAAGCCGAGATTGAACAGTATCGCCTCCAGAGAGAGAAGGAATTCAAAGCCAAGGAGGAAGCCGTGAGTTACTTCTTAAATTGAATGTCAGCTAATTGTTTTTATCTTACTTTCATCCCTGGTTTTTGTGGAATCGCTGACATGCTTCCTTAGTAAATATTATCTCTTTCCCCTTTCTCTCTACTCTGGGAAAGAAGGCTGAGCTTAGGGATTCCCAAACCTGGTCCTCCAGGTATTTTGGACTTCAGTTCCCAGAATGCTGGACTGTTGGCCAAGATGGTTGGGGAATTCTGGGAGCTGAAGTCCAAAACATCCAGAGGACCAAAGTTTGAGCATCACTGCAAGGAACAGGGTCTTTTAGGCAGTAACTCCATAACCCATGAGGCTTGCCTGGGCCCTTCTGACAAACCTTTCTGTTTCTATTAGACACACTGTGTTTCTATTTCATTTGTTGACCCTTAGAGGAACTTGTGTGTTTTGTTTTATGGTGTGTTACTGTCTTACTTTATATGCCTATAAACTTTATACATCTCAAGATTTCAAAGGAGAGCGTGACAATGAAATACAAAGCCTCATGCAACTAATCCACTGTATCCCTAACTGTGAAATACATGGTGCTTTGAATTATGCCAGGTGGGATTGAAGCATTATATAATCTCAGTACGGGTTGAAAATAAGAACTGCTAAGGCAGGAAAGAGTATTCCACATAAGTTCAAACGTGAAGATCATTTGAACCTCTAGCTCAAGGTGGGCAACTGCTAGAGGCTATTGGTTGCATCAGATCCGTAAGGCCCGTTACAGATGGGCATAAAAGTACGTGCTCAGGACATACTAGGGTTAGAAAGGACGCCCCCAACCCTAGTACGTGCTCAGCACGTACAAAATGGCGGCTCCCGTTCCACAGGGGGGCCGCCATTACGACGTCACGACCGCACCGCCTCTAAATGGGGCGGCGCGGTTGTGACGTAGTGGGGCCATGCGAAGGCGCCTAGAGCGCCCTTTCTGCAGCCCCGGAAGGCACTCTGTTTCAGAGCTCCTTCCAGCTTTGCGTCGCTGGGCGCAGCCTTTACATGGCTGCGCCCAGCGATGCAGAGGAGAAAAGGGCCGAGCGGCCCCTTTCTCCTCCTCCCCACCGTCACTGGGTGTCCTTGGGGCTTGAAGCCCCAAGGACACCCCTTTCCCCACGGCCTGGAAAGTGGTGGATTGGGGCCTCGGAGGCTGTCGTTCTGGCAGCTGAGGCCCCGATACAGTGGGGAAAGGGGCGGGTGCAGGCCACCTCAAACGGGTGGTCTGTAACCCGCCTAAGTTTCCGTGTGGAGGGGCTGCACTCCACACCATAGAGCCCAAAATATCTAAATTTAATTTGCCCATAATGTTGGCAAGACCCATGGGGCATGATTTTGCCACATTCCTGCCCACTCTCTGGGCTGTTTTAGATCACGAAGAGACCTTTTCTGAGGAGGAAGTTATCAAAATATCAATTTCTGGGTCACTGCCTGTTAGACAAAGGCCTCCCCTTCGCCCAAAATGTGACAAAATTGCCTCTTGCACCCTTAGGAGGCTTGGGGGCACTTTAGGGTTATAGATAGGTAGATATTTAAAATAGGGATGCTGGAGTCCTTGGCTGGACGGGATGCTGGAGATTGGGCTGTCATTTCCAGTCTCCTACTCAGATGCTCACCTGCCCATATTTCCTCGCCATCAGCTGTACTGGCCAAAACTGATGAAAGTTGCAGTCCAACAGCATCAGGAAGGCCTCCTGATTCCCAGCTTTAACACATAAAAGGTCCTGTTTTGAGCTACAATGGATTCAGGCCAGGAGGGCTTCTCCAGATGACCTTACAAGTTGGATGGCTCCCTATGTTTGGTTGTGTTCTTTGGTAACCACATCCTAAGATGTTCAGGTCTTGATGCATGCTTTCTCTCTTCTCCTCCATTGCCCTCTTTGCCCCAGGCTCTTGGTTCTCATGGTAGTTCGACCACCGAGGTGGAGAAGGAGACCCAGGAGAAGATGGTTGTGCTCCAGAGCAACTTCCAGAAGAACAGGGAGGAGGTTCTGAACAGCCTGCTGAACTTCGTCTGCGACATCAAACCCGAAATCCACCTGAACTATCGCATCAACGGGTAGAAGAGCCTCTCAGCCTTCAGGAAGTATTCAGCAATACCGACTCTAGCTTTGCCCCTTCTTTTATAAAGGCTCATAACTTATTTCCAAGAGTTGTAGATATTCTCATTCTCCTTCTCCCCTCAATCTTGAAAACAGCTCATTTTGTCTCTTTTGTAGCCTGTCTGGTGTACCAGTTCTTTGTCCTCAAAGTGCATTATGGCATGTTTAAAACAGAAGGTGAATATTGGTTTGCAATAAGTATTAAATCGACACGTTGTCCTCTTTAAGTATTTGAATGTCTGCAAGGATATGAAGGCAAGCTTTCTTTTGCGTACCTCTTCAGTTGTGACTATGAATTGGTCCAAAGAACCTTTCACTACCTCACTAGTAGGAAAAAGGTGGTGGAGGTTAGATTCATAAATGGTGGATCTTGCTAGTTGGATCAGCCGAGCGGCTTGTGAATGTGGTTTTGGAATAGGTTCTGTTTAAACAACTATTCTCTGTATAACCTTCCTGTTTAACTTGAACTAGAAACCTGTCCTTGACGGTGCTTCAAGAAAAGTAAAGATCTTATTTAACCTGGAACTTTATTAAAATGGCTTTTTGTTCTTCCTCCACCCCAACCATTTGTCACTGATGCATTGATCACAAGCTCCATTGGATAGCATTAAGGCATTTTTATGAACCGGTATATCCATTTATGGTTTTCACAATTGAAACTGTAAGCTTGTGTTTTTTGTTCACCATTTTTAAAATTGGATTTTTCATTTGTGGTTAAAGTGAAAGCAGTAGAGAAGGAGACGGAGGAAGGCAGTGGGTTGAAGCTTGAATGAGAAGGGAATAAAACTGACAGCTCACAGTAGATGATACACAGGGTTAAAATAAGTCAGCTATGGATCCACATTTAGTGCTTTGCATGGAGTTGGAAATACAGGGGGATGAGGAGGTAAATAGGGAAGCTGGTTGACTCTATCTCCGGACAGAGCGCTGTGGGAAAATATTATACACCAGGTATGGGCAATGTATGAGCTGCATTCACACCCTCCACCCTTTTTTTACAGCCATCACATGTCTTAAATGTACAGCCATTTCTTAACTGAAAGGGGAACTGCAGTTCCTGGAATCATCTAATGTGCCATCTCCCCTCTAAGCAAAAGTACAGGGCCTTGCTTTCGCGTCCATTTGTGTGGAGATGGTGAGGGTCATTCACCTGTCCTATCACTATGGCACTCAATGTGGGGACCTTATGGATGCCCTCATGGTTCCCATGTGAGACTTCATTTGTCTAATCCCATCACTGGGCACCACCAACCTGGAAACACTGCTGCCACCAGACATACACACCATATGTCTGAATTCATCCAAGACTAGTGTTTGCAGGGGCACAAATGCATAACATAGAAATTAATTTATTAAACACAAGTTCAACCTATTGTTGTTGGGTGCCTAAATTTCAAAAGCAAGGCTTTATTTTGCCATTTTATAGAAGGGCCACCATTTTATTACGCCATTGTATTTAATGCGACTTGAGCATCCACAGATCCATAGGGAGTCCTGGAACCAAACCCCAGCGAATACCAAGGGCCCACTGTATATGCACACACCCTTTTCAAGGCAGAGTTTTATCCTGAGATTCCTCCATCTTGAAGACCAAAAAAGAGGGTTCTAGGTCCTGAGGACCGGGAACCCTATGCACTGACCCTACATTGGTCTAGATCAGTGGTTCCCAAACTTTGTTCCTTAAGATTGCAACCCCCAGAACGCCTTACGGTTGGCCAACTTGGCTGGGGCTTCTGGGAACTGAAGTCCAAAATACTCGGAGGACCAAAGTTTGGGGAGCCGAGACGGCTCACAGATAAAATCTTTAAAATTATTATAACATTCAAACACCTATACATAAAATCACATAAAATATATACAATATAATATATAATCACATAAAATACAGTTAAGTTAAAAACAGACTCAAGACCCACCTAGAACATCTCAAAGCTCCAAGTGTGGTGTTTGGAGGAGGATGAACATCATGCGACGGAGAAAGACTTGTTTTCTGTATCCTGCACTTTTATGATTAATTGCATTGCTTTTAAGAATTTGCTTACTTGGTTATAATTTGCAGCAAAAAAAGAGGGAACGGGTCAAGTTGCCCGGATTGTTAAAACCAGCGTAAATTCCACCGAGGTCAATTTAGCACCATTGATTCAGCCCCGATTTAGAGAAGGGCCATTTTGTTTCCCAAAGAGCATACCTTTGCTTTCAGGAGAGAGAGAGCAATAGCCTTTGTGCGGAGCCTTTGGATTCTGCATCGTTGCTCAAATTGGCATGCAAAGCCGCTAATTGAATGGATTTTATTAACGTTCTGCAACTTCAGCAGGGAAAGGGAACCAATAAAGGCTTGCTTGGCCGAAATCGCTGCTGTAATCTAGGCCTGCCGAGATGGTGTTTTTCTGGTCCGCGTTTCCTTTGCGTCACCGGAATCGGGAGAAATTGCGATGCCTTTTTTCTTTAATTAGTCCAAGCGTTCGCGGCAAATGGGCGCAGAAAATCCGAGAACAACACATGTTCAGATCTTATAATAGACCCTAATTTTACCGTGTAAGCTGCTTAAGCAAATTTCCCTCTGTTCTTTTCAGAGCCCTGGGGTAAATTGCCATTGCGTTTCCTAATTTCATTTTTTTCTCCCTATAATAACCTTCCTAGCATTGAATAGAGGGGAAAGAAAGGAGGGTGCAGCTCCCAATATCAGGACACGGTGACACAAGCCTTAATTACATCCATTTTGGACGACTGTAACATGTTTTGCAAAGGACTGTTTTTAAAAAGGCTTTGAAATGTTTAACTGGCCAAAAAAAAGCTGTATAGACTGTAAACTCGGGCTGATAAGAGAGAACATATTGCTTCCTTGTTAAGATAACTCCGCTGGCAATTGGTTTTGTTTCCAACAGGGATGTAATTCCTCTCTAAGGTTGCATCTGCACTGCAGAATGAATGCAGTTTGACATCGCTTTAAATGCCATGGGATCCTGGGATTTTCAGTTCGTTGTGGTACCAGAGAGAAGACTAAATAGCTCATGAAACCACAACTCCCAGTCTTCCATAGCATTGAGCCACGGCAGTTAAAGCGGCCTCAAACTGCATTCGTTCTGCAGTGCAGATGGAGCCGAAGTTTCATCTTGAACGAATGAGTTACTTTAGCAATTTGCTAAAGTTCCTGAAAGTAAAAAGGTGTCGTTTCTGTCTCCTTTACGTTTGCTTTATTTTCTCGTTATTTCTGTTTTGCCAAAACGTCGCGTGAAAAACCTCCTGCATTTGCTGTTTTTTTCCTCCTTTGGAGTCTTTGGGTTCAGTCAAAACAAAGCGGGACATTCGAGAGCATCGTGTGATGATTTTAGAGAATTGATCCCATCAGCATATTTAAGAAGAGTTACGGATTTGGCACAAAACTCAGAAGTGGCGTATCCGATCTTTGATTTCACCACCTCTCCTTAGGCACATGCTCCAAATTAAATGGGATCTCTGGTATTGTGGGACCTTATCCTTTCAATGGTTTGGCACCAAAGGATCTTAGGTTGCTTGCAAAGCAACAAGAAGTAACCTTGACATCCCAGTATCGACACACATCTTTATTCCATCATATTGTTTTGCAACCAGATGCTTAGAAATGTACAATAACATCCAACATCCACAAAGCAGTGATACCTTTGTGAAGTCGAAGGCTTTCATGGCCGGCATTTATAGTTCTTTTGTGGATTTTTCGGCCTCTGTGGCCACGTTCTAGAAGAGTTCATTCCTGACGCTTCGCCAGCATCAGTGGCTGGCATCTTCAGAGAATGTAGATACCAAAATCTGTGGATGCTCAAATTGCCATTAAATGCAATGCATTCTCTAAAGATGCCAGCCACAGTTGCTGGTGAAACGTCAGGAATAAACCCTTCTAGAACATGGCCACCTTTGATGGAGGAAGATGCTGAGAAGAATCTCCCATTGGAACGTGAAAGGAGTACATTGAAATGCTCCTCCCCAGTGTTGGTGGCTGGAGTGTTGTGGGAATTGTGGTCCCAAAAGTAACTTTTCCAAGCTCAGCCCTGTGCAGAGGAAAGCATGCGGGAGCGGATTTGAGGAGCGCATGACTGCATACCTTTCCAGCTGGCAGAGCAAGAGGTGGGTAGTAATAGGATCTGCAGTCCAGCCTGTTCTCTTTGCCTGCCTACTTTGCACCCGTCTTGGCTGGCTTACTTCTGAGACATTCCCTTCAACAGAGAAAAGGTTCTGGAGAAGATATCAAACAGATCTTCTACCTCCTTTCCCCTCCGGCCGAAACAGCAACGAGAGTCGAGAAGTTTGCAAGGGAGCACCACTTTGGAGCACAAGGGCACAAGTTGAAAAGTAAGAAAATAGCTTTGTTTGCATCTTTCCTTGCATTCAACTTAAATAACAAAAACATGCATTGTCAAATGCTTTCCAAAAGTAAGTACAGTGGACCTGCCAAAATCTTACATAATAATAATTAAAATAATTAAAATGCCAAAAAACCCATTGTTTTTCTTAACCTGAGAGAACACCTCTCTAGCAATCTTTAGGAATCTCTAGGTGACCAGATATCCTCCAGCAAAGAAGGACAAGACACCCCAAAATGCAAGGCATTCAAGAAAAATGTTGGACGTGACCAAATAAAACCCCTAAAAACACCAATATAAATGTAAATTTGTGCTTCTGAGTCATGCTCAATGTGGAAGGTATTTTGAAATTGTTCCTGGATAGAAGGTTGAAGTGTAGGATATGTCCTGGAAAAGGAGGGTGTTTGGTCAGCTAGCTCTAGCGCAACTCTGTGGTCAACATCAGCCAAAGGCTGGCCACAGAATCGCGCTGGAGGACCTACAAATGCAGGAATCTGTGAGTCATCCAGCATGACTCTATGGTTAACTTCCAGTTGAGTTCTGGAGGACTTAGAGATTCCTAGAGAGAACATTGATTAAATCGGTGAATAATCAAATCTGCAAAAGTCAAAGCCACAAATGTGGAGGGCCGGCTGTATTCACTATTACATTTCCAAGAACTGAATGTAGTTACTGTTTCTGACACTGGCTGGGAAGCGCCAAAGCACAAGAGCAACCAATGCTCATGCCTAGATGCCCATCTTCACCAAGAAGAGTCCATTGCATTTCTGTAGTGTAGTTACAATTCATAAAGCTGTGAAACACCGACTGTGATGTTTTTTGCATTGATATTTCCAGGAAACATGGACACAATATTTATTCTCAGAGTACCGTGGGCATGAAACAGACAAACAACCAGATGGTGTGGCTTTGTGCCTTCCAAAATGTGGAGCCATTGTAGACATTTGTTTGACGTTTTCCTCCATTCCCTTCCCCGATTACACTAGCACAGTTGCAAAATGCTCATTTTGCAACCATTGTGAGCCTATATAATAGACATCCTCTGGGGCTTGTGACTCAAGTTTTGAGGTTGTTCTGTACTGAACAGAAGGATCTGTGACAACGATCCCTCCCTAACCATCAGCACTGGCCTGCCAAACTGGAAAGCGTGACAAATGGCACATCGTGTCCAGTCATGAAGTGTGAGGGCTAGTGTTGCATAATGGTTTGGGCGTTGGACCAGGACATTGGGAGCCAGGGTTCGAATCACTAGGTGACCGTGGGCAAGTCCCATCCTCTAAGCTTTAGGGGATGGTAATGGCAAACCTCCTCCGAAGAAACTTGCCAAGAAAACCCCATGATAGGTTTGCCTTAGGGTTGCCATAAGTCAGAAAGGCCGAGACAGTGTGACTTGCCCAAGGCTACTTAGTTTGCTTCCATGGCTGTGCGGGGATTTGAAATATGATCTCTGACATTGCAGTCCAATGCTCAAACCACAACATTGCAGTACAACACTCAGACCAAACCATTCTCTCTCTCTCTCTCTCTCTCGCTCAGTAATAAACATCAGTAATAAACTCTTCTAGAACATGGTCATATAGCCCAAAAAAACCCACAGAAAACTATGGGGGCCGGCCATAAAAGCCTTCGAC
>NC_056528.1:15378707-15401251 GCF_019175285.1 Sceloporus undulatus | reverse complement strand
GTCACATAAATATAAATGTTTGCAGTGTTGCAGGGTTGATGTAGCAACATTGCAACACAATCACAATCAAGTCCGTATATATTTATGGACATGATTGTGATAGTGTTTGCACAATGTCCAGTTACAGTTGGCCCCCTAAAACCCAGAAAAGGGTGCAATAGTCTCTAAAGTGGAAGAAATCTTCCTTAGCTAGTTCCTGGCAAAACTTTGGCTTTCTCTCTAGGGTAAGTGAGCAAGAACTGGCATTGCGTGTATGAACGGGCCTCTTTCCCAGCTGTGCCTCACCCCAATTGTTGTTGCGAACGTTGCCACAGAGCATGACTCAGTGCAGCGTTAGAGAAAAAGCAAAGAGGAAGCGAAACATTTGGGCAGAAAGGTAGAACCAGGCTCCCAAAATGACCTCAAGGCCCCTGATTTCCACTCCAGGGCCCATCTTCACGTCCAAGTTTTGACCACTTGGACACAGGATGGAAAAAGCGACACTTGTATGGATGCTTTTCTCCCAGAAGAAGACTGGCAAGGACTGCCTAAGAGCACTCAGAGCAAGAGAGGTGGATTTGGAGATCTAGATCTTTCCCGGTACAAGTTGGGAGTTTGCAAGGTTGAAATATCCTTGAAATGGCGAGTGCCAAAAGTCGGACAGATGCAGCCGAGGAACTGTCCTTCTCGGTCTCTTTCGCTCAAAGCCAAGCAGAGGACTCTTCCGGCTCCTGGAAGAAAAGTAAGTGGAATAATTTTTGCATGTTGATTTGCTAGATAGTGAAATAATATGCATCGGGAAAGAGAGAGATTAACATAGAAATGTTTTCAGCGTGACAGTGAATGGCTCCATTGCTGATCCTTATGCACATTGTAATGCCTTTGCAATACCTTTGGGTGGATGGGTTACCGATTTAATGCATCTCATTAACCTTCATGGACTAAACCTGGGATATTTAATTCCCCCCAGAGTTATGTTTCATTGCAAAATATGCGTAGGAACAGACTTAGAAGGCAAACAACCTGAGATGTTGTTGGAAGAGTTTCAAGCAATGTCCCCTATCCTTACTAGTGTTGTTGTTGTGTGCCTTCAAGTCATTTCCGACTTATGGCGACCTTAAGATGAACCGAACCTGGGGTTTTCTTGGCAAGATTTGTCCAGAGGAGGTTGGCCATGGCCTTCCCTGAGGTTGAGAGAGTGTGACTTGTCTAAGGTCTCTGGGGGGGGGGTTATGGCCAAGTACACATATTTAAAAGAGGAAAAAAATGTTAGGATGAATACAGTCCCTATAAAATGGATGTACAACCCTAGGATTGATCACTACCTGAGAGGCAATGCATTGGTTTGTGTGTTGGACTAGGATACTTGAATATTCACTCAGCCTTGGAAACTACCATGGACAAGTCACACTCTCTCAGCCTCAGAATAAATTAAAGGCAAACCCCTTCTGAACAAATCTTGCCAAGAAAAGGTTCAATGTAAGTCCGAAATGACTTGGAAGGCACAAGCAATGACAACAGTTTCTTTTTCCTGCTTGTAAGTTCTCCATATGTTATCAGGAACCTTTGGAGAATAGGTTCCAGGGACATGAACAGTTTGGTTTTCTGTGTCTCAAAAGTCTGAGAAACCTATAAAACCATCTGCAAAGGAGAAGCCTTCCTCTTCACTGGCGCACATATGTTGTTGAGTTTTGCGTGTGGCAAGGGGAACTGAATGCATTTCTAAAATAAACCAGTTTGTTTATCTGACCTCAAGCGTCATCTGCACTGCAGAAATAATGCGGTTTGACACCACTTTAACTGCCATGGCTCGATGCTCTGGAATTCAAGGATGTGCAATTTTGTGAGATCTTTAGCCTTGTCTGTCAGAGAGCTGTGGTGCCACAACAAGCTACAAATCCCAGGATGGTGGTTAAAGCACTGTCGAACTCGATCGCTTCTGTAATGCAGATGCAAATTGCATGGGAGTGTGCGGAAGAGGCATGGATTTCATGGACATAAACGCTCCCCTCTGATGAAAAAGATCAAACTGGAGACCTCCCACTTACAAAGCAAAGTATACTACTAAGGTATGATGCCATCCTTCCTTGTCATTCATACTGAGCCTTCTTTATTGTTGCTTTTCAGGGCTTCGCAATGGCCAAGTGCTCCTGGTTCTCACAGCACACCAGGCCTGTTCCTCCAACCGGTTTGATATAAATCTTTGGTCGGATAAACTGAAGAACGTGGGAATTGAGGTGAGGCTCTATCTCTTGCTGATGCCTGCAGAGCAAAAGGAATGTTGTTGAAGGGATGCCGTCGGTTTGAAAATCTCATGCGCGCGCACGCGCGCACACACACACACACACACACACAGACACACAAGACAAAAATAAATTGAGATCAGGGAACAAATTGTGGTTTTCTGTTGGCTGTTGTCTTCAACAGTTGCATCTAGAGTAGACTCATTGAATCTGTTCACCTCCAGAAGTTGGTTTGATGGGTCTCCTGCAGTTAGATCAGAGTCACACTAAATGTTGGTTGTGATGGGTTTGCCACTGAATATTGATAATGCTGGTCTCATTGCCCAAACAGATGACCATTGACCAGTGGAAACATTTAGTCCAAAGGGCAGTGCTGGAACCAGAAGTGAGAAGCTACTTATTCTACAACTCCAGAGCATTTGCGATAGCCATCGCTGTGGTAAGGACCATGAAGCAGTGGTGCATTTCGCGTCTGACCTAATAGCATCCGTTTCTTAAATTGGGCATCCTTTTGTAGAGCCAGACCACAAAGGTTTGCAAACATTGGTTATATGTTGGTTTCTTTAAGACCCTGTTTTTCGATATCTCATCTTTCAATAATGTCTCATCCGTCCGCATGGCTCTTAGCCACACAGAGTGTGTATATGCAACAAAACGTTGGAGGTTGCAGAGCCAGAGTGCAAATTTGTTGGACACACTTTGCTGAAAACATGAATAAGCTAGTGATATAATCATGCACTGAATGTCTTCTCAAAGTAAGCAGTGAGTAATTTCAGCAAAGATCATCCTGCTGTGAGAAAGTCTTTGAAACCACCCAGATTTTGCAGTTTGGAACCTATTTTGTGCAAAATGTTCATGGAATTGGTTATGTGCCAAAAACCGCCTTTTCTGCACGGGGTGGAAATGTTATTTTTGGCACAGTGGCATATGTTTTATGTGTGGATTTTGTGCCGAAGAAGTCCCTAAATGCAGCATTTTTCTGTGGAGGAAACACAGAGAAAATAATATTTCTGGGTGTACATGTTATTTTCTGTGCCGAAAAGGCTGTTTCCTGCTCAGAAAAGGCTGTTTTGTGTTCAAATGTACCATGTGTGAATTGTGTGCAAAATAAGGCCTAAGATGTGAAGATTCTTTGGAGTCCAGGATTCTTCTCATCGGGGTCTTTTTAAAACCATTTTCCAAATAGTTTCTAATATTCCTTCCAGCCATGGGACAAACAGACAATTCCCATCATCTCTTGCCATTAGTCTTGCTGGATGGAGTTGATGGGAGTTGCAATCCAGAGCATCTCAGAGGACCAGAGGTTCCTGGCTATGGCATAAATGTAAATCCGTTCTATCTCACTGTCATTTCAGATTCTCTATGTGACTCTCTGGGTCAATCTGTATTTCACACTGAAGGCATTTTCTGTAGGACCTTCTTGGGGAACCAGCATCATGGCCACGGTGATAGCCTTAGTAGTCGCTGTGGCTGTCAGACTCATAATCCATCGATGCCAAAGGAAGGTAAGAAGACGTTGGATCTGTCTTGAGCTGTGGCTTCCATAAATTCCTTCCTAGCTAGGTTAGACTGGCACCATCCTTCCACAGTCAGACATGTGGAGATGACTTCTTCTTGTTCTTGTTCTCATCCCTCTTCTTTTTTTTGACTACTTTCATGTGCATTGTTGTTTCTGTTTGATGATGGTATCCATGAGCTGTCTCCATTCCATCATTTTTAGGGGTCCCAGGTGAAGAAAGATAGAGCGTTTTTCTCAAATGTGCAGATTATCATCTGTCAGGGATGTATTAGTTGTTGATTTTCCCGATCAACAGAGGGCTGGACTGGGTGGTTTCAACTCTATGGTTCTCTCTTTGTGTTGCCACATTGGAGTTCAAATACACAAACATGTTTCCACATCCTCAGATGAATATGAATACTGACATGAGACTGGCAGCTGCTAATGAAATTTTCATGGAGCAGGAATTCCTAGTGGGCTTCACAGATCTTCAAGACAAGCATCGCAACATCCCACAGGTATCCTTTGTGTGCAAGGCAAGGCATGCACAAATCTACCCAGGTTGCTGTATTTCTAAACAATGCATTGGTGAGTTTATGCTAGATTGTGTCCGCCGGCAAGTGTGGCTCAGGATGTCAAAAAACCATCCGCATGAGAAACATGTATCCATTATGGTGAACGTTTTCCCAATCTGCCTATTTTTGCATGAATTTGGCCCTGGCGTTTGAATTTTCGTGGGACACCGGAGCTCTCTGGCAAACAAAGGTAAATATCTCACAAAGCCACAAATCCCAGAATTCCATAGCATTGGTCCATGTCAGTAAAAGTGGTGTCAAACTGCTTTATTTCTGCAATATGTCAGCAACCTTTGTCCAAATTTCTGATCAATGCTGATGGATAGCCACCCAATTCTGCTTAACTATGCCCAGGCAAAGAGACCTAATAAGCCATCATTAATACTTGAGAGTATATATCAAAGAGATATAATCCAATATTACACTCATGGAGTTATGTGGCAATTGCAACCAAATATGCAACAAAAAATAGAAATGTACAATTGCAAGGTGCAACAGGCTTCCGTATGTGTGGCTCATAGTGCACAATGTGTATCTACATGTGCAAGGCACAATGACGCCATAGTGCAATTGCACTCCACCTCAATAGGGACATTTATACATATCTAAGCCAACCTCCATTACTACTTCATCTTCTCTTTTCCAAGCCAAACGTGTTGAGCTTTTTCAGCTGGTCCTCATAGGATAAAGGCTTCCAGGAAGCTTTATGGAGGAGTGTGGGTCTGCAGGCGAGCCTCTCTGTATTGATGCTAAAACCACACCAGCTCTCATGTTTTTATCTGACGGGGAACTCATTAAATTCAATGAGTTTTTGATTTAGCAATTCATCTCGGAGATTGCAGCAAGGTCAGTGTGGGAGCCATGAGTCGGAGGAGGAGAGTTTAGCGCCTGATTAACTCTTGGACCTTTTCTGTGACTAATCGAATTGATTTTGCTAAATGGGAAGGATATTTATAGCGTGTTTCGAGTGGCGGTTGGGTAGAGCGGAGGCAAAACTGCTCCCGGTTTCTCTCCCAACTTGAAAGGACCGGTTTTGGGGATAGGTTTCAGCAATTTGAATGGTTCCTTTTAAAGTTCAGTGTGGATTTCTTCTTCTTTGGAGGTCTTAAAATAGAAATTGGATGTCCATCTGCTAGGAGTGCCTTGGTTGTGCCTTCCTGCATGGTGAAGGGTTGGACTGGATGACCTTTGGGGTTCCTTGCATCTCTATGGCTAAGTTTCACTCAACTATAGATATGAGTCGTGTTGCCCAGAAATAGCTATAGATCTGGGAGTCTGGCTCAATGGCTCATATGGATGTTGGGTAGGGTTGTTTTTCTGTGTAATAGGAAGAGAAATAACATTCGCAAATATCCGCTGCTCCTCTAACATGGAAACCACCAGCTGCTCCTGCAAACAAAAGGAATCAGTCAACCCCCAAAGGCTATTTGGGCTCCATAGGGATAAGATTACAATGCCAGCTATTATATGCTACACTCTTCCAGAATTGCAGTGCTATCGATTTAAACATTACTGTAATGATGTTGGTCACGCCATAACCTTGAGAGTGACACTTAATAATCAATAGTAATACTACAACTACTACTACTAACAGTATTTATTCATCTTTCCCTATGAATAGTCAATGCATTACTTCCAAGCTCATGAGTGTGTGCATAAGTTACCATACATTGAATCCTTCATGAGAGTTTTACAAAGCAGATAGCCAAAGCCAAGGAAGAGGCCATTCCATCATTCCCGCAGCAAGGAATATGGAGTCAATATGGATGACCCTGATTCAGTCTCAGATGGTGGCTCTGATGTTACTGGGATCAGCACCAGGTTTTTAACAAGACAGGATTGGGTTCAGCGCCATAGTCATTTCAAACTCAGACTAAAACCCAGGTCAGAGTCGCCATTCCCTTTGACATCCTAGCCCAAAGCCATTGCTGCGGTTGCCACATGTGACTACTTGTAACCCATCTGTCAGGAGTGTTTTGATTGTGTGTTTCTGAATGGAAAGGGGTTGGAGTGGATGACCTTTGGGGATCTCTTCCAAACCTATGGTTCTATGGTTCTCTCTCTGGTCCAAGCTCTTGGCAATTATGTGAGATGGCCAGCAGGCGGAGCAGATTTGCTTCCAAATGCTATAGAGAGGAGCATTGAGGACATGCGACGAGATCCACAGGAACAAAAAGGAGATACATCTCCAACTGCTTTGGCGGTATTATTATTGTTGTTGTTGTTGTTATTGTTGTTATTTTGAAACAAGCCCAATGCATTTTGGCTTATGTAAATACATCTAGGGCCTTCTTCAGGTGCGATATATAAAACTAGCAGCACAGATTTCTGGAATAGCAAAGTTTCATTCCATTTGCTGGACTGAAATATATATATATATATATATATATTTTAGTCCAGCAAATGGAATGAGATTTTCGACTCTGGAAACCTTTCTATTTTTCGCAGGCCTTTGACCAACAATGTGCCTCAAAAATATGCTGGATTTGGATATGTTTGAAACTGGTTTTAATCTTACTCATTTTTTAACTTTTATACTTCCTATGTTTTTAAAAAAATCCATTGTTCCTGAAAAGTGTCAGGGAAAAGAGAAAGGTTCCTGAACTGGATATAAATAAACACAACAACAACAACAACAACAATTCCTACAATATTCACAGACAAAAATGTCTGCAATCTAGGACAGCATCTCAAGCCAAGAAGGAAATGTTTCATTACGTCGTTGTTTGGCTTTGGCCGCACTTCAAGAATGTGGTTTGGTTCAGACACACATCGAGTTGAATCTAAACAGCCAGACTCCAAAAAACAAGAGGCTACAGACAGGATGGGATCAAGTGCAAATTGGAAAGTAATACTTTTTGATGTTACCACAATCCGTTTCTTGCTGGCGTAGGAAAGGCGTTGCACAGATTTATGAGTTGATTGCAAGGATATGAATTCAGGGGATATCAATTTTATTGACTTCCTTAAAAAAACAACAAATTAAGCAAATAGAAAGTCCCCACAATTTGCAAATTCCCATGTGTGGTGGGAACAATTTGAGAGGAAAGAGAAAAGAAACCGTTTGCAAAAGCACAGGTGAGAAATGCATCCCTCCAAGCAAAGGGCTGAGTGCTTAGTTCAAGGATGGCCACAGTGAGCTCCATGGGCTCCTGGGTTCCACTTTTGGGGCCTCCACCAATTCTTCAAAAGCCATCCCCATTTTAAAAAGAAATTGTTGGTTATTTATGGATAGTTCGTGCCACAAGCCATGCAAAATCCCTACAAACCTGTGAAAACCTGAGAGCATGTTCCTCCGCACCTTCACAAGGAGCACAGGACCCCATCCTAGCTCTCAGATGCCTCCATTTTCCTCCCCAGTCCCCTTCAAAATGGAATGGATGTAATGCATTGACTATTCATAAGGAAAGATGAATAAATACTTGTAGTAGTAGTAGTAGTAGTAGTAGTATTACTATTGATTATTAACAGTATTACCTGTGAAGTGTCACTCTTGAGGTTATGGCATGACCAACATCATTACAGTAATGTTTAAACCGATAGCATTGCAATTTTGCAAGGGTGTGGCATATACTAGCCAGCAGTATAATCTCATCCTTCTGGAGGCAAAATTGTCGTACTTTAGCCATATTGTGAGAAGATGCGACTCATTAGAAAAGACAATAATGTTAGGAAAGGTGGACGGATGTAGAAAGAGAGGAAGACCTCACCCCAGATGGATACTCAGTCAGAGAGATCATGGGCATGGATCTGAAGGATCTAAGCCAAACAGTTGAGCATAGGGAAACTTGGAGATGTCTCATCCATGTCTCATCCGACTCATGGGCAGTTAAGAACAAGAACAACAAGTCTTGGAGATGTCCATAGCGTCTTCATGAATTGAGACCGACTCAAGGGCAGTTAAGAACAACAACGAAAGGCTTCAGTTTATGGCAACCCTATGAATGAGAGACTTCCAAGTCACCCTCTTATCAGCACCCCTGCTCAGGTCTTGCAAACCCAAATCCATAGCTTCCATGACTGATTTTGTTCACTTGTAATGGGATTTTCCTCTTGTCTTACTGCCTTCTGCCTTGCCAAGCATCCTTCTCTTTCCTAGTGAGTCATGTCTTCTCACGATAGACCCAAAGTATGAGACTTTCATCTCAGTCACCCAACTTGATTTTGTTGTTGTTGTGCATTTGTGGTGTATGTCTTTTCTAGGGAGACTTTGGCCCCTGGCCCCCACACAATTGCCCACCCCAGTTTATTGCATTAAAAACCCTGGCCTTTGAATCCTGTGCTTTTCAAGGAGCCAACCAAGGAACCTCGAGATCCGTAACCCAACTTGACCCTTCTGCTGAGCCATAAATAACTCGACAAAGTAGTCTCAAGAGCTGTAACACAACTTAGCATCTCTGTTGAGCCCTAAAGGAAACGCAGTGTCTGTTAACTTTCCTACACTCCATCCAGCTGTGGTTTGTCCATTACAAGATGGGACCCTGCCTGCAATCCTTGGCAGAGACTGTGGCTACAATGAAGAGGAACCAAGAGGTGAGTTGTTCCATGTTGTTGCCTTGAGACAAAAGACAAAGTTACCTTAGGCTTTTGCATTGATACCCCATTTTTCTCTCTTTGCAAAGTTACCCTCTAGTCTGAATCTGTAATGGCCTTCCTAACTAACTATACTTCAAGAGAGTTTTCAAAGTACATTTGTGGTCTTGGTGTGTGAGTCATTTGCTTTGTTTTGGCCACAGGCGCACAGATGTTTTGTTCCGAGATGTTTTTAATAAAAATGTTTGTTGAAAGAAAATCCCTCCACAACAATTTGAGACGCTGCAAAATTTTCTTTGGTGCTTTATCCTAACAGTCTTTTCCACCTGTTGGGAAACCCACATTTTGACCTGAGTGCTGAGTAGTTTGACCTGAGTAACTTGCAATAATACTCATAAAAGAGTGAGTAATTATGGATATTCTTCCCAAGTAAATCCAGCCAGATCAGCCATCAATAACTGATCATAAAGGAGCCCTACTGGTTCAGATCAAAGCTCTGTACAACTCCAGCATTTGGCTTCTAATGTTCCCTTATGTTGTCTATTCAGTTCTCTGCATGTGTATATCTCTCTCTCTCTGTATGTGTATGCCTCAGTTAACAATTCCTGGGCATTTATTGCTTTACAGAAAAATTGCTTCTAAAGGTAGAAATAGCATGGAAAGAGTTCCAATACCAAGTAAAAATAGGAGGATCAGGTCAACATGGCTCATGGGATTTGTAGTTTGTTGTGGCCCCAGAGCTCTCTGACTGAGAAAGCTAAATGTCTGCATGGAGCTATGGCAGTTAAACCATGGTGCCAAACTACATTGATTCTGCAGTGCGGATGCACCATGTATTTAAAAATGAAATGATTTTGTTAAGAAAGAGGGAGAAAGGCATGGCCGTGTCTTTGCTTGCGTGTCATAGCACCATGCTAGGATTTAGTTCTTTTCTCTTCTCATTTTTCTCCACCTAGTCTACCCTGAAGCACAACTTGGACAAACTCTGCCTCGTCATGGAGACCCCTGTTATCCCCATTTTGGAAAACAAACCAGAAAGGTCTTTGGAAGAGACCCCACTGTTGTCGGAGGGAAGGAATAGCACCAGGGAGGTCCTTACATTTCGGGAACCCCTGCGTCTGATCCCTGATGGAGCCCCAGAGGTAAGACTTTCTTGGCAAGGGGTTCCCTACTCCAAATCCAGTACTTGTGGTTAGTGGCGCATGTGACTCTACTCTAGGGTTCATCCTGGACTTTTGAAGCAGGATATTTTGGAAGCATTGGATGGGGGAATATTTGGGTTTTTGGGGGGGATTGGCCCTCCAAGGTCTTCTAGGTGGGCTAATGCAGTTCCCTGCCCTCTGTCGCTAACCTATCCTTGCCCCAGTTGATCTACCCCAAGTGTTTGCAAGTTAGCAGTCCTCAGTAAACACTGACACTTGTTCATTTCAGGAGATGGCACAGCATCTGTTGGCAATCTTCGGCAGCTACTACGTGAGGTTGCTGGTCAGTGGTCAGCTCCCATGTGTCCCATCAGGATGGCATGTAGAACTTGCCCATGCTCCATGCCTCTGCCAGTTCATTGAGACCACAGTGCTGGGGAGGAAATCTTGAAGTGAGAAAGGCCCAAGAAAATCCTTTCCAGCTGGATGGATTACTCCAGACACAGAGCATCAACTGACACCAAAAAAAGAGAGAGTCAGGAGAATCTACAACCAGAGAAAGGCAGCGATGGGTTATGTTCTCCATGTGCAAAAGCAAGGTTGCAGTTGAACATTGAGAAATCAAAAATAATAACCGCAGATGATTTGTATAACTTCAAAGTGGATGGTGAAGGCATTGAAACAGTCAAGACCTTGGGTCAGCAATAAATCAAAATGGAGACTGTAGTTGGGAAATGTGAAGTAGACGTCAATATGGAAGACCGACTGTTAACGGGAAGGTCCTAAAGTGGAAAGAACAATCAGTAGATACCAAAGTCAGAATCATCCATGTCACAATATTTCTAATTTCTTTGCGTGTGTGTGAAAACCGGACAGTGAAGAAAGCTGACAGAAACAGAATCTGCTCTGTTCTATGGATACCGTGAATTGCCAAAATGCTGAATAAATGGGTCCTTGAGCAAAGCAAGCCTGGACTCTCCCTAGAAATCAAAATGACTGTAGTGAGGCTATTGTACTTTTACCATAGCTTGGTAAAATATGGTAAAGGGGGAGGCAGTAGGAAGAAAGGAAGACCACATTACAGGTGGATAAGTCAAGGAGAGCCTGGTCCTGAGAGTGCCATTCTTGAGAAGCGTGTCTTGGAGGACTCTCATCCACAGCGTTGCCATGAATCGGAGCCAACGTAATGGCAACTAGCAACAACAGTGATAGAAGTGTCCTGCAGAAATGTTTGAGAGACATTCTAGCTTTTTTTAAAGGAGCAATTGTATCACTACACCAAACCAAGAGGGCATGTGCAGCTCCACAACGTACATGACTGGTGGAAACTGTCCAAGGTCCTGGACGGACATAGTTTCTGCAAAGCCTTTGAAAACAGCTTTGCCTGATCTTCCCCGATTTGTTTATTGTAATGGACAAGCTTTTGTATGCCATGGGAAGTAATGCAGGAAACTATCTCACCGGAATGGTGTGGGATGAAACCATTGGATCCTCTCCATTTGGCTTGGCTGTGTGTGTGTAATCAAAGCAATCCTTCCCATTCAGACACAGAGAATGTAAAGCATTTTGATTAGTCTCAACCATTTCTGGGGTGGGCTGTGGATAAGAACTGATCCCAGTTGGGCTGGAAATGGGTGTTGCAGAAACAACCTGCTCAACATAGTGGGTGGTTTTGGTTTAGGATTTGGGGAGCACCAAACTATTAGTGGGGATCTCTTGACTTGGACGAAATGGGAGAAGCAAGCTGAGAATCCTCTGAGGCTACATTTGGGACCCTTTCGGACAATTATAGTGCTGTGATTCCACTTTAACTACCATGGTTCTGTTCTATGGAACACCAGCATTGGCTGTTTAGGGATGAGCACACAGAATTCTCAACCAGAGAGCTCTAGTTTCTTCCCAAACTACAAACCCCAAATCTCCAGACGATGAAGCCACGGCAGTTAAAGTTGAATCCTTGTGCTATAATTGTATCAAGTGCAAAGGTTCCAGTCCAACATTTTATCCATAGACCACTTTATCATGTGAAAACTGACCTTTGGAACGTAGGAAGCTGTTGTATAACACTGTTGTTTATCGTTCATTTGTGACTGTATATGTTTCATGTACCACCCTTTGGTGAAAAGGGCATTATATACAGACTTACCCCTGTTCTAACTTCTTTTGGTTTTTATGAAGGACAACATGCTCCGCTCTACAGCTTTATTTTAATTTTCAATCATGGCTGCCTGTTTATGGAGCGGGTGCAGAAATATCTATTTGGGGATGGAAAAGATCAGCTTGCTCCATTTCATGGCTACCGTAATAGGGCTCTTAATTCCTGCCATTGGAAAAATAAAAGTCACCAAAGACCAAACGTGGTTTAACATCTCTTTGAACCTTTGTATGCCCTTGTTTGCACACTGGTTAAACACACTTCCACCTTTACATCTGTCAATATCACAGGCAGGGAGGAAAATCAGACACGCTCGTCCCCTCTCTTAGAGGAGTTTCCAAACCTATCTTCATGACTGTCTGTGGTGATGCAAAGGGAGGTGGATTGAGCAAAATCATGGTATCCTTAAGCTGGCACAGATCAGGATCCCATGCTAGTAGATGGCGAACATGCAGTCTTCTATTTTCATGTCCGAGTGCACGGATCCTGGATGACGCCGATAATCATACCCGGTGGCCTGGGTTGGACGTAGTTAGGTGGAGGCCGACGGTCCTGGAAATCATCGTCATCACCTCCGCAACAACAGCCACAGCAGATACCCATTCTTGCTGCGGCGTAGATCCAGGCTGCAGTCAACGGGAATGACATCAAGTCAAAACCCAGACCGAAATCTAGCACTACACTCTACCATTCGTAACTTTACAAATCTGTGGCTAGGTTGCAGGAAAGCCATGAAACCCTGTTAGTGAATTGGGAAGGTATGTATCGGGGCATTGGCAAGAGGGGCCTGATGTGTGTTGGGCACTTCTGATATGTTCAAGCATTTCCTAGTGCATGAGAGAGTTTCCAGAGGCTAATTGGTGCCCATTGTCACTCCATTGGCTACCATTGCTCAAAGGAGGTCTGTGCATCGCAACATCACAGTGAATGTGGGTGTTGAAAAGCTATGCAGTTCAATTTTCAACATGTGTGGCACAGCGGTTGTGGGTTTGATCCCAGAGGGCTCCAGGCTGGCTCAGCCTTCCATCCTTTCGTAAGTCAGTAAAATGACTAACAACTTGTTGGGGGCAATTGCCTTACATGTTATAGAGAGTGCTTAGTTCACTATGAAGCAGTATAGAAATATAAATGCTATTGCCATTGCATGTAAGGTCATTTACTAAGACGGAAACCCCAAGCTGAACCCCAATCCAAGCTCCCTACTGTTAATTTTCAGCAAAGCAGATGCAAATGACTCAGCTTATGTGACACGTAGTGCTGGAAGGGAATTCAATGGATAGCAAGGGACTGCCAAACATGACATAATATTTTCATCTGTGGAGGGTAAGTGAATGACAAGACAGCAAACGTTCTCACTAGAGTCATGGCTTGCTCCACCAGAGATCTTCTTATGCTCCTCTGCACTTGGTGGAAAGTGCTGAAGGACATGCACATTCAGCTAATAAAGAAGGACTGTCAATGGTACGAAGGCTTCATGTTCAGCTGCATGTGCATAGTTACCCCCTACAATATGAATCTTCCTTCTATAAGACATACTCTCAACTCCATCCCAAGTTATTGGAATATTACAAGTGTAATCAAAAGCATAATCATGTGCTGTCTTGTCATTTACTTATCCTCCAGAGATGAAAACTGACACAGATGTGACCAAGCTACAGCAGTTTGCTTTTGCCTGAGACTATTGGGAAGGACAAAAAACTGCCTCTTCCTATCTTCCTCCTGTCCCCAAATCTGAATTAATTGAATGCAAACAATTTTTGCACCTTGAACTGCATTTGCAGCCATCGAAGTAAGCTGAGAACAAAGAGGAGAAGTGGGAGGAAGGGAGAGAAACTGGGCTACTTTAAAAGCAGCTGAAAAAGGGGGATGGCAGAGGATTAATGTGGATTGTGTCTGCTAAATCTGGATAACTGGAGGATATGCATTTAGATGTGGTCATTTTTTCACTTACTGTTAGTAGTAATTTACATCATGTTTCCAGGGACCTGCAGATAGTTGGTCTCTCTCTCTGCCCCTCTTTCTCTCAATCTTTCTGTAAAACCAGGGAGTATATGACCAGCAACACATCATATCCTGCTACCCTTCATAAGGTTGCCCCAGTAACACAACCCAGTCACACATAAAACAGAAGGGCTGTTTTATGAGTCATGCACCTCCATTGTTTACTCCCTGTAAGGAGTAGGGAGCTAGTAGTTTTGAGCCTCAGTGGCTCTGAGATCGGATCTGTTATAAGGGAACTGGAGAGCCTGCATGGCGTAGTAGCTTGAGAGTTGGAATGTGACTCTGGAGACCAGGGTTTGATTCCCAACTTGGCCATGAAACCCATTAAGCAGCCTTGGGGAAGTCACACTCTCTCAGCCTCAGGGGAAGGCCATGGCAAACCTCCTCTGAACAAATCTTGCCAAGAAAACCCCAGGATAGGTTTGCCCCAGGGTCACTATAAGTCAGAAATGACTTGAAAGCACAGAAGAACAACAATATGTGAATCTATCCCAGGTGCTGAACATGTTTGGGTGCATTGAGTCCTGTATTGTGGACAGATCCTTGCAGGTTAATACCTAGAATGATGTGGGAGCCATTGTCTGTCCAAGTGCTCCAGAACATTCCTAAGTGAGAAGAATTTGGATCACTATGACAAGCTCTACAGAGAAGTAGAATTCAGAGACATGGCTATGTAAGTCTGCAAAATCAGCATGCAAAGGGATCTTCTAGCACCTTTGAGACTAACTGAGCAAAACAAGCTGTAGCGTGAGCTTATGTAAGGTTTGGGTCTCATCTGCACTGCAGAAATAACTCACCACTTTAACTGCCATGGCTCAATGCCATGGAATCCTGGGATTTGTAGTTCTCTGCCAGGGAAGGCTAAATCTCTCACAAAGCTACAAATCCCAGGGTTTCATAGCACTGAGCCATGAAACGTAGGATTCTCCAGATGAACTTGGGGGCATTACACTTTGTCAGCCTTATGTTCAGAGGCAATGGTGTCTCAGACGAAACCTTGCCAAGAAAACACATCAACAGGTTTGTGAACAGCCTGAGTTGACACGAAGGCACACAACAGCGACAAAAATCCCGATGTCAGCATCTCTTTTCACAAAAGACTTTTTTACTTTAGCACTTTCTCATTTTCAGTGATGACTTTTATTGGTATCGCAGGCAAAGGAATTCAGACGCATCCATCTCCTTTCAACAAGGAGTTTGTGAACTTGTCTTCATGTCTTGTCTGTGATGATGCCAGAGGAGGCTTCCCTTCGTGGGTTGAGCAACTGTTATGATTTTCTCCAGCTGAGGGAAAAAAGTTACTTTTTGACTCCAGCTGGGGAAAAGTTCCTTCTTTCCATTCCCAGAATCCTCCAGCTAGCATGACTGTTGGTCATACTGGCTGCAGGAATCTCCCCCAAGTTGCAGTTTTCTCAAGCAAGGGCAGCGCAGGATCCTGTTCCGGCGACGGATGGGTCCCACGCCGTCTTTTATCCTCAGGTTTTTTTAGGCTGGTCTTGAACAGGAATGCTACATGGGGGAGTTGGCGTGGCCATTTGGGGCCGGCCTTGTCATCCAGTTACTTGTGGAACTGTACAGACATAAGAAGGAGGGGGAAAAAATCAGATTCGGAGGAAGAGCTAAGAGCTGGAAAACATGCACGCTAGCTTTTGGGAGGAGAGGTGTAGCAGGAACAAGTGCAACCGGTGGTGAGAAGTGGTGCTTTTGGATGGTGGCACCATCGGGACAAAACTGAAATTCAAAATCCAGAACCCCACGGAGCTGAAGGAGAAACTTGTAGAAGTTGACTTATCACCATTTGTGGGGGAACACCCATTGCAATCCAGGATAGAAAACAGCAGCCCATGGATCACGGGGGACATTTTTCTGGCCCCAAATCTCTTCCAAACTGCCCAAAGCTCCTAAACGCCCCACTTTGGCTGGGTTAAAATTGTCTGTGTCTTTCATGGTTTCCCACCCTTATTCTAGAGAAAGTAGTTTGCAGAACGTAAGTTCTGGAATTCCTTACAAACCAAATCAGAAGGGACATTTTAGGCCTAGGAGATGCCTCCACCTTCCACAAGAGTGAGCTTAGGAAGTGTCTGGAAGCATTTTGAAACCAAGATATATATTCAGTTTTTCTTCAAAGGTAAAATAATATTAAAAATGGGGGATTTATCAGGCCACAGCACAAACCACTCCTTAGGTCCTTTTGTTTCCTTCTTCCATGTTGCGATCAATTCCCACCTTCTTCAAGGAGGATGACCAACTTACATAGCTCCCTTTATCGCAGTGTTGCGGAGGCACCATCCTCTCTAGTGATGTCTCCTAGCAAATCTTTTAGGGGCTTCTGTGACCACATCTGTTGCATTTCTTCTGCTTATCTCCTTTCCTAACCTGGGATAGTTTCCTTGGTAGAATAAATATACCTTAACTGCAAGCATCTAGAGTTATTATTCTGGTCTCTTCCACATTGCTCATGTCACACTCACCAGATTGTACTCTCTTAGTAAACCAGCATGATGTAGTGGTTTGCAATTTAAGACAATGGAGATCAGGGTTTGAATCCTTGCTTGGCCATGTAAACCACTGGGTAACTTTGGGCATGTCATGCTCTCTCAGCCTCAGAGGATAGCAATGGCAAACTCCCTCTGAAGAAGCATGCCAGGAAAACCTTGTGATAGGTTCCATTTAGGGAACGACTTGAAGGCACGCCACAACATCAAAGTAGAAATATCTTACCATACAGGGATAATTCAGCATCTTTTACCTTTTCCCTCTGGTTGGGCTGAAAGCTCTCTCTTAGTCTCCTCCTCATCTTTACAACAGCTGCAGCAGCAACTCCGAATTTTTCCGGCTACATAGCTGCAGGCTGAACAAACAAGCCAACAGAAAACTGTGTATCAAAGATCAATATAAAACAACAACAACAACCCCCCCCAAACCCCTCAAGCATTTACTCAAATGATGTTTTTGGATATGTCTTTCCCATCACACCCTCATTTATCTCATTGTAGTAAAATGTCCTTAGACGTAAAAAGAAAGGATGTGGTTTTCAGAGGACATCTGTTTCCCTGGCTTTGGTTTAGTCTAGAGAATTCTGTGAGACGTCTTTTATCCCGATTTGGTGACAAGGGCCAGGAAGGGAGGAAAGAGAAAATATGGTAGTAATAATTATAATAAAAGGATCTCTTGGGATATGCCATTTTTGTTCAATGATACTTTTGGTTTTCTAAGAACGGGAGCTTGGTTGAGCATGTCACATGCGCCAACGCATTTATGTGTGTAGAGATGTGCTCAGTGATGTTATTCTTACCACCATGCCACTGGTGTGATTCATTTATTGAAGAGCTGGCAAAAATAGATAAAATAATCCAACCATAAAAAAACAATTATAACCTGAATTCATTAAAATCTAGAGGCAGATGTCAATGCAAAATCCCTGGGGAAACGTATCAGTTTGACACTAGAAATGACCAACACTGAGATCCTGCCTAATCTCAATGAGATTATTCTTTCTCATGCCACTTGCCACAATGGGAAAGACCCGACTTTGCGTCAGAATTGGATGGACTCCATTCAGCCATGATGACTTCTCTGACTTATGAGAAGCTACAAGGGCAAGGTTGGTTTTCCATAGAGGTATATCCAGAAAAATGAAGACTGGAAGAGGAGTGAAGGAGAGGTCATGCAACGGCCCAAATTGTGGAAACATGATAAAATCCTGCACCATTGTCATCTAGATACATCCTTGCACATTGTCTCCTGCACCCCAAATAAATCTCTTTTCATCTGTGGTCAACTCAAAGCCAGGCACAGAATCCACAACTATGAGTAGAGCCAACCTTGGTTGGAAAGTTGGTGCCAAAGGATTACAACACTGGCAGAAACTTACTGGAAACAACAGAATTTCAACCAATTGCCATTGCATAGAGAAACTTCCCATTTTCAGAAACTGAGATATGTTACAGCCTTCAATATAGGAGGAGTATATCCTCCAATTCCCCCAATTGTACAGGGATAGTCTCAGTGAACCCTCTGCCTTCCAACTTGTTTAGCTGCTTTTAAAATGTCCCGGTTTCCCTCCTCCTCCCACCTTCCTCCTCTTGTCCTCCTCCTTAGTTCAATTGCTGCAAACTGAGTCCAAAGTACAGAAGTAGTTTGCGCTCAGTTGTCTCAACAAAGGGAGAAAAGAGAAGAGGAAGGGGCAGAATCCTGTCCTTCCCAGTTGGCCCAGGCAAAAGCAATCTTCTGCAGCCTCTCCAAGTTTGTCTGTTCTTCCCCATCTTTTCCCATCATACTCTGATGTTGGTTGACCCTTGGGTCTTTGTTCTCATCTGTGAAATATTGACAGGGCTGGGGGAAATCCATGCAATGTTAATAAATCAAGTCAGGAAGATAACAGAACTGCCTCATTTTTTTCTGGCCAAGCCTTTGAAAAGCAGTGATGCAGCAAGTTCTCACCCTTTCCCTTTCCACGCTTGGGACAAAGAAACGACGCGGGAAGGAATCCTTCGTTTGCAAATGATCCATGGAAAAAAAGCAATACACAAGGATAGCAAGAAAGATAATGTCCCAGGGAAACAAGACTTCCAAAAGGACTTCATTTTCCTAGGCTTCCCACTCTGCATGACTGGAACAGCAAAGCTATATTCAAAAACTGACATTTAGGTGTAGCTGTTTTGCTCTTACCATTGATAATAACTCAGACCATGTTTCTTGTGGTGGAGGATGGCCTCTCTCCCTCTCACTCTGTTTCTCTGTTTCTCCTCTCTCCCTCTCGGTCTTTCTCTTTCTTTCTTTTCCTTTGCAGCTAGCAGGTCTATGGCTAGTCGGTGTTGCAACTTGCAACCTGTTTCCGCCTCTTGCAAAACCGTATCATCACATCCTCCTTCCCTTCAGGGGCTTGCCCCAGTAACATGACCCAAGTCAGGTGGAGGACAAGCAGGAAGGGTTGGTTTTATGACTTACAGAGCTCCATTGTTTGCTTCATGCCAGCCTGAAGTGTTGCTATGCACAGGTGTTTTTCCAGTACCTGTGGGCCATGCAGTTAAATGCTCCTACTTGAAACCAAAGAGCAGATCTCCTTATGATGGAGGAAACCTGGGTTACTGAGCCAGAGTAAAGCCAGTGCTGTGTCACTGCATAAGCTGCTGAATTTGGTCTACTATCAACCTTCATTCACGAGCCTTAAAAAATCCCATTCATTGTCCTTTGCATCAGGCAGCAAAATGTCTTGGGCTGCCTCTGATAAATGTTGTTGCCCTTTGAACCGTAATGAGAGCAAGGTTTTCTCCCGGGTGATATTTGAAACTGTTTAATATGCCTCTGTGCCTTTTGGTCTCATACTCTCCGGGAAACACAGCTTTGTGTTCTTATTTTATTATTATTATTATTACTTCAGGAAGTCTTGTCAGGTCACATTGCGAAAGACTCCTTCAGGCTGGTAGTCTCAGTTTGACTTTCAAGATGCCTTTTGACTTTAAGCTTGCCAAACATGCGTCATCGGCACAGAAGTCGATAGGCCAAGTTATGTCGGTGCATCAGGGTCAGGCTCAAAACGGATCACAGACAGTCAGTGGGCTTCTCACCGGCGACATTATAGATTCGTAGAATCCAGAGATTCATAGAGCTGGAAGGCCATATAGTCCATCCCCATCCCTATGCAGAAAACATCATTAAAGTAGTTTTCTTGTGGGTTTTTCAGGCTATGTGGCCATGTTCTAGAGGAGTTTCTTACTGACATTTTGCCAACATCTGTGGCTGGCATCTTCAGAGAATGCTGGCATGGAAGAGAGTGGGATGGATACACACACACACACACACACACATCCTTTTGACCCTGGGTATATATATCCAACACAGTGTGTATGTATGTGTATACACACACACACACCCCATTCTCTTCCATGCCATCATTCTCTGAAGATGCCACCCACAAATGCTGGTGAAACATCAGGAATAAACTCTTCTGGAACATGGCCACATAGCTCCCCAAACCCACAAAAAACTATGGATGCCAGCCATGAAAGCCTTCGACTTCACATCATTAAATGAAGAAATGGCCACCCAACATCTATTTAAAGATCTCCAATAAAGGAAAGTCTACCGTTCTCTGAGGCAGTAGTTTTCACTGTGGAATAGCTTTTACTACCAGGAGGTAAAGGTGGGATCTCTTTTCTTGTGATTTGAATCCATGGGTCCATCCTGATCTCTGGAGCAGCAGAAAGCAAGCTGGCTACATCTTCTGCATGCCATCCCTCCAGAGATGTAAAAATAGCTATCACCTCACCTGCCGTTTCTCCAAGATCAACATACCTAATCTTCTAAGCTGCTCCTCAGAAGTCTGGGTTTCCAGACCTTTAATCATCTTGATTGACTTTCTCTGGACACTTTCCAGCAAAAAAAGAGAAGTCTTGGTTTGTGTAGAGATTAGCTCTCAATACCAAGCTGAATGAGAGACAGTGTGGTGTAGTGGTGCAAGCACTGGACTAAAACTCTGGTGGTTAGGGTTCGAGTCCTTGCTCAGTCGTGGAAACCCATTGGGTGATGTTGGGCAAGTCACCCTCTCTCGGTTTCAGGGTAAGGCAAGGGCAAACCTCCTCTGAACAGACCTTGCCAAGAAAACCCTTAGGGTCTCCATGAGTTGGGAATGACTTGAAGGCCACCACCAAGATGAACGCAATTGCCTGTTTGAAACTTCACGTTGAGCTGTTTGTAAGATACGGTTCACTTGGCCGACCGGAAACACCACTGATACTATGTGGATAATATATGGATTGGCTGAAAGTTCTGTTCCAGTTTTGGGATAGAAGTAGTTATGGCTGCTCTTCTTCATGATCTGCTTCAAGAGCTGACCATATCTGATGGTGGGTTCTGATACCACAGCTACAACAAAGGCCCTTTGAGGATAGGTTCAGGAGAATTTTCATTCAATCCTTTGACAAATGGCATCCCAAAGGCATCCCTTGTGTCTTCTGTGCTCACTAACAGCCACATGGATCACACAAATATATGGAAAGGAATCATCATTAGTGTGCAGATGGTCCACTAGTTAGAGCTCTTTGCCCTTATTGCGAAATCTGTGGACATTCTGGGCTGGCATTGAAGAGAAGCAATGAGCCAGATGAAGCTAATTCTGGATGATCAACAAATAATGTTGTGGCACCTTAAACACTGAACATGTTTTATTTGGCATGCGCCTTTGTAGAGTTTAAGGGCTGCACATCCACAGTCAATGTTAAGAATCTGTGCAGAAGAAAGGAGAAGACATCAAACAGCAATTTAATGTGCCTGCAAACAAAGAATGCTGACTTGGTTTTAAAAAGGGGACCAGTCATTTCAGGATTCACAAATACAAAATAGAGCATCTCATGTGGTTGCTCTGACAGTCAGTGTCCCAAAATGCTGGGGAAAAGCTCCCAGCGTTCACGGATTGAGCAAACCACATCAACCGAACGGTGCAGTTTCCGCCATTTGCTCTTGACTTCATGGAAGCATCACAGATGCTCAGGGTTGGGTTTTCTTCCTCCATGGTGCATCTAAACTGGGGGAAAGAATGAGTAACTTTGCCAAGAATACCCTGGGCATCACTGACCGCAACGCATTGACAAATTGTTTGTCATCGGCTCTTACCGTTATTCAGAGATTTCAAAGCATGATACGTTTTGACGGGGAAGAGGTGACCCATCTTTGAGCTCCTTGGGATTTCCCATGTTTTGGTGTAAACATCTTTGGCTTGGGCTTTTCACCACGGATACTTGAAATGGGGGAGTGGGAGAGTTTTGTCCAACGCAGCTTATAGATTGTGGACTGTTGCTGTTTTGTTGCTGTTTCTCAAACTAGAGGGGAAACCCAGAATGTTATTTTACCGTCAAACTACAACTGAGACCCTAGTTACTGTTGGTAAAGTAGAAGACACATCCTCTGTGCTTACAGTGCTGAAAGGAATGCTCTGACGAATTGCTCATCCTCCTCTCGTACTGTTATCCAGAGGTTTCAAGGAGTGATATGTTTCGATGGGAAAAATCTGACCCATCTTTGAGCTCCTTGGGATATATTTGGGTGCAGGGCTGCTTGTGGTGGAAAAAATAATTGTCAGTATTCAAAAATCCTGGCCCCAAAGTAACATTAATAATAATAATAATAATAATAATAATAATACAGTGGGTCCTTGTTATCCTCTGGGGTTTGGTTCCAGGACTCCCAGAATCTGTAGATGCCCATGTCCCAATAAATATAATGGCATTGTACAATGATGCCCCTTGTATAAAATAGAAAATCAAGGTTTGCTATTTGGAATTGATGATATTTTTTAATATTTTGAAGCCTTGGATGTTTGAATCCGTGGATAAAAAAATCCATGGATAAGGAGGGCTGATTGTAATAATAATAATAATAATAATAATAATAATAATAATAATAATAATAATAATAATA
>NC_056528.1:15374908-15378697 GCF_019175285.1 Sceloporus undulatus | reverse complement strand
TCTCACCTCTCCCAAAAGGATTGAGGTAGGTTACAACACAAAAATACAACATAAAATACAAAATACATGTATACTTAAAATGTACATAATCCCCTTATTGAAATTAATCCACAATCCCCTACTTGAATTTCAACAGGGAGAAATGTAGGATACTACGTACAGTTGAGCAGTAAAAATGAAATGCACAGATATAGGATTCGGGGACACCAGCACATGCGAAAGGGATCTAGGGGTCTTAGTGGGACCACAGGCTGAACAAGAGCCAGCAATGTGATGTAGCAGCCAAGAAAGCCAATGCAATTCTAGGCTGCATCAATAGGCGGATAGATCGAGGGAAGTAACAGTACTACTCTATTTTGCTTCGGTCATACATACTTACTTACTTCGGTCATATGTACTTATTTGGACTCTTGTGTCCAGTTCTGGGCACTACAATTCAAGAAGGAGGTGGTCAAGCTGGAACATGTATAGAGGAGGCTGACCAACAATGGTGAAAGGTCTGGAAACCATACCTATGAGGAGTGGCTTAGGGAGCTGGGTATGTTTAGCCTGGAGAAGAGAAGGTTAAGAGGTGATATGATAGCCTTGTTTAAATAGTTGAAGGGATGTCATATTGAAGATGGAGCAAGCTTGTTTTCTTCTGCTCCAGAGACTAGGACACTGAGCAATGGATTAAAGCTACAGGAAGAGGTTACATCTAAACATTAGGAAGAACCTCCTGAGAGTAAGAGCTGTTCAATAGTGGGACACACTCCCTCAGAGGCTGATGGAGTCTCCCTCTTTGGAGATGGTTAAACAGGGTCTGGATGGCCATCTGTCAGTAGTGCTTGGATTGTGTCTTCCTGCATGGCAGAATGGAGTTGGAGCGGGTGGTCCTTGGGGTCTCTTCCAACTCCATCATTCTATGATTCTATGACTCTGTGAAAAAAGTGGCCCATCACCTTGGAAAGCTTTTAAAACTCAGATTAAAGGCTGGAGTTCATTCATTGCCCAACTCACATGGAAAGCACCAGCCATCGCTGATCAAGTCCAGATGGTGACCCATTACCACTTTCCTCGTTTTTAATAGAACAAGACTCCGCAAGTGGAGGATTTTAAGATGGATGACCCATCAGGTCCCTTTGTACATCTAGGCTCACTAAACACAGAGCTACTATTTTTGGAAGTGGATTAACATTATGGTCAAAGATAAGCCTGGATCTCAGCATGTAGGCGAAGCCATTTCCGTCATGCCTGCATTTTTGCGTCCATGTTTGGCCCTTATCCTTTGCAGATGTTCTTGTCAACACCGGCTATTGCCCAATTTGGATGCCAGAAGGAATGAGCATTGAATGTGGAATGCTGAACATACCCACTTTTCTTTGCATTCATTGAATTCACAGCAGTAGGGACTTACCTATGAGTTAATGCACAATAGACTTGGCCTCCAAGAATGGCAGCTGCCTGAGTGGAATCCAATGTATTCCATTCGATGCTTTCAACAATGTTGGGAATTTAAAGATGTTTTGCTTTCCATCCTAACATAAAGCAACCTCATTCACAGGGCCCCCGACACATCTGCAAACCATCATGCAATGATTCTTTCCTTTTCACACATTGCTGGGCGTTGCAAAGAAGTCCTCCAGTCAAAATAATGGGCGTGAAAATTGTGCACATGCGAGGAAATTGCTTGCAAAAGTCACATAAACACGATCGTGGACCTGGACCTATACAGTTTTCCATAGACTCATTTAGAAGTGGGATGGGAACAAACCGGAAAGAATATGAATGAAAAGAGAAAGGAAAACAGGCAGATTCCTCCACTTGAACGAAAGGGAATGAGGTTTGTGGTCACACAAATACTCCTTCCTCACATTTCCTTCTTCCTCCCCTCTCTCTCTTCTGACCTTTTGGCTGAAGAGTGGGGTATAAATAAATATATTATTATTATTATTATTATTATTATTATTATTATTATTAGGTGACGGGAAACATATCTTTTCCTTCAACTGCTTCCCATTCCAACCGATAGTGACAAGAACATTGCAACCAAGAATTCGCAAGCGCAGTTCACTTTCTCCTTTCTCCCTTCTCATCCCCTTTTCTCTCATGTTAGGCCTTGTAGATGGTAAGCCTGAGACCAACGATGGTCCTACTCTTAATCCTACTAAAGAGTAGGGTAATAAAGCACATTAATCATGATAGTTGTCACTAGATGGTGCTGTTCTACATTAACTTTGAAACGTGGCCCAAGGAGGACCTTATGAATATCCAAACCATTTCATCCTTCACTGTTTGAAAGTTAATCTACTTTTTGAAGTTTGGAAACAGATTTTCCATCCTCCGATAGCTGCAAACGGAAGGCACCCAACTATTCGTGGGCATATATAATTGTATTGCAGTTGTAATGTTTACACACTCTCAGCCCCAGAAAACCTCATGATAAATTCGTCTCAGGGTTGCCATAAGTTGGATATGGTTTGAAGGCGCACAAGGACAACAACAATGTGGAATCATCGAGTAATTGAACCATGCATGTTAACATTAAAGCGTTTAGAAGACATGGATAAGAATTAATGGTCAAAGGGGCAGGAAGCCTGGATAGAGGAATTTATTATTAGTTATTGATCATTAATTATAGAGCAATTTGTCATTCCTCTGTTAATGAGGAATAATAGATACGAGGGATAGCAAGCAATAGATACAGCAGGGATATAAGGGATAATAGTAGACTTTTGGTAGTAGACTTTTGCATTATATTTTCTCTCCCAAATATTTTCTTCAATGAACTTATGATCATCCAACTAGACTGCAGACTATTTGATGTGTATTGACTTCGTAGCAATCCCAGTCCATGTTCTGCGCACTGAGAAGCACAGTAGCGTCTGTTTATCTAATTCGTCATTTTCATTATAAATTCATGTTTTTGCAATTGCACTTTTTTGTTTTTGACGGTCGTGTGCTCTAAAGGCATTTTGCTTTGGTTTGTAAGCATGATTGCACATGAGGGAATTATTTACTCCTCTCTCGTACTGTGGCATTTTTAGTTTTAAAACCGTATAAACAGTTTTGCAAATTTGAGCAACTCGATGAAGAGAAAGAACTCTCAGAAGGGAACAGCTGTTCGACGGAGGAATAACAGACATCAGAAAGTGGCAGTTTTCAAATCTAATCTTCGCTGGTTTTACAATTGAACCTTTATCATGACAACACAATGAGTGGGAATAAATAGCTGTCCATAAGTAATGTTGCCGACTCTACAGGATAACATTGGTGTGACTGAAAAGGCAAAAGTGTAATCTGTATTTCTCGAGTGTGATAATCTCCTAGATCAATGGTTGTCAAACTTTGGTCCCGCAAGTATTTTAGGTTTTAACTCCCACAATCCCCAGCCAGCTTGGTCAACGGTTAGGAATTCTGGGAGCTGAAGTCCAAAACCAAAATTTGGGAATCGCTGTTTTCATGTTACTGAGATGGTGTGCTTCTTCTGGGTTTTATCTTTCTGAGATGTTGAACTGTACCTGCAATAGCTTTAGTACATTGGCCAGATCCTTTAAAGCCATTCAAAACCAGGAGCAGATCCACTGCCTCACTGTCACAGGGCCACCAATGATCACAGCTAGTACTCCCTCCCTGAAATTACCATGTCTTAGTGGTTTAAATTCGAAAAGTCCTCTTTGTAGCCCTCCAGATATTTTGGGCCTCCAACTACTCATGAGCCCTTTGCTATTGTTGCTGTGCACCATCTAGTAGTTTCCGACTTATGGTGACCCAACTCTCATGGGCCCTTTGCTATTGTTGCTGTGCACC
>NC_056528.1:15365716-15374808 GCF_019175285.1 Sceloporus undulatus | reverse complement strand
TGTGCACCTTCTAGTAGTTTTCAACTTATGGTGACCCAACTCTCATGAGCCCTTTGCTATTGTTGCTGTGTACCTTCTAGAAGTTTCCGACTTATGGTGACCCAACTCTCATGGGCCCTTTGCTATTGTTGCTGTGCACCTTCTAGTAGTTTCCAATTTATGGTGACCCAACTCTCATGAGCCCTTTGCTATTGTTGTTGTGCACCATCTAGTAGTTTCCGACTTATGGTGACCCAACTCTCATGAGCCCTTTGCTATTGTTGCTGTGCACCTTCTAGTAGTTTCCGACTTATAGTGACCCAACTCTCATGAGCCCTTTGCTATTGTTGTTGTGCACCATCTAGTAGTTTCCGACTTATGGTGACCCAACTCTCATGGGCCCTTTGCTATTGTTGCTGTGTACCTTCTAGTAGTTTCCAACTTATGGTGACCCAACTCTCATGGGCCCTTTGCTATTGTTGTTGTGCACCTTCTAGTTGTCCTATGGTGACCCTAAGGTGAATCTACCACAAGGTTTTTTGGGGTCTGAGAGTGTGTGACTCACCAAGGGTCACCCAATGGGTTTCCATGGCCAAGCTGGAATCAAACCTGGTCTCCAGGGTCATAGTACAATGCTCCAACATAGTCCAACGTATGGAGACACACAACTTTGAAGCTCATAATTAGACTAAATCCATTGAATCTGTAGATTTCATAGAAGGCTTCCATAGCTCATTGAATCTACTTCTTCTCTTTACATAGACAACTCCCATTGATGTCGTGGGTTGACTAGCAGCAGAATTCAGTTTCCCAAAAGTATCTCCCAAAAGCAGTGGCCCCCAAACTGTGCTCTCTAAGGGATTTTGGACTTCAGCTCCCAGAATCCCAGACTATTGGCCAGCATGGCCGAATCTTCCAGGAGCTGAAGTCCCAAATCTCTTAAAGGGCACAGTTTGGGGACCACTGTGAAAGCAATCTCTTTGGGAACATGAATCTCTCCATATGAGTCAATTCTGAGTGAACCAACCTTTGGATGTCCAAGAGTAAATGCTAATCACAATATCAACACTGTTGTTGCATATTGTTATTGTGATTAGCACTTAATCTTGACATTTATCGGCTGGATCAGTCAGAGTTGACTCATAGGGAGAGATTCCCGTTCCCAAAGAAATTACTTTGGAAGGTACTTTTGGGGAACTGAATCCTATTGCTAGGATTCTCAAGTGGACCCATGGCATTGGTTGACAATAACAGACACTGAAACAGTTACTGGGAAAGAGGGGGTCTTTTTTTCTAAGGAAAACTCTTATTAACAACTGAGTAATTGTACACATGTTGCACCGGAGTGATCATCATGAGTCACTATGGAAAGAGAAGGGATTTTATTTTTCACTTCTCATGCACACTTATGGCTGAGTAACCAAGAAAGGGGGAAACCTCTCTTATCTGCAGCTGTCTTAAGGATAGCAAGTCAATGCAAAGGCAAATCATCTTGGGCTTAGTTTTTCCAATTCAGTCCATTTCTTGTCAGTGTCAGTTCTGTGTCCATTTAGTCATCACAGATGAGATTGGGGGGGGGGGGATGATCAGTTTCACTTTGCCTTATGCTCAATTCTTTCCAAGCTCACATTCCTTCTGTTCCTTGCAATAAAGAAATCGGCAAGGTTTGGAAATGAAAACTGAGTTGGCACAAAAACTTAGCCGCTTTAACAGCCATGGCTCCGTCCTTCAGAATCCCAGGATTTGATGACACTCAAGGTCCCTTCCAACTCTGTTCCTATGATTCTAATGGAAGTGGAAACCTCTGATGCTTTATTGATACAAATGCATGTTTGTAATCATTTTGTGTTACTTCCATGATCGGTTGCACACTCAACCACCTCCTCTCCCTAATATTAGAAAATGGAAATGAATCAAAATCCTGTTTCCTCCCTCTGACCTTTTGGAAGGCTCTCTGAAAGTTGTCATCATTAAAATCATTAAGCAAACAATTCCCTTTATTGCTCCGGTGCCAAACTTACAGCCAGTTAGCATTGCTTGGCCTTTTCAAACCAATGATTCATGTGAAACTCTAGAGAGCTGGGGCTGTACACAGAAGTTTGTGATTCAGGCACAATGGGAGGCTAATACCAAGGCAAAATAGCCAAGGATGTCTCATTTTAGACTTCTGATAGAGTCAAAGGTGATTCTGGGAAAGCCCTGGTTATTACCCTACTTGCAACTATAGGATGGGGGCAGAGGATACAGAGGAAGGATAGCGTGGGCTGAGTCAAAAAGATTGGATTTTCCCATCCTTTGACCTCCCCTCCTATGAATCTACTTCTCATGGAGATGGGGGAAATTTTCATTTTTGGACACTTTCCCAAGTGTGTTTCAAGGGGTACTGCTGCTCTAGTTTGGGGATGGAACGAGCTTGTTTTTTGCTGCTCCAGAGACTAAGATTTGGAGCAATGGATGCAAATGACAGGAAAGGAGATTCAAGCTCAACATTAGGAAGAACTTCTTGACCATAAGAGCTGTTCAACAGTAGGAGATGCTGCCTTGGAGTTTGCTGGAGTTTCCTTCTTTGGAGATTTTCAAGCAGGCATTGGATGGCTATCTGTGGGGGCACTTTAGTTGTGTGTTCCTGCATGGCAGAATGGGGTCGGACCGGATGGTCCTTGGGGCTTCTTCCAACTCTATGATTCTAGTCTAGTGGGGTGTGAAAATGATCGAGTTCACAAAGTTTGTCTGAAGGATGTCTTCTGAGAAACTGAACCCCCCTTTTCCACATGAGACAATGATGGAGGATAGTGCAAAACTGAAAAAGGTGGCTGACTTTCTGAACGTTGCTTCAGCCGCCAGGTCAAGCTACATCCAGGATAATAGCCAAGCGAGTGAAAGAGGCATAGTGGTTAATTTTGGAAACGCAAACCCAGGTCTTCATTGGGGCAAAACAGTGTGAAAGTCAAGGGTCTTTTGTGAAACATCACATCAACCCACTCTTTATTCTACTTGAGGCATTGATCACCTGGACTCCTTTTTAAGGACAGCAGGAAAGAAACTCCAGGAAAAGACTCACAGCTCAAAGAGTTGTTACAAAAATCCTTTATATGACATTTATATAGTTTCCAAAAATATATCTTATTTATTAATGGTTTTTATACAAACAGAACAGCCTGATTATTCCATAGAGAGAAAAAACAACAACATGGACCTAGGACCTTATCATATGGGGAAAATCAAGAGTTTAAACAGTGGTTATCCAGCACAAAACGCAATATCGTAATTAAGATTTTCACACAACGTCACTGTTAAACAGGTAATAAACAAGCAATAAGAGGCAATAAACAGAAACAAATCATTTTCAGGGAAATCTCCTTCTTGTTTTTTTTACTGTATTGCCCATTTAATAGCAATGTGTGTGAAAATTGTAATTGCGTTATCACCTTTTGCGCTGGATAATTGCTGTTTAAACCCCCGATTTCCCTGTGTGACAAGGTCCTTACATTGAGATCTTTCCTTCCTCTGTATCAAACAGGAACAGGGAAACTACTACTGGTGGCCTGGAGGTATATTTGGTCCTAATTTCATTTGGTTTGGAGACGTAAAGGGGCAGAAGTGGAAAGAGATGGAGTGACACAGAGAAAGAAAAAGGGGATGGAAGAGAGGAGGTGGTGGCAAAGAAGAAAGGGATGATGGACAGCTCAAAGAAAGAGTGAAGCCTGTGAATCTTTATGTATATATGTGTATGTGTGTGTGATGGAAATCCACAAAGGAACATCTTATAGGGTCATATATATGTTCTCCATGTCTGGGTCCTTAGGGGAGCAAAACACCACTCTCCACCATGGAAATAATATTCACAATGATTAATTTCCAGGTTGAAAACTGGGTTTCTTGACCATCAGGATGTTCTGTTGAGAAGAACAATAGACCAATTTTTTTCCTTCTTGGAAAGTGCTGCATAGGAATTATTCTATGTAGAAACAAAAATACATACATACATATCTATCTATCTATCTATCTATATGAGGGGACAAATATCAAATGAAAAGTGTTTAGGAAACAGATCTAGCCAGAAGTTTTACAATGCCCAGAATCATGAAAAACATCCCTGGGCCTTTTCACATGAACCAAATATAGCACTATGGTTGTACTTGAACCGCCGTAGTATGGAATCCTGGGATTTGGAGTCTGGGGAGTCGTGTTCAGCATCCTTGCCAAGGAGTTCTAGCACCTCATCAAACCAAAAGGAAACCCTCGGATTCCATACTAAAGCAGCTAAAGTGGGGTCATAGACCACTAACTGTGTAACATGAAAGGGCTCCAGGATTTCTTCTACATAGTTAGATGAAGAACGCACCAAAGAAAGTTATTTCAGGTCGACGAGCGTCCACAAGCGTGGGGTTACTAATGTTAACCATGAGTGTGTCATGTCGCCTGAGTTGGATGACACCTCCCAGGTAAAGCGATTTCTTCCACTTGTCTTTACTTCCAATGGTATCACTGGCTATCAGTTTCTTTATTGGTGTGCTTCCGTAGCTGGCGCTTTGTTTGGAGATGATCTGGGTTATGTAGGTCTCCTCCGACACGTTCTTCTGGCAATATGTCATATCTTTGCACTTGCCTTCAGGGCAATGGAAAGTGACTTGCGCGTACACAAAGTAATGCCCGGTTTCTAAGACAGTCAAGTAACCATCTTTGTATATAATTCTTCCATTGTCATCTTGTGGGTCATTTCTCCAGTGAAGGATTGGAAATACATTTGGGATGCAGTCATGATCTGGTTGGCTATCAGCGGCTGTGGAGAAAGAGAAAACAAATCCGTGGCATTAGTATGTTCTTGCTAGATACCTTCGCCAAGACCAATAGGTTTCCAAATCCAAAATGAATTTATTGAGCCCAAGGTTTAATGCTTGGTCCTACCTAGACTAGGCCCAGTGAATGAATTCCTGTATGATGGGTCAACACATAGATTGATCCCATAGATCTACTTTGGTAGACCTCAGCTGAAATACTGTGTCCACTTCCAGGCATCAAAGTTCATGAAGGGTATCCACAAATTAGAACATCTCTTGAGAAGGGCAACTAAGATGACCAAGGTCTGGAAACTAAGCCTTATGAGGAATAACTTAAACATCTGGGTATATTTAGCTTGGAGAAAATAAAGTGAGACGTGACAGCACAGCTATCTTTAAATATCAGAAGGGACGTCATGCGGAAGAGGGAGGGAGCTTCTGGAGCTGATGTTCCAGAGATTAGGATATGAACAAATGTACTGAAATTACAAGGAAAGAGATGGCCCCGAAACATTAGGAAGAAGTTCTTGATCATCAGAGCTCTTTCACAGTGAGATGTACTGTACTAGTTTGGTCAGTGATGGACTCCCCACCTTTGGAGGTCTTTAAACAGATGTTGGATGAGTATATTACAGAAATACATTAGTTGTATATTCCTGCATGGCAAGGGGTTAGGTTAGATATCTCTTGTGGCTCACTTCTGTTCTAATGAACAGACTAAGATTCTCAGATCTGCCTGGGCAAAATTCCCAAAGGCAAAATCTCCACTGAGATATGGAAAAAAAGAAATCACAATGATCCCTTATACCCACCTCTCCTAACCAGAGACCCTCCAGTTGCTCTGGCTACACCTTCCATCATCAACATGCAAAACCCATCTGGGAAGCATCAGAGCGCACAACATTCCCCGTACCGTCCCACAAGTACTAAAACTTACGTGTCAGATGGATCCTTGGCTTGATTCCTGAGGCTGGGATGTGAGATAGAAACAATAAAACAGAGAATTACTTGGGCAGGTGAAAGCAATTTGCCGGCTCTGCCACCCAGCCATATTAACAGCAGTCCTCTGCTGGATGCAAACATTGCACAATGGCACAATTCTGATTTCTGCAGACGCAGGTCCTCTTATGGAGATAAAAAAACCCAACCATGCGTAGAAGCCAATTAATTAATTAATTAATGCAGATTCTAATGTAGTGGTTTGAGTGTTGGACTTTGACTCTGGAGATGAGGGTTCGAAACCCCGCTTGCCCATGTAAACCCACTGGGTGGTCTTGGGCAAGTCACACTCTCTCAGTCTTAGAGGATGGCAGTGGCAAACCCCCTCTGAAGAAACCTGCTAAGAAGACTCCAGCATAGGGTCACCTTATGGTTACCTTAAGTCGGAGATGACTTGAAGGCACACAGCAATGAATATTCAATAAAGGTTTTCACAATAAAGAAGAACATGGTCACTAATTTGATTTCCGCTGAGCCACAAGGAACCATGCATTATATGAAGGGGATTCCCTGGGATCTCCCTCCCCTAATTTTGTTTTTAAAGGACTTTCATTCACAAATAAAGCAAAGCCATTGTAAGAGGTCATTTGCATGCATCTTCTGCTTGGGATTGTTTCGGCTGGCAAGGGCAAGCATCAAACCATGGACCTCCCACAAGAAAAGCAGGAGTCTGACCTGCTGAGCTACTGTTCCACTATGAGCATATTTTACAAGCTTTGCTTCAACAGTAGCAGTAGCGGCACAGAGGTTTTCGGGGCTGATATTGCTCAGAGAGATTTGGAAGGGTGAATCTTTCACGTGCGCCTCTGTGTTAAGCACATGCCAGAGTAAACAGAGTTAATGAAACACACTCACTACAGCTGTTGCAGTTGGGAGCATCGGCCTGCTGCCTTTGCATTTCTGGCATCTTTTCAGTCCACGTCTGGAAGTAAAAAAAGGAAACACACACAAAAAAAATCCTGACTTTGTGTCTCATAGAAACAGCGGCTACGTCCAACATGCCAGACACACACAATGGCCTGGGAAGTGGTTTTCCTTATTGTGGTAATTAGAAGACAATAAATCAAGACGTTTCTCACTTGCACATGACAAGTATTCCCAGTATTTACAGAACGGATAAGAAGCTACACTTGGCAGGAAGTGTGTTGTGTCCATGGCTTCAATCTTTCTCCTTTTCAGAGCCAGTACTCTTCTTTTACTCTACACCAGTACTCTACACCAGTACTTTACTCTATGCCAGTACGCTACACCAGTACTTTACCATTACTACACACTAGCTAGAGAGATTTTGTAGCCCCTTAGAGAGTAACTGAATGAAAGCAAGAAGTTGGCAGCATGAGCTTTCGTAGACGTCAGTCTCCTTCTTCAGATGCTTTTGGTGGAGAAAAAGCATTGGAAGAAGTAGGACCGAAGTCTACAAAAGCTCATGCTGCAAACTTCTTACTTTCTTTCATTTAGTCTCTAAGGTTCCATGGCATTTAAAGCAGTGTCACATTATTTCTGCAGAGAAAAAGAACGGAGAAGAAGAACTTTCCCTACCTATGGGCAAGGCAATTCTTCCTGTTATAAATGCATCAGCGTTGATCAAAATCCTGATTGCAAAGGAAGGCATTTCCGCTGCCAAGAGGCAAGGGACTGAAACAGCTCTCAACCTTGCTCAAAAGTACCTTGTGTGATGATGAAATAAGGAATTTCAACTTGTCAGAAACTTGTCAGAAACTGGAGGCAGTAGTGTTTGAATCAACACTTTAGAAGGCCTTTCTGGCACCAAAAGCAACCACTCTGGTACTACCGCTCCCCTGAGCAATTGCTACAGTGAGGTCAATAGTAGTTTATTCCATCACTTGTTGTTAAGAGCATTGCAGGGGGAAGAAGCTCTGCAGGATCTTACTTTAAAGCGGACAACTAACCAAAGTGGCTCCAAGTAAAAATTAGATAGTAGGACAAGCTGATTTTGCAGCCAAAATAATGCTTCCTTTGCTAAAAAGACAGAACAAAAGGCAGCAGCAGAATCCAACAGAACAGTCTACACAGTCAGTCCTCTACATTTGCAGCTTTGCAGCTTGGACTATTTCCGGATCTGATTAATGCATTCTCTCTAGGAATCCCTAGGTCCTCCAATGCAAAGATGTTGGAAGTTGGCCACAGAGATTACTAGAGAAAACACTTCCAGCAAATGGTTCTATGGAAAAACTCTGGCCGATGTTGACCCCAGCGTTGCACTGGAGGACCTGGAGATACCCAGAGAGCTGTTTCCTCAGGTAAAAAGAATAATGCTTTTTTATTTGCGGTTTCCCCCCATTCACAGGCATCCTTCACTCCTAACCCCAGCTCAAGGATTTTTGCTGCCTGAAGCAATGCCTCCATTTGACCTGCAGGAGCTGACTGTATGCAAAGGGATCCTGCAGCAACTTTGGGGTTGACTATAATAGAAAAGTTGGTCATGTGAGCTTTCGTAGGAATGAGCTGATGGCAGCTAATATGAGTCAGAGGATGACTGGAGCTCTTGCTGAATCTTGCATGTTAGCAATGGGATTACCTCATATCCCTTACAGGGAGCTAAGGTTGATAAGTCAAGCAGACTACCCTGAAATTTCAGAGATTTCAGGTAAGAAGGCAAAGAGGTCCTTCTAACCTCCCAAGCCTTGGCTGGATGGAGTCCCAGCATAGCTTGAGAGACAGCTAAGTTACAGATTCACCCACCAGCAGAGGGTTGGAATAGATAGCCCTTGGGTGCCCCTTCTTGCCTAACAATCCTATGATCTGACTTTCCTGAGGCCAGAAGACAGAGAGGTCCCTCTAACCTCTCAAGCATTGGTTGGATGGACTCCCAGGATGGTTGAGCTACAGATTCACTCACAGCAGAGGGTTGGAATAGATGGCCCTTCGGCACACCATCTTGCCTTACGATCTTATGATGTGACTCTCCTGAGAGGTCCCTCTAGCTTTTCAAGGCCCTTGGGTGACCCTCCTTGCCTTACAATCCTATGATGTCCTGCAATCCTATTGCCCCTTGGGTGGCCCTTCTTGTGCTACAATCCTATGATCTGACTCTCCTGAGGCACGAAGACATAGAGGTCCCTCTAATCTTGCAAAGCCTTGGCTGAATGGCTTTGGAGACAGCTCGGCTACAGATGCCTCCACCAGCAGAGGGTTGGGATAGATGGCCCTTGGGTGACCCTTCTTGTCCTGCAGATAGGATTGGGATAGATGGCCCTTGGGTGACCCTTCTTGTCCTGCAGATAGGATTGGGATAGATGGCCCTTGGGTGACCCTTCTTGTCCTACTGATAGGGTTGGAATAGATGGCCCCTGGGTGCCCCTTTTGGCTAAC
>NC_056528.1:15324598-15365706 GCF_019175285.1 Sceloporus undulatus | reverse complement strand
AATCCTATGATCTGACTCTCCCAAGGCAAGAAGTCAGAGAAGTCCCTCTGACCTCTCAAACCTTGTCTGGATGGCTTTAGAGACAGCTGGGCTACAGATTCTTCCACTAGCAGAGGTTTGGGATAGATGGCCCTTGGGTGCCTCTTTTGCCTTACAATCCCATGATCTGCCTCTCCTGAGTCAAGCAGACAGAGAGGTCCCTCTGCCCTCTCTAGCCTTGGCTGGAGAGACTCAATGATGGCTCCTTTACCCTTGCAAAGCCCAGTCCACCTAAGTCCCTCCACTTCCCCAAAAATTAAAATACCATAGATCCTCTCCAAATGCTAACCTACCTCTCCTTCTGAGGTCTTCCTAGCACTCTGGTTCAGCAGATAGAGGATAGGCAAGATGAGAAGGATCAAGCCCAGGAGGCAAAAGCCTACCAGGCAACGCAGCTTGCGACCCTCACTCCGAAGCATCCATCTCTCTCTGTCGACTTCCATGGCTCTGGCTTGGTAGATCGGGGACTCCTTGCAGAAGGAGGGATGCTCCAGAGGGATCCAGGCTAGGTATCTTTGGAAAAGGGAGCATCTCTTTATTTTATCCTCTGGGGCATCCCACGCCTTTTCCTTAGATGGGGATACCACACCTACAGAGGAGGGGTGGCAAGAAAGAAAAAGTGAGAGAATGGAAGAGAAAAAGAAAAAACAACAAATCAAAGGGAGAGAGAGAAAATGAATGGAGAGAGGAAGGAAGGAGGAGTGCTGTGGGAGGAGGAAAAGGAAAGTCCCTCAGGGATCTTGCTGCAAGCTGAATGGAAGAGAGGAAGAAAGAGGGAGGGAAAAAGGAGGGGAGAAACTCAGCCTGGGAGGGTTTCCACCAAAGCTGAAACCAGGCCCAAGTTTCTTGGATTCTGCTGATGTGAGTCAAGGCTGCATCAATAGAAGTACATGTAGACAGCAAGGTAATGTCTAAATGCACCTGAGGAAGTAGAGTGAAGTCTAGGGAAGTGCATGATGCCAACTTCTTTCTTTCAGTGAGTCTCAAAGGTGTGACAAGATCTTTCTACATATGTATTTCATTTCTTGCCATCGGAGAGCTTAGGCAGCATGACTCTGTGGCCACCTTCTACCAAATGTCATGCTGGAGGACCTAGAGATTCCTAGAGAGAACACTTCTCTAGGCATCCGTCCAGTGCACTTTGCAGGTGCTGACCATACAGTTGCCCTAGAGGACCTAGAGGTTCCTAGTGTCAAAACTTCTCTAGGCATTTGTATGGGTCTCTACAGATGGGCCACTCAACCCTTTGAGCCCCAGATGGAGGCTGCAGCAACCACATGCTGCAGCCTCTGGAAGGAGCAAAAAGAAGATCTGAAAAAGGGCTTCTTTTTGCATCTCAGAAGGGGCATCATAAGCGCTGTGGCATGGCATCATGATGCCCCTTCAGTCCAGAACCATTTGGGCGCTGCGTCCGGCGTGCATCACCATGGTGCGCACCATGTGGACGGGCATGTGCCATGATGGTGGCCAGGCAGGTGAACTAGGGCTTGGATCGTGTGAATACTCAGCCTTAGCTCAGCCCTAGTACACATGCAAGATGGCACAAAGTGCTGGTCTGTGCCACCCCTAAGTCCTCCAGTACAGTTCTATGGTCAACTTCCAGCAGATGTTGAATAGTGCCTTTAAAATTTGGGTGAGTGGAGAGAAGCTTCACTATGTGGCTTTCGAGGATCTAGAGGGTGCTGAACTTGGCTAGAAATAGAGTTCATTCTGGAGAGCTGCTGGAGTGGCTTCAAAACCCCATTGGGCATGAAGCTACCAACCTCTGCTGTGGGTGCATCTACAAAAGAACTAATGCAGTTTGACACCACTTTAGCTCCATGCTCTACAATCCTGAGATCTGTAGTTTTGCAAGCCTTCTCTACCAACCAGCCCTGGCAGCTCACTGAGCTACAAATCCCAGGATTCTGCAGGATGGAGCCATGACAGTTAAAGCAATGCATTATTTCTACAGCGTAGGTATATCTATAATCCCCAAAGGAGATTATAACACAGCAAAAACTAGTTGTCGGCCACTCCAGGCTGTTTATTTGATCTGAGTCAAAGCTAGAACATTTTTTTATTGTTGGTGGCTCAGCAGCTGATAGTTTGTGCCAATTTAAATATCAACAAATGGTCTGCTAAGGTTTGGGATCTTGCTGCACTGGAAAAGCATGCACAGCAAGTGAAAGGACTGAATGGGGATGTAAGGCAACCGTACGGGAATCTGGTTTGCTTTTATTAATTGTAGCAAACATTGTAGGGACATGTGGAAAGAAGCTCTCATAACTCGTGGACACCTTTGGAACAATGCATTTGGATACAGTAAATGCTCATTCCAGGCAGTGCCTTATTTGCTATACGTAAGTACTGTGATATAGTCTGCATACACATCAATGTTGACTTTACCTTTTTAATTATCGCTTATCTTTTTATCTGTACTTCTTGCTTGCTTTCTATTTTTCATAATTGTTGTTATTTTAAAATAGACCTGCTCAGCTTGGTGATACTCTCTGCATCAAGTGGTATCAAACGGAAAGGCAGATCTATCCCAAACATATTTTTATACCTAGAATACAAAGACATTGCTGTGTTAGTCGGGAAAATCAGTATGCAAAGTGATCTTGTAGCACCTTTGCAACTAACTGAAAGACAGAAGTCAACCTCCAAAAGAACACCTTTCTTCCAGACCAACGAATTCACCACTTGGGAGCCTTGATAGACACCTGGGTGAGAGTGGTCTGCCTTCCTCAAGACCGGATCCAGTCTATCCGTCGGTCCAGCCTCAAAGTCCTCCGTTTCCCCCGAGTCAACTTGCAGCTTCTAGCCCACCTACAGGGTCTCATGATTGGTAGAATCCCTGAAGCCTGTCCCCCTCTGGAGGGGTCATGTCATGTTTTTTTCTGGAGGGCTTGGAGCCTCCGCCCTCCTTGGCGGAGAAGGAGGTTTTTGGAGAACTTGGAGTCTCCCCATCGAGGTTTTTTGGGTCTGGCCTCCCTGGCTTGGAAGGAGTTAGAGTTGGAATTGGAGGAATAGTAAGATTGAGAGGGACGAAAGGGAGAATGGTTTTTAAACTGCCTCCCGTCGTCCTTCTTTTTATCCTTGATTAGTGTCCTACCAGGAGCTAGGCAGGAGGAAGACTGGGCAGCCTGGCTTCAGCTTCACGCCTGGAGACTGAGCGTCACATGCTGATGGGCTATGGCTACTCACCAAAGGTAATCGAGTCCATTCTTGCATCTCAACAACAATCGATGATCAAGATTTCATCATTGTCAAATGATGTCTGGAATGTGCATTCCCTTTCCAGTTTTAACAAAAGGCTTAGCTGGAAAGAGGATTTGATTACCTTTTGATGGCACATTTCATCATTGTCATATGATGTTTGGAATGGGCTGCCAACTAGCAAAGATTAAAACCAGATTTTTAAAACCACAATATTACACAGCCTAAATGTATTTACATGTGCATAGTTACATAGTTAAAGTCACTTGGGTCCAAAACACACTGCAGAAATCATCCAGATTGAGACCGCTTTAACTGCCCTGGCTTGGTGCTAGGGAATCCTGGGAATTGTAGTTTATTGTGGCACCAGAGCTCTCTGACAGAGAAGGATAAATGTGTCACAAACTGACAGTTCCCAGAATTCTCTAGCATTGAGCCAAGGCGGATAAGGCGGTCTCAGATTGGGTTATTTCCGCAGTGTGTTTTGGATCTCAGTGTTTTGGACCTCAGCTCCAGCAGCAACCAAGTTGCTGGGGTTCCTATACCCTCCACCATTTTTCAGACAAAAACTGGGACGCACGTGTTCAAACAACATCAACGTGAGGTCCAGATTGCAAAAGTTATTAATGAGAAAGACAAGACAGCAGCAGTCTGCTTTTGCCTGGGTTTACTGGAAAGGGCAAGAACCCACTCCTCCTCTCCTTTCCTTTGCCAAATTCATGCAGTGTGTGCCACTTTTGCTCTCTGGACTCCATTTGCAGCAACTGAAGTTGCAAAGGACAAAGTGGGAGGAGGAGGAGGAGGAGGAGGAGAGAAACCGAGACATTTTAGGATCAATTGGAAAAGTGGGACTACAAAGGATGAATTGGGTTGGTCTCTGATAAATCAGGACAGTGAGAGGGCATGTGTTGGTAAGGTTATGGGCTTCATCTGAAGGTAAAGGTCACATGCATCTCTAGGCAAAGGATCTCAAGAACTAACCCTTGGGTTTAGACATTGTTTGAGCCAGCTATGCAGATTCAGTATCAAAGGAGGAATTGTTTAGCACTTGTTCTTGGCATCTCCCATTTGGACTGTAACTGTTGGGAAAGATTGCATTTGCTTTGACGTCAAACCCTTGCAAGAGTATCTATGAACAGATCATGAACTGGCAAGTTCAGTCATCTGCTCAGGTACCCTGGAAACCCCTCTTTTGTCATCAAAGCTGGTGAGAACAGTGTCGAGAGGTGGACTAGATGCCTTCAGACAACGCCATGCAAGCCGGTGAGAACAGGACTCCATTGCAACTAGTTCCTGGAACAGCCTGAAGATTCATGGTTTTATATATGTGTAGGGAAGCCATCCTTTGACAATTTTGTACCTGAAGGAAGCAACTAGGAATTTTACAATTTTTCATCTTGCTGCATAGTTTTCAAAGACTGTTTATGTTTTAGGACTTTAACTGCTATGGCTCAATGCTATTTGCAGTTTGTTGTGGCACCAGAGCTCTCTCCCAGAGCAGGCTCCCAAAATTACACATCCCAGAATTCCATAGCCTTGAGCCATGGCAGCTGAAGCAGTGTCAAACTGCATTAATTCTACCAAGGAGATGCAGCCATAGTCAAATAGAGATCATTACTACAGGCTAATTATGGATGAGTAAATCCTGATAACTGTTCCATATACATGATCACTACATGGTCACAATGATGACATTATTGCCATGTTTTCAACCCCACCACCTACTTTAATATGTAACTAGGGAGCCTTGGTGCAATGCCACTATTGCAGCCACAAGATTGTGAGTTCGATCCTGGAGGGCTCCAAGGTTGACTCAGACTTCTATCCTTTTGTAGGTTAGTAAAATTAGTATCTGGCTTGTTGGGAGCAATTGGCTTAGAGATTGTAACCAGCTTAGAGAGTGCTGAGTTCACAGATAAGCGGTATGGAAATGCACATGCTATTGCAATTGCTGTTGCTTGGGAAGAAGGACGTCCATTCTGCTGGCAATTGCAACTTGGCTGAATAATGTTTTCATCAGCTTTGAGGTTGTTGGGCCAAGATAAGTTGCATAGGCCCGTTACAGATGGGCCTGAAAATACGGACTGGGTCCTTATTAGGGTTAGAAAGGGGCGTCACTTCCTGACACCACTAACCCTAATACGGACCCAGTCCGTACAAAATAGCAGTGACCGTTCCACACGGCCGCCGCCATTACGACGTCATGACCATGCCGCCTCCAAACGAGGTGGCGTGTACGTGACGTCTCTGCGCCACGCAAGGGCGCCTAGAGCGCCCTTTCCGCAGTGCAAAAAGGAGTTCCGAAATGGAGCTCCTTCTGGGGTTTGCATTGCTGGGCGCAGCCTTTACATGGCTGCGCCCAGCGACGCAGAGGAGAAAGGGGACAAGCGGCCCCTTTCTCCTCCTCCACACCGTCGCCGGGTGTCCTTGGGGCTTGAAGCCCCAAGGACACCCCTTTCCAGGCTGCGGGGAAGCAGCCTTTTGCCACTTCCCCGTGGCCTGCAAAGTGGTGGATCGGGGCCTCGGAGGCTGCTGGTTTGGCATCTGAGGCCCTGATACAGCAGGGAAAGGGGTGGGTGCAGGCCGCCCCAAATGGGCGGTCTGTAACCCGCCTTAGTTAAGTATATTGGGCCCTTGGTATCTGGTGGAGTTTGGTTCCAGGACCTCCTGTGGATACCAAAATCCATGCTCAAATCACATTAAATGCAGTGTCATAGTAAAATGGTATATAAAATGGCAAAATCAAAGTTTGCTTTTTTGGAATTTGTATTTTTTGGGGAATATTTTCAAGCTGTGGATAGTTGAATCCACGGATAAAAAAATCTGTGGATATGGAGGACCACTTATATACTTAGAGCCCATATAGACAGGCCAAAATAAAGCTGTTTTGGGTCACTTTGGAGGTATGCTGTTTAAATGATGCATGCATTCTAAGAGGCCAGAAGCTGCACCAAAGCCATGCTTCAATCCTAAGGACTGGAGCGCAGCTTTGGCGCAGCTTCTGGCCTCTTAAGATGCATGTGTCATTTAAACAGCATATCTCCAAAGTGACCCGAAGCAGCTTTGTTTTGGCCTGTCTTTACGTAAGTGTGCTTAACCAAGTAGCAAATGTAGACTACCGGTTTATATCTCTGAATGCCACTTGCTGAGCAAGCGAAGTGGAAAATTTCAGTTGCACCCATTTCCTGCTTTTTGGACTCCATGAGAAACATCAGGTTAGTCAGAGGATACTGAGCTATGCAGCCCTTTGCTTGGATCCAAACGTGTTTCCTTACATCATTGCTTTTGTTAACATTCTGCCCTCTGTCAACTTCTAAGAAAAACACAACGGAAACCGGGGGAAACCTTTCTCATTCGTTGGAGAGAAACCAAACCTTAGAGCGAAAGGAACTGCAGGTGGAGGAGGCGTTGGGTGCTTATTTATTAACCGGCAGTGTAAGTTCTGCAGATAACACCAAGCGCTATGTAAATAAGCCTCGTGACAGTTGAGTTTGATGATATTTTCTACATAAGGATTTCTGGGAGTGTTTCTCATCTCCTGCGGTTCCAGTCAGCCTTTCCTTTGCATAATTTGAGTTGGTAGAACTTGGAGCCAACTTTGAATTGATAGAAAAACAGGATGAGCTACGGGTTGTTTTGATGTAAGGCAAAGGTAAGGAAAGTAGGTCCAAATGGGCCATGTTTTGACCCCACACTCCTACTTTTGTGGCACCTAAAAACCTTTGGCAAATCATTGGAGTCACCCCACTATTAAAACTCAATGCAACTGTCATGCAACCTCTCCACTTTCATTTAAGTGAAGGAGAGGAGTAGGAAACAGTAGGAAAATTGTAGAGAGAAAAGGAAGAAAGGAAGGGAAGGAGAGAGGGAAAGAGGGAGGGAAGGAAAGAGTTAAGAAAAGAGAGAAGGAAGGAAGGAAGGAAGGAAGGAAGGAAGGAAGGAAGGAAGGAAGGAAGGAGTTGAGGAAGGAGAGGAGAAGAGAGGAAGGAGAAGTAGAAGGAGGGAGGGAGGGAGAGAGAGAAAATGAAACTGAACATGAAATTGGAATTAAAAAGAATGAATAAAAATTAAAGTGAAAAGAGGAGATTATAGAGAAGGGAGAAAAAAGGGAAGGAAAGAAAATGAACATGAAATGAAACTAGGCAAAGAAAGTAGGAATAGCAACGAGAAAGAAAAGGAGAAAGTTATAGTGGGAAAGAAAGGAAGCAGAGAAAGAAAGAAAAAAGAAAGACACAGACAGGAAATAGTGACACAGGGAAGGAGAAAGGGATAAAAGGAAGAAAAAGAGAGAAAAGAAAGATGAGGTAGTGTTTTTTTTAAATGTCACAGGCAAATTGATACATGATGGAACAACTCCATTTGGGACTCTTCCAATGACTTAACCAGAATTCAACTTGGAACGGGAGGGATGGAGTTATTTTTAGCCTTTTGACAAGTGAAGCAATGCACTACCGCATTTCGCCCCGTGTGCCAAAATGGCTTGCCTAAACTCATTCGCTGGGTCAAGGTTACAGTGCAGAGGCAATATTCAAAGCAAGGATTTCTAGATCCCTATCTGAGCCTCTCCTGTACATCACCCAACAGGAAGCCTCCACCAATTGGAGCCTATGGAGGTATTCTGCCTTGCCAGATGACGAAATCGCCCACTCACGCTTTTCATGCTCTTCTCTCTGTTACAAAGAGAAACTGGGAAGTTGCCCATCAAAATAAGCTTTATTGCCTTGTTCTGAAAGGTAGGCTCCAAAGAGCGAAAAGGGATTAGCAGACTGATACTTTCAGCAGCAATGTTAATTTTTTGCTCTCTCTCTCTCTCTCTCTAATTTATAAATGTATAAGTTTTCTCCCTACTCTGGGTGAGATGAAAAAAAAATTGGTGAGCTATTTAACCTTCTCTGTCAGAGAGCTCTGGTGCCACAACAAACTACAGATCCCAGGAGGCCATAGCAATCAGCCATGGCCATTCAAGCAGTGTCAAACTGCCTTAATTCTGCAGTGCAGATGCAGCCCAAACAGCCAATCTAGTCTATCGATGTTTATTTCTTAATGCACACAAAACATATGCAAACTGGATATGCAACTGTAGCCCAACCTATGTATATCCGTTCTGAGAAACAGAACTCCACAGAGTGCAAGGTCCAAATATAGTTTTATGTGCCAAAGCAGGAAATGATCATATACACACAAAAGCATGCGCTCTCACACCCACATTCAAGAACACATGATATAAAAGGTGGTAGCAGATAGTGACTTTATGGAGTGCAGAGGATAATACTGTATCGGTTCCAGAAGCGGCGGTTCCGGTCGAGAGACACTGTGAGATGGAAGCGGCTCAGCCAGTTGCCTTTGGATCTGGGATGGCCAGCAATTGCTCAAAAGAAGACCAAATTGGGGGTGCATTGGCAGGCATATTTATAAGGCAAAACGTATCCTTGGGCAGATTCGAGGATTAAAATGAAGTTTCCAGGAGAGAAGACTGAGAAGGGAACTCGTAAATGACCGGACAACCAGTGCAAATGTCTCTGGATGAAGGAGTACCAACACTGCTATGTAGGCACTGAGCATTAACGTGGTCTCAAGCGGTGTTATTTCTGCAGTGCAGATGCATCCTTACTTAAAATATGTGTTCAGGTCAATCTGTTTGTGGACCACCTGCTTCTTTTTCTGAGCAGGGCCCTGAATTTCTGCTCCGCAAATCCTGCCCTGATGAAAAAACACTTCCCAGCCGGAGGGCAAAAGCTGTCTTAGGCAGGAAGCTGTCAGTCAGGCAGTGAAACCAAAGGCGGCCGCACTGTTTGCAAACAAAGCCAGAAGCTGCGGTTCATGCCAAAGTGAAAGTATTGGCTGACTCACGTAGGCATGAATGTCTACTTTGGGCTTCACACTGAGCTGTGCTGAGTTCTGTGTGTCCAATGGAGCTGTGTCTTTTTTCTTCTTTCTTTTTAAAGGGCCAAGACTTCCATAGGCCTAATTCCCACTTACTTCTTGATTCGATTCCTGAAACTGGTTCAGCAAACACAGTAGTTCCCACTATGTTTGTGCCACTTTCAACAATTGTTGCAAGATAGATTTGTTTCCAAATAAATCGACTCAGCCCCCCAAACACCCCACTTTACCAGGATCTTTTTGACGCAGGTTAAGTGGGTAAAAACCATGCCCCCCTTTCCAAATTGCTTTAGTTATTCGAATTAATTGGAAACCATGGTGGTTTAAACTGGATCTTTTCGAATCACAATGTGGTTTAAACCATAGTGGGAATGAGGCCATAGTCTCCATTTGATTTTGGAAACGAAGGCACACAACAATAGCAGTAACAACAACCAAATCCCTGTGGGTTGGTGCAAGCTCCTGGCTAAACCTCTCACTCACTCTCTCCCTCGATGTCATTATGTATCTACGGATTCTTTATCCATGGATTCAACTATCCACGGCTTGAAAATATTCACACACACACACACACACACACACACACACATTCCAAAAAGCCATCCTTGATTTTTCCATTTTATATAAGGGACACCATTTTACTATGGCATTGTATTCAGTGGGACTTGAGTATCCATGAATTTTACTATCCACAGGGTGTGTGTGTGTCCCGGAACAAAACTTCAATGGAGGCTAAGGTCCCACCGTATTTATTGGCTTGTTCTTTCTATTTCCCATCCCCTCCAGCCTCTATTTTTTCAGGGTTGCCTGAAATCATCTCAACAACAGCAGCAGCAGAATTAATTGCAATATAGAATTATAACCAGACCTTGGAGTTAATGTGTTACACAAGACAACTAGAGTCAGCGTGATGCAGTGGTTTGATCATTGGACTATGTCTCTGGAGACAAGGGTTTGAATCCCTGCTTGATTATGTGAATCCACTAAGTAACCTTGGTAAGTCACACTTTCTCAGCCTCAGAGGAAGGCAGTGGTAAACCTCCTTTGAACAATGCTTGCCAAGAAAACCCCATGATAGGTTACCATGAATCAGAAAGTAGCCAGGAGTCAGATCCTTTCTTATCCCCTAGACATTTGCTTTTCACAGGTTACTATATAAAACCTCAGCTCCTAATCCATTGGCAATAGTACAACAGCCTCTGGAAACTAGATTTCAGAGGAAACATTTAAACCGATAAGGCTTAATGTCCCCCCCCCCCCCCCGGAAGTGATCACTTCTAGTCTGTCAGACTTCAAGTTCGAGGTGTGGGCTGCATTTCTTTTCAACATCAGTCCACGGCTAAGACTCCAATTTCCTACTTTCCACTTAGGCCTAAATCCAGTCATGATCCTGACGATAAGATCCCCATTGAATCAACAGCATTGTGCTAAGTCAAGCTTTATATACATTTCCATTATGTTAATGGCTCAACTCTGCTTGGGGCTGACAACTGAATTTCAGCCGAAATTGGAAAGGCATGTATAATTCAAGCCAAGAAAGCCTCCGAATGTATAGGATTGTATAAAACAGATGTGTAAGAGTAGGACTATTTTTCCTAACTTTTGATGATGAGATGATGATGACGAGGATTTACGTTTTCTCTTGCTGAAATCAGTTGAACCTCTGTGGCTTTAAAACACATCAGACCACAATTTTATTTCTTTCTAGGACGAGAACAGAAAGATATAAAAATGCCAGATGAACCCCTCTCGCTCTCTATTCCTCTGCTTGTTCAGACTCTGTTTGTACCATTTTTCTTTTGCTGGGGGGCTTGGAGAGGGTTGAGAAGTACCCTTGATCTTCAGTAGTACCAGATCCACAAATAAACAGACACACAGAGAGACAGAGAACAGGCATTTTAACATAACGAGGGTTAAATATCTCATGTTGTCTAAATATAGTTAAATATAGGCCATTACTTTTTTAGGTATTGTGCAAGGAGGTATACACATCCATATCTCCTTGTGCAACTCTATTGCTCCAGTTGTACGGTTGGATGGCTCCTGCAACAGTCTTGCCCTCCTGGCCATTGACTGGCTGTAAAGTCATAGAAGAAGGAAGAAGACTATGCTCTTGTCCAATCAATGGCTGAGACGTTGGAGCTATGTCAGGGACCTTCATGCTCCACCGGTGGTCAGATTGTGGTTAAAGATCTTGTCCATAAAACTTCAGATCCTCCTATAGTTTTAATTAAAGGCATTGTCCAGCTATTGTCCCAAGGAAAGGGCACTTCCAGTCTTCACCAGTGTACTTCAAGACGCCCAAAACGTTGCTCGTGGGGAAGGTGCCTGTGTCCAAATAGATGAACGGATCGACCTCCACTTCTATCCAATCCCCTTTCTTCAGTTCAACTAAAAGTACTGAGGAGAGGTCATGGCTTATTCCTTCGGAAGTCTTGTGGGAACTGCACAAAGTGAGGACCGTTTCCTTCCTGATTGTGCTGTTTATGAGAAGGCCCAGCCTTAGTTCGCTCATGGTGCTCCCGCACTTGGGGATGTAAAATTGCAAATGGCAATAGATGAAGTAGGTGCCGGGTTCCTGGACCACCAAGTTCCCATTGTCATACTGGAAGTTGTGTAGAATTCCTTCCTTGTGCCACCTCAGTCGTGACTGGTTGATCGGCTGTGACACTGGAAAAGCAGAAGGGAGAACACACACACATAGTTTGGAAGAACCTTTGAAAGGTTATCAGCCTAATTCTAACTTCTCTTGCATGCAGAAACTTGGCACCCAATAGTAGGCTAGATTCCACTAGATTATTTTTGGAAGTGGGGATTCTAGGAAAATACTCTGCTAGTAGAACTCCTCTCCAAGTACATTTCTTCCACTGTTTATCTCACCCTCTGCACCCACTTGTAGCACCGCCCTGATAAGAGAACAGGTCGAATTGACTCTGAAGTTCAACTCACTCTTCTCACTATTCACTCCCCATTGGCTGACATTCATACAAGCATAAGTCCACCTTCCATTTATGTTTGCATTTTTTCCATCATTGCAGAGGTTGATATTCCCTTCCTCTGTGATGGCCAAAGCCTCCCCCGCACAAAGCTTACAATTGCACAGCAATAACCCCCTCCTTGGTGGTTCTGTTGCTGGTATAGACCATCACATAGCATGCGGGACTTTGTCTCCTTTCCTTCTTCTGCTGGTGGAGAGTGGAAAGGAATAGTGCATCTACCTATGTCCTGATAGCCAGATACAGACCAATGGCATCATCCATTGAGTCCTACAGAGCCCTTGGGTTTATTTCAGTGAAGGATGTTCTTCTGGCTATGGTTATATCAAGGTGTTTCTCTAATTCCTTTTCCACTCTCCACTAGCAATGGAAGTATATGCATGTGTATGGCTATCACAGTGAAACAGTGACAGGGAGCCATACCAGAGTTTCTCAGGCAGAACTCTTAGGCTACACTCAACCATGTTGGATCTCAACCACTGTTGCCAATGAATTAACAGGAAGCAAGGTCAAGATCAGAAGGCCCCAGAAATAGCAAGAGGTCCCATACTGGATCACAGATTATTGTAGGTGCATCGTGATGCCAACTCCCAGCAGGGCTCTATTTCCTACTTCTGTGGTTCCACTTCCTTCTGTCCTCCAGCCTGATAACCATCCTAGTTTGGACGGTCTTGGCAAGTGCTTGGCTATGCCAGCTCCTGGAGCCAATCTTGACCAATAAGGTTTAGATGATTCCCTTGATCCACATCATTATTGTTTTGTGGGGTCACATAATCCCATGTCCCACCAAACTTTCTCAGAGGCAGAAGAAAATTGTGAAATTTACTCATTGCTTCTTTCAAGAAGATGTTTAATGAAGACTTGCTTCTCTCCATGTACCGCTGACCTTGCTGGGCAGGGTTGACGGGACATAGGCCAGAATATCTGGAGGACCAAATCTTTCCATAATGTAATACAGGTCAACTGCATCCCAAACTAAAAGGACCACAGCTGCATCATTCATAAATGTTAGCCCATCCTAGCTATGATCAATGGGAACTGGAGTTCAACAACATGTGGTGGAGACCATAGGTTTCCCCATCTGACCCATACAAACCTTGAAGATATGCTGCTGCTTTCTCAGATGCCATGGTCTGTGGACTCATCGAGGCCGCTCCTGATATTTCCCATAAGATAAAATGAAGGGAATAAAAAAACACACATTCAGTCAAATGTTTCTGGCTAAATAGCTGTTTCTTCTCTTTTCTTGACCCAATGAAATTCTCCTAGATCATTTAGGGCTCCTACATTATAGGAAGAAGTTCACACCTGGAGAACAGCTTGGGACCCCAGGAAGTTCAGATTTGGACCCATGCCCTGCTGGTGTTCTCTATTTCTGTATTCAGATAATGCCATTTTTTTTCCTTCCATAACCTTAACCAAAAGAGGGAAGTCATGTGCAGAGCTTGGAAAAGTTCCTTTCTTGCGCTGCTTCTCCCAGAATCCATACTTGCTCAGGCATTCTGGAAACTGTAGGTGTCAGAAGAGACAACTTATCCAAGCTCTGGCCTTGTGCCTTGCATTGGCGGGACAGTAAACTCTCTTTAATCCAGAAATAATAATAATTGAGATAATTATTACAGGCCAGAAGCGGTGATACAAATATTTGGCCTTTGCGCTACACAGATGGCTTACATCTGCTTTGGTGATGTAAGTCACAATTTTTTCTTAGATGGTTGGAAGCTTGCTTAAATCTTCATGGATTGCAAGCGGATACTTGCTCCTCAAATGAAAGAGACCACTGACCTCTGCTGATCAGGAATGCAAAATTCACAACCCAGATGTTGACGCTGCTCAGGCGATATTAATTCATTTCAATAGTTTGCTAGGGTTGCTCATTTTAAAACAACTGGAAAGAAGCTATTGTTTTAAGAAACAGGATCTCCATAAGTCGGAAACAGCTTGAAGGCACACAAACAACAACAACGAGTACAAATATAAGCATGAATACCTGTACAATGCTGTATTGTAAGCACACAATGACGCCACAAGTGGCTTCTACAGTATACAGTATGCATGAAAATATGGCACTGAAATAAAGGGGGAAAGGGAGTCTGTGGTCGCAAAAGTGTTGCACAAAGAGCCCTCTTTTTATTCGGATGGAGAAAATAAAAGAAACTTGGAAGAAACACAAAAAGGACAGGTTCACTCATCAAGGTGGCAAGGCTGTGAGTAAGGTTGGACTATGGGTGGAGTGATGCTTTGAATCATTGTAAGGCCAACACTCAAACCGCGATTCTTTTGGAATCCAGGTGTGTTTGCCAACCTCTCTGAAAGCATCACCGTTTTTAGATTGTCAAGCAACTCCGATAAAAAGAATTTGAACTGAAGTGCTAAATGTTCATCAGAAGTACCTGGTGTTCATTGGAGCACTCTTGCCAATACCCAGATGTGGGTGCGCAACATAACCATGGATTGGTAAAGTTACAAAAGGTAGACCATGATGCAAGATCTTGGCCTGCATCTCTAGTATGGATCAATGAATGAACACAACTTCAGTGAAAGTCTCCATTTCAAGTGTGAAGGATTCACTCTTATGGGAAGGATTCTCAGATGCAGACATTTTTTCGCCAGGAACTAGTTAATCCATCTGCATTAATGAGGTGCTCATGGCCGAATTTGCTTTGCCAAGCTGATTTGCAGCTATTAAAACCAACCAATAAATCTTCATTCCATTATTTTCTCTCTCTCTTTCTTAGCAGAGAGCAGGACACTATTAACTCAACACCTACAGGTACTTAAAGGCAATTTTATTCACACAAGCATGCTCCCGTGGGCCTTTGGGTGTACACACATACCCCTACGCCAGCTTATTCATTCCTTGGCTATAAATCATCAGGGGATAAATTGGAAACAGCGATCGCCAATTAATTGAGATGAATGTTTGGCTGGATAAATGAAGGGGTGTTAAGATGGGATTCGTGGCCGTGGGTGAATACAGAGACGTGAAAGCAGTAACCATGAAATCAATCACACCAGAGATGTAATCGTTGTCAGTGCAAAGCCAGTGCCACTGTTTCTTGTATGTTGGATGAACCTACAGCGCTGTCTTACAGTGTTGGCCATAAGGCCAAAGTAAAAGGAAATTGATCAAGGATCCTGTTTGATATTGGAAGCTAAGCAGGATCAGTCCTGATCAGAATTTGAGTGGGAGACCGCCAATGGATACCAGGTAATATCTTTGAGGAAGATGGCAAAACCACTCCTAAAGATTCCTATGAAATCCACACTCTCTTGCAACATTTTGGTGGCGGTTGTTGAACCTCTGAAGCTCCAAAAGTTCACCCCGTAAGGGATGTTCAAACAATTGCCAAGTAAAACATTGTAATAAAACACACTCCAATTTTAATTTATGCCTAAGCTTTTACATCTTTCGTTACTCGTTTTTGTTTCTCATCCCGCCCAGACAAACCTCAGGAGAGAGGAGTCATCCAAGCTAAATGTAGAGCCATAACTCAGGACAGATTTCCTTAGAGAACAGTTTGACGATATGAACAACGAACTGCGAACGGTTCAATGGTATGAACAAAGATGAAACACAAAGAAAGTAATATCACAATGACAATGCAGGAAAAAAAGTTGTATTCCTGGTGCCAAAGAGGTTTTGTATGCGGTTGATATTAGTTCAAGTAAAGGGCAATTGCTTTAGTGCTAGAACTCTCTAAGCATAGGCCAACGTTCTGCATGGGACTTGGGTCTTTTTAATGACCTTTGTTGTTGTTGTTATGTGCCTTCAAGTCATTCCCAACTTAGGGTGACCCTAAAATGAACCTGTTGCAAGGTTTTTTGGGGTTGAGAGTGGATGACAAGAACACCCAATGGCTTTCCATGGCTGAGCGGAGACTTGAACCCTGGTGTCCAGGGTTGTGGTGCAAAGCTGAAACCACTACACCGCACTGGCTCTTGTAAATGGCCTCATGGGTGCAAAAACAAATTTAGTAGTTTCACAATGTGATGTGATGTTACAATGTATGGGCATCTCTTGCACATTGGGGGAGTGACTGGTGCAATATGGCCAATGTGCCATGGGTACCAAGGCACATCGGAGCACCTCGCCCTGTGCCATGGGTACCAAGGCACATCAGTGCACCTCGCCCTGTGCCATGGGTACCAAGGAACATCAGTGCACCCCGCCCTGTGCCATGGGTACCAAGGCACATCAGTGCACCTCGCCCTGTGCCATGGGTACCAAGGCACATCAGAGCACCTCGCCCTGTTCCATGGGTACCAAGGCACATCAGAACACCTCGCCCTGAGTGCCTCTATGTTCTCTTCAAGTGCCAACCCACCTATTCCAAAGATGCTCATTTGTATTGGCCAAATTTACATGATCTTACCTTGCATTTCTGCTCTCCGATGTCCATCACACTCTGCTGTAGATCCCTTTAAGACAAGGACAGAGTTACATAGATGATGGCCTTATCCATATCTGTGTAACTTAAATTCATTAAACTTGATTATTTTTTAATGGAACCCATCTCTTTGAAACAACAATGTTCTCGCATTGCTATTTTAATCTAGCATAGCCCAAACTATGTCTAATCTCTGCCATACACTGAGCAGCAAGCTCTGGCTTTGATTTTTGTGCAACTTGTCGCACAATCTGGGAAATATTAAAGTTACAAGCTGTGAAATCAAACTGACCAAGGGCTTCTTTTTTGATTTCACTTCCAAGGAAGCAAGCTGAGGCTGCAAGAGGAACAACCGAGACATTCACATGAGAATGATATCACGATGAGAATAATACCATCATCTCCCAAGGCAGACAGGGAAAGAAGATTTAATGCTGGTAGCTCATGTTGCTTTTTAGGAACAAGTTTACGAGAAAATTACATGCATCGATGCATGTCATACACCTCCTGGAACGCCTTCTAATGGAAAAGAAAAATGACAGATAACACATGCCTTTTATTCCGCATGATTGCAATATGCACCCGAGGAAATGAATAGCACATGTTTTGTTATTTTATTTTCCCCACCCCAGAAAAATCAAATTTGTTTTGTCAATGGTAAAATTTACAGTGAGGCTGTCCCCTGCGAGGCCAAAGTGTAATGAAATGACGCTTTTGGGAGAAGGGATCATGTTTCATTGCATACTAAAAGTGCCAAGTTTACAAAGAGTCTGACTAAGGAGCCAAGGATGACCGATTTTTCTATCTCCCCCAGGTCAGTTAGCAAGTAAAATAATTTAATCTCCTCCATCAAAGAACTTTATATCACACTCTACATTTTGTAACTTTATGAAACCGTAGCTAAATTGCAGAAATGCAATGAAACCCTGTTAGTGAATTGCAAAATCCTGCAGATGTGTGTAGAGAAATACACACTGAAAGCCAGCATGGTGTAGTGGTTTCAGTGTTGGACTAGGACTCTGGGAGACTACTCAGTCATGGAAATCCACTGTGCAAACTTGCGTAAGTCGCACTCTTTCAGCCTCAGAGGACAGCAATGGCAAACCTCCCCCGAACAAACCTTGCCATAGCTGTGCACCGTCCAAGGATGTGCCTCTGCGTGTATCATGGTTACGCATGGCAAACTCTGTTGATGCAGTTGCAAACTGAATATGGACATGATGTCGTTGCCAAAGATGTACAGTCACATCCATAAAGTGTGAGTAAAACAGCAACAGGACATCTCAATTGCATTTCATCATGTATGGGGGAAATGTAGATCATGGTCTTCTAAGTTCTCATGGGAGGTCAATGCAGTTTTTCATGTCTCAACAGTTGCCCACTCCAGTTTGCACACAGGTCTCATATCAATTGGCACCCAGGTGATGTATTATTCATAGATGTTTGTGCCTGTAACAGGCTACAAGACCTCCTACTCCATGATTCACACAGGTTTTAATAGCTTGATCAACCAATTGATAAGGTCTGCATAAATTTCCCTCTGAGTAAGAGCACTCATTCTGAAGCAACAAAGCATAATACTACTTCCGTTGCTTCTTGACAATGCGCTTGTGGGTTGTGGTGGGCATTCCCCATTTCCTCTCGCTCAAGGCTTCGTGGCTCTTTGACCAAGGTGCCTACTCTCAGTTGTTGTATAGGTAGGGTAGGTACATACAAAGGAGTGTACATGCATTATACACCCAGGCTATGATGGACACATTGGTTGAATCTACCTACCTATAATGTGGCCCTCCTCTTTTCTTACTGCCTTCTGATTTACCAGGTGTTATTATCTTTTCATGATATAACCAAAGTACTCAGTTTGGTCAGTTTGGCTTCTAGGGAGAGTTCAGGCTTGGTTTGCTCAATGTGTGGATTAACCTTCTCAAATCATCTGTTGACTTTTGACAGATTCATGAAATGGATAGGGTTTTCTTAGACAAGGAATACTCAGAAGTGATTTGCCATTGTCCTCCTCTGAAAGATATCTGACAGCCTCTGGTATGTCATGGCAGTCTCCATCCATGTGCTAAGGGTTGATCCCATTTAGCTTCTAAGATCAGACAGGATCTGGCACCTTTGGAGGGTGTTTTGGCCCTTTGATTTGCTCTGGGAACCCCTTTATTAGTCACTCTGGCAGTTCATAGTGTCTACAAACCTCTTTTCCAGCACCACATTTCAAATGAGTTGATTCTTTCCCAGTCAGCTTTCTTTTTACTGTCCAACTTTCTCAACCATACATACACATGCATGCATGGTTTTCATCCATCCAGATCTTGTTGGACTGCAACTGCCAACATCCTTCCCCAGAGACTGTCACTAGGACTGATGGGATTTACAGTCCGATGATATCAGGAGGGACAAAACTTGCCAATCCCTGACCTACATGGTGTCCTACAGACTAACAGGATCAGGAATAAAGTTCCATGTCCCAATGAATGTGAAACCTAAATGTTGATGGGATTTACCTTTACGGAATAAAGATGTCAGCCTCAGTGTCAGCTCCAGTAACCTATCCTTGACAGTGCAATGGAGTGATTTCCTACAGCAGGAATTTGGTTTCGTCCCCAGATTAAGCCTCAAGGAAAGATTGACAGCTGAAATGACAGCCGTCTTCAAATACCTGGAGGTCAGTCATGTGGAAGCAAGCTTGTTTCTTTTTGCTTCAGAGGATAGAACATGAAGCAACGAAGCCAGATGACAAGAGAAGAGCATCCACACAAACCTCCTGATGGTAAGAACTCTTTGATGGTGGAATAAACAAGCTTTGAAAAGTGACTCTCCTTCCTTGGAGCGTTTTGAATGGAGTTTGGATGGTTATCTCAGGGGATTAAATAAGATAACACTTGGGATCCTCTCCAACTCCTTGATTCTAAAATTAAGATGAATCTAGACCAGCAGTTCTCAACCAATGGGTTGCAACCCCTTTGGAGGTCGAACGACCCTTTCATAGAGGTTGCCTAAGACCATCAGAAAACACATATTTCCAGTGGTCTTAGGGACCAAGACCATTGGTTGGGGGTCATGGGGAACTGTATTAAAGGGTTGCGGCATTAGGAAGGTTGAGAACCACTGATCTAGACCAACAAACATAGGTACCTTAAAAGAAGCAGCATATCTCTGGACAAGAGGACAACATGAATAGGAGATAACTTACCGTCCGTTGAAGCACTAAGGCCACGATAATCCCCAAGGCTGCAAGCAGGCAAAGAGTGAGGGACACCGTGAAAAAATAGAGGTAGGCTTGGATTTTAGGATGAAACGGCCTTGCGACACCTTCTTCAGTCATATCTTTGAACCCTTCCTGAGGACGATTCACTCTGAAGAAAGATTTCTTCTCCGGCGGAGAGTTCGTCCCTTTATAAAGTCCTCAGTGTTTTGCCCCATATCTCCCTCTGATCCCCTTTGCTCTCGCGTCTGTGCTCTTGAAGGAGTTCTCCCACACCTTGGCTCATGTGATCTGGAAAAAATAGCTTCATCACTTGTTGCATGAAGAATTTTTTTAAACAATTAAGGAAAACAAAGAGAGCTGGGCCAGAGCCAGTGATGGACTCCAAGAAGAGAAAGGATTCCTCTGCTCTTCGGAGGGGATCCCACCAAGATGAGGCCTGGCCCTGGATACCAGGAGCAAGAAGCTCAAAGTGCGCTCTTTTCTCTCTGCTCAGCAGATCTCTGCAAAGCCACTGTCACAGCTGCTCTTCTCTGGGGACTTCCTCTTTCAGATGTCACCAGCCTGTTCTACATATCGAGAATGGGAGGGTTGTCTTGCCGCTACACATCAGAGGAGTTCCCCTTTTTCTAATCTCTGGAGATCTGCATTTCCAGAGATTGCTTAATCGCAGTTATTTTTAAAACTCTGCAAAGCCCCCTCTCCTTTGGATAAAAAATAATTGCAGACGTTGCTCTTTCATCTCCATAGGTTTACCTGATGCTCCACTCAATGAGAGCCACAAAGATTGGTCCATGTATTTATTGAGTTTCCGAGCATCTTCTTGTGGATCTGAATAGCTCTCGCTGCTGTCAACCACCCTCTACACTTGTTTGTTTGTGCATCCATGCATGCAGAATTTAACTAAGAGATGGGTTATTGGTCTTGTCTTCCTACCAGCAGCCCATGGTCTAATCAAGAGGGATATATGGACACATCATCTTACCATCAATCCTTTTCTTCATGGACCACTGACACTTCTTCTTTAACTGTTTATCTGCCATTATTCCTGGCTGTATTTCGAAGTGGAGGGCCATTTATGTCTCTGTCAGTCACCAGATCTTTATTTGCTAGTGGCTTCAGGAATGGCCCTTATGGAGTCATCAATGTCAAGCCAAGCACTTGGAGTCAAGTTGATGTTGGCATGTGCCAAGAAGGCATTGAAACATACTCAGACCAGAAGGCAAAATCCAACCCAGAAAGAGGTGTTTCATCCCTCTTCCAGTTGAAGCAAGCTCAGTCTAGATGGACAGAGAAAGAGCTTGGAGAGCATTGCTCACCTAGAGAGATGCTCCAAGTTACAGTAACAGAATCATAGAAGGCAGCACCAACAAGGCAGAGTATGTGTTCAACCTCACTATCAGACAGTGGTTCAGACTCTTCCTGAAGGCATCCCAAGGGCAGCCCATTAGTTTCCAAAGTGATTCCCAAAGTTAAACCTTCCAGGTGTTTTGGACTTTGGTTGCCAAAATCCCAAACCACTGACCAAGAGGGCTGAAGCTTCTGAGAGCTGAGGTCCCCTGCAGGGAATATGACTCTCAAGAGACTCCCCTTTTCCTGATTTAAAAGAATGAAGAACAAAATATTGTACGATTCTTCTTCAGAAATGACTCTGAATAGAAGTGGGAGCAGATACTGGCAGAGCTCATGTTTTCTTCTCCTGCAATGACTGTATCGAAAATGCTAAGGGAAAGATATTACTGTACGATGTTACAGATTAATTCCTTCTTGCATCCTTTGGTTTTTATGCTCCAACTCAACCCACTATCAGAGAAATCTTGGCTGTCTAAGATAAAGGGGAGGCTTTTCTGGATGGAGAGTTTATTCTAGGAGAACATTTTAATGCCATATTTGATTGAAAGTGGAAAAGGGAGATGTATGGTTAGGGTTTAACTAGTCATTTGTCCTTGTATGGAGACAAGTTTAAATCAAGGGGATGCCACACCAAAGATGAAATATTAGATAGAGTTTTCCAATTTTCACAGTCGTTATTTTGGGGTCTTTGCTTGAGACCAATTTCTCTGAAAGCAGTCTTGGAAATGAATTTGCAGTAGAATAAACACACACACACACAACAGTGGCAGTATTTTGTACATGTCTCTTGTTTCTTTTCCAGATTTCATTTGCATGCTCCCCAGTTGTTTTCCCTTTTATTAAAAGCTTATAGAAAAGTTCAGAAAATTGCGAGAGGGGCCTGTGGAGAAGTTGAAATGACTTGATGGCATCACCTTCAAAGATTTCTAGACATTGATTCACAGGACAAAGCAATAATTTAAACAATAAATTGACAATCTCCAATGGAGTAAAAGTTTGAAGGTGTTGACGCATGGTTCTGCAGACATTGCCTGAGTCCAAGAATTGCTCTCTTCAGGAGACCACAGAGCGCATAGACACTACAAATCATAGCGTTGCATTCAGACACCAGACAATGGCATCATTACCTTGGTTTGTGAGAACGATAGGAAATAAATAATGGATGGAATAAAAGGAAACAACGTCCCCTGACCCAGATAACTACAGTTCCAAAAATCATATAAATCTCCAAGAGCAACTGATATCAGTCTGGCAGGGTTGATTTCAAGTCCCCTAGAGCTAATGTAGGGCAGTGATTTGAGTATTGGACTAGGACTGGTGACCAGGCATTAAATCCCTTTGAAGCATGGAAACCCATTGGGTAACTGTGTGTAAGTCACACTCTCTCAGCCTCAGAATGAAACAATTACAACCCCCCCTCTGACCAAATCTTGCCAAGAAAACCCCATAGGCCTCATTCCCACTACATTTTAAACCAGATTGCAAATCGGTTTGAATCGGTTTAAATTACCTTGGTTCGCCCTTGAACCAAATCTCTGAAGCAATTTGGAGAGGGGGGGGGCATGCGCTAAACCTATTTAACCCACGTCTTTTTGACACTGATTTTTTCTGCATCTTTTTGGACAAATTGATTCCATGCGAGTGTGAACCAGATGCGGATCGGAATCGATTTAAATTTCCCCTTCGGACGGCTGGATCGGGTCCATTTTGAATTGATTCATTCATCAATTGTGAACCACAAGTGGGTTGTTTTATTTTATTTTGCAGCAAGACAATTCAATCAGGGCAATAATAGTGTGAACCCCGCTCCGCTGCCGAACCGATCCATTGATTCGGATCGCAAAGAGATTTATTTACAAGTGGGAATGTGGCCTTGATAGGTTTTCCATGGGTTGGTGGAAATGACTTGAAGGCACCAAGAACATCAACAAACCTGGAGATCAGTTAGTAGTGTGAACTGGGAAGGAGCTATTCAATGTGCCGAACCTGTTTGGAGTAGAGGATTCGATATCTCAGCTAGAGTCTTTAATCTTCGGACTAAAACCAGGGTGGATTCACAGTCCCATTGGCATGGATTCCTCTATCTTGAGTTCAGTGATTCTGAAACTGAGCATAGATCCATTAAAACTGCAATCATATGGCTTGCCCACACTGTGAAATACAGAGTATTATATGTTACAAGCTCTTCGTAATGAGTTAATTCCAAGCTCTAGATGAGATAGATCAAGGTTGAGATTATCTTCAATCTAAGGTGGAAGACAGAACTTGATTGCAAGTTCTTACAAGATTTATTGAGGCTTTATCAGTTAGGAGAAAATGTCAGAAAAGATAGTTAGATAAAACAGACTCTCTTTCATATATCTCTATTCTCAGTTTCAGTCTCAGTTTGAATCTTTACTAGAGCTTGGAATCAATGGGTTACAATTTGTTCCTATTTTGTAATAATTCAACCCTCTCTATTTTTTAAAGTCTGTTTGTTTTGTAATGATAAAGTCTATTTTAAATGATATTTTTCATTAAAAAAATAGAGTTATTTTGGAGATGGGGTTAAACACCTCGGATAACTCCTTGGAAGTTCAGACCAAAACCCAAAGTGGAATTCACTTCCTCAATGACATCTCCTTCCGTTGCCAAAATCTGGAGTGAAATTTCAGCATCTAAAATTAAATTTAAAATCTTAAAATCTCTCCCCTTCTCTCTTTCCTTCTGTGAGAAAAGAAACCAAGGCTAAACGCACAAGGTACAGAACAAGGTGCAGGTTTGAAAAAAGGACACACTCTCCATATATGTAGCAGAGGAAGGAGAGGTGAAGGTGGGTGTTGTGTAGGAAAGTGAAAAACCACAAGAGGATGAAAGTTCAAGTTCTGGGATTTTGAGAAATCAGACTCAGCATTTTGGTAGCAACAGATAAGGATCTGTTTGAGGCGGTGCATGTTGAACCTTCCTGCTTTGTGACTATAATAAGAAATTTCCACCGTGCCATTTCCACTGGAGTTTTACACTCATGCACACGTGTGTGTCTACCTGTATATGCGTGTGTAGAAACACATGTACACATACACTATATGCATGAATATATTTTGGTATACTTATGCACCACCGCTTCTTAAAGACCCTGCAATGTGAGGCATGGCATCTGAACCACATGATATTTCCTGACCACAATGCACACATCTTTCATGATAATGTTACCAATGCTGAGTTATGTAAACCTAGAACAGAGGAATCTCCCAAAGCCCCCCACTGAGGCTTGTCTATGGGTGCTAGGAGAGAATTGTCCCCTTGTTGTAGCATGCCTTCAAATAATCTCTGATCCATGGTGACCCTAATGGGAACATATCATGGCATATCTTGGCAAGATTTGTTCAGGTAGGCATACCTTTGCCATGCTCTGAGTGATTTACCCAAATGGGTTTCCTTGGCTGAGCAAGGATTCGAACCCTGGCTTCAAGAGTTGTAGTCCAACACTCAAACCACTACACCACACTGGGTCCATGAAGTTGTCCATCCAACAGTAAAGTGACTCTTGGAATGTGCGTGTCAGGGTTATTTGTTTCCCCCTCTGAAAAAAGCAAAACAAAAACATTAACTGATTTTATTTAATTAAAATCTGTCTTAAATCTGCAGTACCATCTTTAGCCACTAGATGGCAGCCCTCCCCTAACCAGGGAACACAAATCTGGAAATTGGGATTCATTTTGCTATAGGGCCTCTAACTAGTTCTATATATTTCTTCCTTCTACGGGGCCCTAGAACTCTTCCAGATGTTCATACGGAGAGAGTGCAGAAATAAATGCTGAAAGAAGGGGAAATAATAATGTAGGGGATAAAAGAGGGCAGCTGGGAAGAGCAGAGAAGAAACATGGGATCATGTTGGGGTTACTGTATGGTTTACAACCAGTGGCAGCTGCTAGCTTCTTCATCATTGAGGAGAAGGATTTGTGGCTTTAGCTTGGTTTTAAAAGAAGTTGGCCAAGGTCTACGTTCAGCACCTTGGAAAGTTTCTTTCAAATTCAAATTCAAAGCCACAGTAGATGCGCCTTCCCAAAGGTCATGACAACACTGTGGTCTAGACATCTTCACATACACTCCACAGAAAAACAATCCAGGCAATTCCAAATCAAACAAAGAGATCTGTTCATTTCAGGAGGTTCATTTTGCAGGAGAACATCTTGACAGATTCCATTTTCACAAATATATGGGTAGCTGGGGACTTTGCAGTACCTTGCCCCGATCGTTCTTTTTCCCTTTTCCTTTTTCACTGGGAGCGGAGGGTCAGCAATAAATCCTTTGTCCTCAGGTTTGAGCAAAATGCAGGATCCGTTTTAAGACATCCTAATAAACCCTCCGTCAGTTCCGAACTCAGTTTACAACCTGTCATTTTGGAAACAATTTTTGGAGACGGACGGTGAAGCGTGCGTTTAAAGGCTGCATTTATGTTCCTGCTGTCACTTGGGTACTGAAAGCAGTTGGCACAAAGCAATTTAAGATGTATATTGCTTTTTTCCTATTTTAAAAATATAATCCTCCAGGGAAGTCAGATTCATGTTGTTTTTGCTCTCTCATTATACTGGACAAATTCAACGACTATAGCTACTCCCAAGTTATAGACAAGAGTGTACCTTTCAGTTTGTTTTGTTATTGTGTGCCTTCAAGTCATTTCTGACTTATGGTGAACCTATCATAGGGTTGGTTTTCTTGGCCTCTCATCTCAGTTCATTCATTGAACCATCAGTTGTACAATTCCTTTGAACCAAGGATGCCAGGAATCGAATCTGGGACCTTCTGCATCAAACCTAGTCCTGGACCACAATCCGTCCCTCTGTGTAATCGCTTCTTCCTTGCGTCACAAGGAAGAGATGCTGCATCGAGCCATTTTACTTTACTTTATGCACATGTTATTTGTAAGAAGAGTTTTGTAGGCGGCTGTGCCAAGCAACTTTGTCAGAACCGAGAATGCAAAGACAGCGAAACCACAGGAAGGTCTCCAACAAAACTTGGAGCCAAAATGACATAATGACTGATGAAAGTTCTGGGTTTGTTCCAGCCACTTGTCTGACTACCTCTCTGTCTGACTCTCTTTTTTCTGCCTTAGGCATAGGGTTTACTGTAAAGGCACCGGAAACTGTGATTTCTTCTTCTTCTAATTTCCGAGGAAAGAACCATCATGAAATCTACGTATAGGTCTCCTCAACCCATCTGATTTCTCCCCCGCCAGCTGCATCCTCCAAAAGCAGAGCAAACAAGGTGTTTGATGTGGGTGCAGCAGCAAAGACAGAGTGTAGCGCTCAACGAATTTCAGTATGTTCAGATTTATCCTCATAATTCATCTTTTTGCTCTGATTTCAAGCTTCTCCTGACTCAGATGGGATTATTCTTTTGGTGTCTTGGAGGGAGAGAGGGATGTAATGGGCACACAGTCTTTCAAAATTTGTTGAGCGTTTGCCAGGTAGATGAGCATGCAAAGGGATCTTGCAGCACCTTTGAGATTAACTGAAAGAGAGAAGTTGGTAGCATGAGCTTTCATGGACTTAGGAGAGGATACAGATGGGTGGCTCCATGCCGCCTGTCTTTGCCCCTTATTGGTGCCACACGAACTGCACTGGGCAGCACCGACATGCTCCCTAAAAAGAAGCCACCTACAGCCACCGCTTCCAGAGAGCATTGTTTGGGCGTGTGGATGCTCATGTATCATAGTCATGTGCCCCATGAGGGTGGGGCCACAACAAGGTGGCATACAGGTGCCACTAGTAGGGCTGGGCACGTATGGACGCCCAGCCCTGGAGAGGCCTAATTTCGGCCCCAGGCCGGCTCTTTGCACCAGTCTGTACTTGGCCTTAGAATCATAGAAGAGTTGCAAGAGACCACAAGGTCTATCCAGTGCCAGTCCAACCGACTGAACCTACGTCTTCAGCACTAGCCAACTGTAGGGGATGAGTGGAGTCATAGTTCAGCAACATCTGGAGGACCTCATTGGCAGTGCCGTAAATCTGCACAACTCCTGAGCCTGTTGCGATGGTAACTGAAATGATTTGCCAGAGATGCCACTCTTTTTAGATGGTTGTTATTGCTGTTTTGTACCTTCAAGTTGTTTCCAACTTATGGGGACCCTAAGGTTAACCTATCTCTGAGCTTTCTGGGGCTCACCCAAGGTCACCCAGTGGGTTCCCATGGCTGAGAAGAGAATCGAAGCCCAATCTCCAGAGTCCTAGTCCTATGCCCAAACCATGATACCATGTTGGCTCACCTTTGGACTGTGTTGATTTCTAAAACTTTAATTTGTGGAGCTATTCACTGCGGTCCATCTCTTTGTGCGCATGTGCCTTGAGGTCATGAGTCAAGTTATGGCAATCCCATGGATTTCATATTGTTTTCTCAGCCGATGAATACTCAGAGACGGTTTTGCAAATTCCTTTCTTTGAAATATAGTCTAGTTCAGTGTTAAGAAAAGGACGTTTTTCCTGAACAAGGTGGAGCATGTCTGCCATCTGCTGTTGAAAAGAAGGGACATATTTTTGGAGGAAATAAAATAAGTGACAAAGACCCAATGAGCCCATACAGACAGGCCAAAATAAAGCTGCTTCGGGTCACTTTGGAGATATGCTGTTTAAATGATGGATGCGTCCTAAGAGGCCAGAAGCTGTGCCAAAGCTACGCTGCAGTCCTTAGGATTGGAGCGTGGCTTCCGGCCTCTTAGGACACATGCAGCATTTAAGCAGCATACCTCCAAAGTGACCCAAAACAGCTTTATTTTGGTCTGTCTGTATGGGCTCAATGAGTCCATTTTTCTAACAAAGGTGTAGAGGTTGTAGAGGCCTAAATATCTTAATGGCACCAGGTCCCATCTAATCTTGGAAGCTAAGCAGGGTAAGCTCTGGTTATCACTTGGATGGGAGACTACCAGTATATACCAGATACTGACTGGGAGCTCCCTAAAGCTATCCTCATAGGGGTTGGATTCCAGCCCTTTCACAATCTTGGTCACCTTCCTTGGGACAGTCCACCTTTGCTACTTACTAAAGTGTAATGTTTCCATGAGTATCACTATCACCTACAGTGTCTTACTTCCACTTATTTTGTCTCCATCCTTTCTCTATTTCCAACGTCGATTTCTGCAAATTTTCAGAATGGAGACAGATTTAGCCCTGGGATTTTTGTAAACAGGTAGCACAACTTTTCAGTAACAAATACTTAAATGTTTAAGGGTGTATCCACACTACAGAATTAAAGCAGTTTGACACCCCTTTAACTGCTTTGACCCTATCCAACGGAATCGTTGGGTTTGTAGTTTGGTCCGTCAGGGAGCTCTGGCACCTCACCAAACTTGCAGATCCTAGGAATCTGTAGGATTGATACATGGCAAGCCTAATGGGGTCAAACTGCTTCATTGGCCAAACAGGGAATACAGGCAACAGATAATATGGAGCCAAGCAACAGCGTAAAATAACAACCGCCACAAAACCCTCACATTTTTTTAAAATTTATTTTTATTCAAAGAATATGGTACAGAGGAATCAAAACACAGGCTTCGTCCTTATATAAAACAAATATATTTACACAGGCAGTTGTGAAAGTGTGAACGGCTATTACAGTTCTTCCAAACCCACTCTCTTCCCATCGGCACACATCCTTTTCCTCCTAGACGTGATTCCCCCCCCCACTATTTGAAAGCAAAGAACGAATGTTTTGGGAAGCGACTCACATCTCTTATTGTTGCTATTTGCTTTGGAGTCATCTCCAACTTTTATGGCAATGCTGTTGATGAGAGATCTCCACGAATCCCAGGCATGTATTGCCTTCCTTGCAAACTCAGGGCTGTGGCTTCCTTGCTTAAGTCAATCTACCTGTAATGTGATCATCATCATATTTTCCTATTACCTTCTCCTTTCCCCCCAGACCTATATCTTATATATGTCTGATATAACCGACTCATTTGAGCTGGAGAAGAGTTCTGTGGATAGTGAGGACTGCTAAAAAGAAAAATAAACTGGTCCTTTGACGTTTTTGTTGTTGTTCTCGACTTATGGTGGCCCTACGGTGAACCTGCCTCCTGCATTGAGTGGGAAAAACAAACCCTAGCAAATTCATTGTCCTTGAATAGGAAGATGAAACACTTACAACGATTTTTATTTCTATTCTAGATGTAATTATAAATCCTTTAGTCCTCTCCTTTGTGCTTTCCAGGGCCTGCCTGCTACAAGACTTGTTCTGTTTTTCTTTCTACCGGGGAGAAAGTGCGAAAGGAGGGGAAGTGGGTCATGGTCACTGCTAGATATGTCATTGTTCCTATTCTCTTTGAAAGCCAATGAACGGTGCGGACGGTGAGGGGAGACTACGTTCCTAGACACAATTAACACACACATATACATTTAAAATAAAAGGGCAAGTGTGCAAAGAAATGCTGAAATGGTCTCTTGTGGCGGACCACCATAGATTCCCAGACATCTTTTGGAAGCCCTCTGCAGAATATTAGTTGCAACCAATTTACTAGGATGATTGCAACCGGATATGCAAAACTTGCATTTGCTTAAAAGATGGCCACCCTGATAATACCCGACGATACTGCCTCCTTCTCATCCGTTCTCCTGAAAAAGAACGTACAAAGCCCAAAAGAAACCAGTGTGGCTTGGTTCAATCTGATATGAGGCTTATGTAAAGGTCTTTCTTAAATCTCCTACCAGGGATTTTTTAAATACAAGGGTGAGTAGTCTGTGGCCTTTCGGATGTTGTTGGAGCAACTGCCACCATCCATGGTAAGGATGGAGAAACTGGTCAGTCTTGCTTTCTTCCAGCACTAAGGTATCGTGATCCTTTCCATTCCAATTATGAAGAAATGTACAGATCTGGGTGAAGTCTTTCAGGGCGAACTGAAATGAAATCCTACCATTTGCACTCACAAAATCCAATAGCTAGGACTATTGCCAGAATGGAGAGAACCAGGTTGTCCTATAGTTGAGCCTTCTGCCCAGAAGAAGACATGACAACTCTCATTTAATGCTTATGGCTGAATCCAACTAAGACTTTTAAGATGATGGAATCTGTTGGTTTTGGTTTCTACCATAATTGATTTTCTTTCTTTCTTTTTTTAAATTGCAAATTCTTTGAGACTTGAAGATCCAAAAATGGGTGAATTTTGGTCATCTTGGTCCATGGACCACGATGGAGGCTGAAGTCCAGCAATTATTTGGAGACCCCCAAAAGATTTCACAGCTCTATTTAGACATCTCTAGGGTTCAGTCTTGGACTGTCTGCATGCAAAGCAGTACTCTAACCATTGAGCCACAGGGCTCTACGCAACATGAGACACTCTGTACAAACGCACACCCGCAGTTATGCAAACATACCTCGGCTGTGCACGCAACTATACAACGCAGGAAGAAAGTGGGAGATCTCCGTAAAAGTAAAATTGTGCTTTTATTCAACTTTATTTTTTCCCTTTTAAAAAAAGAAACATTTACAATCAGACACTGTCCTGTTGTCTTTCGGAAAGCGTGAATTTTTCTCCCTCTTTTTCTTTTTTCTTACAAAAATGACAAAATTTAGCTTATTACCGTTATTCTTCTTCGTAATCTTTTCATTATATTAATAATATTAACTTTAGGCGGAGAGGTTTGGACCGGATTGCTTGCGTTCGTGCCGCCTTTTCTGGGTAGCACCATCTATGTATGTATATGGTCGAAAGAAAGAAGAAAATCCAGGTGACCCGCTAAAGCTTAAGGATGGCTAACAATGCTCATGATAGTGATGTGTATGTGTTTTAGTGGGGGGGCGGGGGGAGGAAATATGGCTGGTTTGTGAACTGCTAGATCATCTCATTTTTCTTTTCCATTGCTGCTCTTAAGAGACCTTGCCCAAAGATTTATGCCAACAAAAGCCAACTGAGGGATGGGGGGAAGACAGTATAGAAAAGTGCCCCTACCCTCTCCGGCTGTTGTCCTCTTTGGTACAAAGAAAGCCAGTTACGTACAGAAGAAAGATGCTCCATGGAGCATGCTATGGTTTGAAGGCTTTCCCACCCACCATCCCCACTTTTTAAAAAGAACATGGTCAAAGGAGCCAAGGTTAGGTCAAGCAATGCCAATACTTTGGTAAGGTACCCATCCTCATTGCTAATCCCCCTTCCTCAATTCCCTGGGAAGCAACCAACCCCTTTCTTCCCAATTCGCTTTATCTTTTTGTCTCTCTGCCAAGACTACGGAGGATGTTCTATGCTCTTTTCCGTCTCCCTTCCAGGTTGCGGAAGCTGTAGGGTCTCAGTTTCATCTCGGCAAATTGGATGGAGTATTCGTGGCCTTTCCAGTGGAACCAGTTGACACCCTGAAAAACGCAAGCGAAGCAGCAAGTGAATACCATTCCGCACACTATAGGAACATGGGAGGAATGGGTTCAAATCACATTTATTGTGTTCAAAACCTGAAGAGACCCGATTGTTTCTGATCCTGGAAGATGATCAAGGTAGGTCTTGGATGGGGGCCCATCAAGGAATATCAAGCTCTGTAAGCAGTATTGTAGAGGAAGCCAATGGCAAACCACCTCAGAGTATCCCTTGCCTAAGTAAAGCTTATGAAATTCATGGGATCACCACAAGTCAGCAAACAACTTTAGTGCCCAGATGCCTTGAAGACATCCAATCTCATCTGATCATGGAAGCTAAGCAGGTTTAGTACTTGGATGAGGCTCCCAACAAGGAGTATCAGGTACTGTAGGCTATATCAGAGGAAGGCAATGACAAACCACACCTAAGTATCTCTAGCAAAAGAAAACCCTACGCAATTCAAGGGGTCACTATACATTGTCAGCCAACTTGAAGGCACATACATTAATCTAGAGCTTAAATACTCTTGAAACATCAGAACATCTTTGATCATGAAAGCTAAGCAGGGTCAGACATGAATAGCACTTGAATGGAGGACCATCAAGGAACACCAGGTGCTTTAGGATGTCTTCAGAGGAAGGCAATAATAAACTACTACTGAATTTTTCCTTGCAAAAGAAAACCCTATAGCATTCATGAGGTTGTCATAAGTCAACGGGAAACATGAAGACATACTTTTGAGCAAATAAATCGATAAACCTCTTACCTGACTGTGGCTGTTGTCCCCATATCTACCCATCAGGTTGACTCGGTGGCAGTTCTTATACCAGAAAGCTCCTTTATACGATAAAGCGCAGTTCGTGATGGCTGAATCGTTGTCCTTGTCAAAGGTAGAAAAGGACCTTCCATTGTGGTAAGACATGGAATCACCTGCAGAGTAGGAGAGAGAACCAAATGCACACCGTTAGATCATGAAGTATCTGAGATCAGGCCCAAAAAAGGGCAGAAAATCAACTCAAATGGTTAAAAAGAAATTGACTTTGCAAGCAGAGGCAGCTGATGCATCAATTTCTATGGGGCAGTAATCTCAGGTTTATAGTTGCTTCTCTTAAAGCTGTTCAAGGTTTGCATGGAGCTGCTCCCAGTGCTGCAGGCTGAGCACTTGGATGCCCCCTATTCAGACCAGAGCATAAAAAAACACGTAGATTTGCCTCCATTGGCTGGTGAAATGCATTTGAAAGCTGCAGCTAGTGCCAAATGTGCAATGAGTTAATGTAGCAATTTCCCTCCCGCTGCAAAAGAAGTCTTCCAAAACTGAGCCATTTTTGACAATTATTCGCAGCTTGGAACTGATTCTGCACAAAAATTGGCAAAAGGTTTTTGTGCGGAAACCTCGATTTCCTGCACTCGAAATTGGGTTTTCCGTGCAAATAATAATAATAATAATAATAATGTATAGAGATCTTATTTTCTGAGCAGGAAATACTGTTTCTTGTGCAAAGAATAAGTCCCAAACTGCAGAGATTCTTGGCAATCCAGGGTTTTTCAAAACCCCTTTTCAACCGTTTCTTCAACTAGTATAAAATATTCTTCCCCCTCCGGCCACAAATTTATAGCTTTGTTTTCTGCAAGGGATCTAGAGTCCTTTTATAGACTATTGCTGGGGCCTGCTCTTTCCATTTGAAACCCATCCCATGCTGAGTAATGTGCTACTCTTTATGGCAGGCTTTCCCTGGAATGTAAACGGATAGCCTCATCCCCGAAGAAAAGTCTCCCTCGAAGCTCTAACTACCTGTCAAAAAATAAATATGGTTTACAATATGGAGCGCACGTTCTCAGGGGCCAAGAATGTGCTTGGCTTTCCCCCATCGTAACAATCTGTACTGTTTGGAGAAGCCTGGAAAAATGATGTTGGAGACCGCAATGGCTCACAGTGCTACAACAAACACCAAATCCTAGGATGCCATAGGATGGAGCCACGATAGTCGAAGCAGTGTCAAACTGGATTAATTCTGCAGTGTGGAAGCAGACTGCCACCTACATTTGTTTATTTGCCTCCTCCCTCCCTGTCCTTTTATTTGTGTTGCGGCTTCTAGATAGGCAAGTTAAAGCCCACCTGCTGTGCCGCTGTATCCGTCAACTTTCAGCCGGTAGCGAGTGCGGGCATCTCCCACAGTGAATTTGTCATAGAGGGCATAAGCGGTTTCTCCGTGATCCCGCAGATCCACACGCAGTTCGTACTGGCCCTGGGAAGTGATTTTGTGAAGCTTATCCAGACCTAAAAGGAACAGAGGACAATAAAAAAGTAAGGGGGAGATTTCTCAGTCATCGTCTGGCCTTCAAACGGCTACATTTCACACATGCAACATAGGCCCCTGTGCTTGGTTGGAAATATATTATGCCCTCTGACACTTCACAGTTGCAAATTGGGACAATGAGAGGACAAGCGATCTTAGAGTATGGTCAAGAGGACAAAGGAGATGCCGCAGCAGTTTGCTTTTGCCAGAGTCTACTGGGAAGGCAAAAGTCTCTCCATCCTCTCCTCTCCCTTCTTGAGTGGAAATGACTTTTGCACTTTGAAGTCGGTTTGCAGCAATGGAAGCAAGCAGAAGACAAAGGAAGAAAATGAGAAGGGAAGAGAGAAACCGGGACATTTTCCAAAGCTGCTGAAAAAGTGGGATGGCAGAGGATTACTCGAGACTGTCCCTGCCAAAGTGGGAGAGTTGGGAGGCATTGTCTTTTTGGTTTCTAGCAGTGGAAATAGGAAAGTGTTCTGCTAAAGCCTTGAACATCTGAGATGAAAAGTAACCACAATGACTGTGCGGATGTGTGTCAGTGTGCAGCTTTTTGGTAAGTCCCAACCAGACTATATCCCAAACCACAACCCAACTCAATTAGAGTAAATCTCATACTTCAAAAATAGCAGTTTTTAATTACTTTCACACACACACAAAGTTGTTTCCCCTGCTCTCAAGTGTGTTTTTTCCAGTTTCTTACCCATCCAGAATTCACCCTTGGGGTCACCAAATCCAGCCTCGTAAGTCCTCCAGTTCCTATAGAAATCTTCTGCTCCATCCTGCCTTCTTAAAAACACCTGGCGGCACAGAAAATAACCATTGCACAGTTGGGGCTTCTTTTCTTATCAAAGTAGATTGATTTTATCTTACTAACATCTATCTATAGCCAGCAGTAAGGACTTCTGCCACTTGGGGGCAGACTTTTCCAACCTTCCCCAGATGCCTGAGAGATCATTGTAGCCTTGCATGGGATATTCATGCCTCCAGAGGACCTATGGGCAGCAGCATTATGCTTCCCTCTGTAGGGTCCCAAATTCTTCAAACATTTGAGAGAGCGGGAACAGCAGAATCCTATTGCTCAGTTCATATTCCTTAATAGTAATTATAATATGTACGTATATATTGAAAAATGAGAAACTACTCACAATCCATCCACCTCCATCAGAAGACATGTCACAGTAGACTTCTGCTGGCTGGGACTGGTCACCATTTAAGTAAATTGTGTAAAGGCCAGAGGCTGTTTCTCCATTCAGCAAAGCTTGGGAGCAATCCCTGGGGTAAGGATACAGGAGTCCAGCTGCAGAGAGGGAAGCAAATAAAGAATCAAACTCTGGTATCAACAGTTTCAATGTTCACAGTTCAATGTTAAGGAGGTTCTGTTGGCCATGCCCTGATCCCCCCATATGTCATACTTGTGGTGAAAACCGACTGGATGATCTTGCTTCTCAGGTTCAGGTTTAGTGCCTGCAACTTCACAATGTACTGGGTAGATGGACTTAGGTCTGACAAGCTGTAGGAAGTCGACTCAGGTCCCAGGATCACTTCCTGTGGAGAGAATCAATAACAGAGGACCACTTTTGTTGTTGTTGAATGACCAGGCATCAGAGAAACAAACTCTTGCATTTTTAAAAATGTCTGGGTGCCCTTGGATGAATGATTTATGCACCTTTAAGAAAACAATTTCAATGATGGATGAGGACATTGCCCTTCCTGATAGCATCTTTTCCATGCTATCCCACTGTTAGAAGGAAGAGACGGTGGGATGAAAATGAATGTTTCGTACAGAACTGTTCAAGCAACATGGCTAAAAAGCCAGCGTGAGCATGGCTGGTAAATGAACTCATTACACTTCCATGCACTGAATTCATCAAGTATTTAGATGTATTTCCCCCATGTGGCATGACTATGAGTACATTCATATTAGAGGAAAAAAAGGTGGGTGGAGGACATTTTCTTAGCATTAACCTGACAATTAATAGGAAGAACTATTTGGCCCATCTTGCTCCATACTGTCTTCATTTGGGTTGGAAAATATGTGCCACGCTAGACATTGTTGGTATTCGGCTTTCATCAACCCTGGTTAAGAAAGCTAATGGTGAAGGATTTGGGAAATTGCAATCAAACATCTGGTGGGTCGAGAGCCAGCATGGTGTAGTGAAGACATGCCCAAACTTTGGTCCTCCAGATGTTTTGGAGTTCAGCTGCCCTTTGACCAAGCTAGAGAGGGCTTCTGGGAGTTGAAGTCCAAAACATTGGAGGACTGAAGTTTGGGAACCACTGTGTTGTGGTTTGGGTGTTGGACTAGGTCTTTGGAGGCCAGGGTTCAAATCCCCCCTCAGCCATGGAAACCCATGAGGTGACCTTAGACAAGTTATGTTCTTCCAGCTTCACAGAATGGCAAACCTTGCCAAGAAAACTCCATGATAGTTTTGCCTTAGGGTCGCCATATATCAGAAATGACTTGGAAGGCACACAAGAACAATCCATATTAGATATTTATTGGCCTACACAGATGGACAACAGTTGTCCAGGGTTGCAAAGAGGAAAATTTCCCTAACTCTACTTGAAAATACTGAGGGTTGAACCTGGGGATATTTGCCCACAAAACTTGTGTTCAATGAATTAGGGCTCTTTCCCTGTAGGCTTTCAGATTGGATTCAATTGCTTACCTTGACCTTGCCATCAATGGATTCATAGATGAGGAGGTAACCTGTGACAGGAGCGCGGGGAGGCTTCCATTTGAGCAGCGCTGTTTCGGACTGCACATCTGTGGCGGTCAAGTCCCTTGGTGCATCAAGGGCTGGCAGAAAGACAGAAAGAGAAGAGTCCATCCCTCAGCTGAAGACTCAGAGTTTGCACACTATCTTCAGAGGAAGATATCTTCCTCTGAAATGTACAGTAGGCTGAACCCTGGCCAACGTACCTGTGGTGAATTTGGTGGAGATGATTCTACTTTTCTGTGGTCCTTTAATGGCATAGATCCTGAGTGTATACTCAGAGGCTGGACGGAGGCCAATGAGATCGTATTCCACCGTGTTTCCTGAGACGCTCTGAGTTGTTTCTGGCACTAAAGAAGAAAGAGGAACAGATCCTTGATAAGTGAGCAATTCAAGGCTAGTCAGGTGCATTCCCTTAATGGCTTCTGAATTTGCTCCATTTGCAAAGCAGGTATCGCTCCCATTAGTAAACTCAGGCCAAAAAGTCTAGAGAAGGCCCCTTTATGTACTTTACTTCAATTACCTTGAATCATCACTGCCGCACTCCTCCCTTGGCAAGATTCCTGGGCTGTATCCACACTGCAAAGTTATAGCACCTCAATACTACTTTAACTGCTATGGGTCCATCCTGTTTAATTTGTAGATTTGTAGTTTGGGGAGGGCATTAGAAAGCTGCCATGCATTTCCCTGAACTACAACATGAAGCACCCAAGTAGTGGATTCTACTAGCACTAGAGCTGTTTGGTTAATTAATTAGTATTAACTGGTTAATTAACTAGGATACTTAATTCTTTTTCTGCCACTTGTCTACAAAAGAGCACCAAACTGCAACTCCTTTGACAGTTAGGTTTTCTGCTTGAGCCCCAGATTTTGTGATGGATAGAATCATTTAGGACAAGAAGGTTCCTCCAAAGGGTAATCTAATCCAAGCCTTTTCGTGGAAGGAGATCCAAAGTGGCATTCTAACCTCAGTTTAAAATAGGTCAGCTTCTTTCCAACACAGTCTATTCCACTTTCAAACAGCTCTCAGCCTCAGGTGGTTTTGAGGCAATATCACTTTTCACAACAGGAAAGACTAGAAACATGTTTTGTTTCTTCTTAAAACAAAATTCAGCACCTAGTACTGCATTCCACCACTTTCCAAGCGCTTGGTGGTACAGCTGTGTAATATGGAGAGCCCTGTATCAGAGAAAGCTGGACTTACCACCTTCGGTGATGTAAGAAATCACGTATTCATCTACTGCAGCGATCGCCGGTTGCCACACAGCCAGTGCTTCAGATTCAGTTATGTTCACAGCCTTTAGTCCCGATGGACTATCCAAAGCTAGAGAGAAGGAGGAGATAAAATAGCGAAGAGTTCATTCTATGTATATCTCACCTTTTCTTCACAGATTTTAAGGAAGGTCTCCTCCTACCATGCCTTATGCTTACAACAACCCTTATGTATCAACCACCATTGCCTAAACTGCCATTCATATCAAAAACATCAAGTCTATCATTTGAGAAGAACATGTGCATATTCACTTTGCAAAGCAGCACTTTTAGCCTGAGATTCCTCTCCTTCTTCTTGAGAACCAGTGAAGTAGTCCTTAGGGCCAGGTCTGGATATACATCTATTGAGCAATGGACAAAGTGAATGTGGTTGATGGACAACAGCCGACCATTCAGCTCACTGTGTCCTAACTTTCCATGGTGGAAAAATAAAGAGACTCACATAATCTCTGCTATTTCTTGGCTGGCCATAATGTGCCAAAGTGAAGAAGGGACAAGTGCTGGGAATCCAGCCCTCAGAAGACATGAATAAGTTATTACTACCATGGGAATGGGAGGTCATTCGGGAGGTCACTCTGGGCTTTCAAAACACGTCGAAACAAAGCAAAAACTGATTATCTTGCGGTGTTATGGGAGAACTACTGGCATCGAGATCTAGACTGAGTGTCATTCATCTTTCACAGTTGACATCTCACTCCTTGGCTCTCTGTTCTAGCGCCTGACAGTTTGATGAAGAAAACTCGCAGCCGAGTTTCAGAAGGGAGAGAGACTGAACAGAAGGCAAAATAAAACATGCTCCTGGGTGACCTTTTGTCAACGTCTGGGTCTCTGGAGGCCTCCTTTGCGTTTAATCAAAAAACGTTCACACCATAAAACTCATTTCATAGTTCTGTGCAACGTTTCACTCGTATATGAGGAGCGCATTTCGCCACAAAGCTCCCTCATCCTTGAAATAATGCTTCTCTTTCTTTCTTCATATGTTTGGAATGTCCTTTGAAAACACCAGCCACATCCCTGACCATGGTCTTAAATCTCTGCTTACTTCATTCTCCCACCTAAAGACAAAAAGTACCCAAAGTTTCCTCCCTGCGGGGTGAAACTGAGAATGGTTAGAGACATTTTTCAGTGTGGGCTTTCTGCCAAGCAACCTTCATGTATTGCTTCCATTTTTAGCCCTGTTTCCACTTTCTTCCCTTTCCCCAATGCACATTGGGCACTCCTGCTATGCTCTGGTGTTGTCCAGGTTGCGCTTCATGAGTTATTAGGGCCTACTACACATTTGGCTATGGAACATCAGTCACTCCGCCATTGCGAAATGGATGCTCATACCTTGAAATGTCATGGCAGCCCTTAGGTGAATATGGATGTCACCAAAACAAGATTCAGTTTTGCACGCACATTTATGAATGTGCCATTTATGAAGACAAAAGTCCCAAGCAGAATGCAAGTCTAGGCATGTATCTCAGTGACCCAGATGCAATGGTTTACTACTACTCTAAACACCCTGATACCATTGTTAAGATTCCTGGGATTTGTGGTTAGGTGAGGTACTTAGAATTCAATGCCAGAGAGTCCCACTGCTATAATTTGGAGGTGGAATGCAATTTTTAACATTGGTTCTCCTTTGCTTTAAAGTCATGGGTACATACCTGTGGTCAAAGATCCAGAAACAGGCTCACTTTCCTCAAATCCTTTGAGGGAGACAATGCTGACAATGTACTCCACACCAGGAACCAGTTTGACCAGTTTGGTCCTGATTCTACTTCCATCTACAGACACGGAACTGGGAAGACCTAGAAGAGACAGAAGTTTGAGCATAAGAGGTACAAAGGCCAAAATACTCCACTTGCGTTGCATAGCATAGCATACATCTCTGGATGTGCTGCTACTCATTGGATGTGTTGTTCAATACCAATGTGCCACTGAATGTGAAAGTGAATTCACATCCAACCAGCTACCAATTTGGAAGGGGCAGATGGAGATACATTGGCTGTGTGTCCATATGTATAGGGCACCATAGACACAACTCCACTTCTGTTGACCTGACCTGAGTGTGGATGTTCCTCATTGGATTAAAGTGTCTGACTGGTTTCCTATGGGATCTTAAGCATGAGTTGTAGACCAATGGCATCATTACCAATACCATAAAGAATTTCAGAGGACATCATTGGTCAGCATCTGACTATGCTTCATAGCCAGAAGCTTCTTCATTCTCTTCCCCATTATCTACCAGCCACAGAATGACCATTTGGGGGAGCTAGCAGCAAAATCACAAATCTTGGGATTATTGAGTAGGGATCTATTACAGACTTCCAACACCAGGACTCTTATGCTGCTCTGGACAATGGAAGATGTCAGCCATGACCAACTGGTATCTATGTGCATGCCAACAACATGTTCATGTCCTACGTACTTCCCTTTCCCCCTTCCCCTATTGTTCCTTGCTGTGTCTTTTTTTTTGTAATCCTACTTTTGAAATTTTAGTTGAAAACATTTAGGAAGAAGAATGTTGTGTCTTTCACAATACAGTCACAGTTCCCCCTTACCTCCCGTCACGGGTACATAGGTGATCCGGTAACTGTCCACACGGGTCCGCGGGAGTGTCCAGCTGACCACTGCCGAGTTTTCGGTAATATCCGAGAAGGTGATTTCCTTGGGCGATCCCAGAGCTAGCCGGGGTCAAAGACATGGAAATAAAGGACAAGGAGGAGTTAGCACATGGCTCCGTCAGCCAAGCTGGTCGTAGGAACTGTCAGGAAAGGAAGGCTTTTGGACTCCGATTTCCAATCCAGGAGCTGGAGCTACAATAAATATTTGGGTTCAGTGTTGTGACTAGAATGAAAAGTCCCATAGTGTCAAGGCCTCCAGTTCTCAATGTCCGAGTGTTGTAATTTTAACAATAATCTTGCAGTCATATTCCACATGCACCAACTCTAAAGAACCTTAGAGTACAAGTGCTACAATTTTCTGTGACAAGAGGAATATTACAAGGTATATCATCATCATCATCATCATCATCATCATCATCATCATCCAGAAGAGATGTGTGAACACTAATAAAAAGAACCCCCCAAACTGGCCTGAATCCTATTCTTGGAGCTAATTAGAATAGACGCACTGAATCTATGGCTTTTACTGACATGTTGACTCACGAATGAACAATTGATCCAATAGGTCTCCTCTACAACTAGCCAACAGGATTCAGGAAACAATGGCTGCAATTCACTTGAATGTACAGTTGACCCTCTATATCCATCAGTTCTTTATCCATGGATTCCACCATCCATGGCTTGAGTATATATTTTATAGGACATTATTTTACTATCCGCTGTATTATATTGCATTCACATGCAATCTGGTCGGTGGAGACTGGAGGATTTTCATGGTCTCAATGTATCTCTTAAGCTAGGGAACATGTAGGGATCATGAAGACAGA